>NC_061510.1:337414148-337445452 GCF_022539505.1 Lolium rigidum
GTATTTCGGTATAAAAGAATGGACCGGGGTCCACGGTTCACTAGAGGTGTCTCTCCCATAAGATAAAAGCATGTTGGGTGAACAAATTACGAGTCGGGACAATTGACAAATAGAGAGGGCATAACAATGCACATACATGTCATGATAAGTATAGTGAGATTTAATTGGGCATTACGACAAAGTACATAGACCGCCATCCAAGCTGCATCTATGCCTAAAAAGTCCACCTTCGGTTATCGTCAGAACCCCTTCCGGTATTAAGTTGCAAAGCAACGGACAATTGCATTAAGTATGGTGCGTAATGTAATCAACAACTACATCCTCGGACATAGCGCCAATGTTTTATCCCTAGTGGCAACAGCACAACACAACCTTAGAACTTTACATCCTTTGTCCCGGTGTCAATGCGAGGCATGAACCCACTATCGAGCATAAATACTCCCTCTTGGAGTTAAGAGCAAAAACTTGGCCGAGCCTCTACTAGTAACGGAGAGCATGCAAGATCATAAACAACACATATGTAATAACTTGATAATTAACATAACATGGTATTCTCTATCCATCGGATCCCGACAAACACAACATAGAGTATTACGAGATAGATGATCTTGATCATGTTAGGCAGCTCACAAGATCCAACAATGAAGCACAATGAGGAAGACAACCATCTAGCTACTGCTATGGACCCATAGTCCAGGGGTGAACTACTCACTCATCACTCCGGGAGGCGACCATGGCGGTGAAGAGTCCTCCGGGAGATGAATCCCCTCTCCGGCGGGGTGCGGAGGAGATCTCAGAATCCCCGAGATGGGATTGGCGGCGGCGTCTCTGGAAGGTTTTCCGTATCGTGGTTTTTCGCATCTGGGGTTTCGCGACGGAGGCTTTAAATAGGCGGAAGGGGCGGAGTCGGAGGGCGACGAGGCCCCACGCCACGGAGTCGGCGCGGCCAAGGCTGGGCGCGCCGCCTATGGTGGTGGCCCCTGCGTGGCCCCCCGCCGACTCTTCGGTCTTACGGCACTTAATCTTAGGTCAAATTGCACTTATGGTCAAACTTCCCCGTTGGTCACCCATCCTCACACTACTCCCGCCCTAAGCACGCTTAACTTCTTGGTTCTCTTCGGATGAGCTTCCCTGAAAGAAATGACACCTTGATGTTAATATTACCATATCTATCATATTAACCCTTTGACCGTGATGTCACACCTCTATATTTTTAAATTCTAAATAATTATTTGAGTAAACAACAATGAATATATATAAATAATCATAATATAGAATTTGAAATACAATTAAATGATTTTATTTTTTGTTTTTTATTTAATAAGGAATAATTAATATCAGTAAATGCGAATTTGGCAAATAATATGTCTAAATTGATCAGAAAAATGAGATGAATACAAATATGACATCCATATCATCTTTTGAACCTACAATGTTAACTTACCCAAAAATCATTAGCATTAGATCAAGTACCTCTAGTTTAAATTTGACTGACTTTATCGAAAATGAGGTGGGAAACGACCTCGGTATGGCATAGTTTGCCGAAAGAAGGTCATATTTGGCTCGTGTGTGGGCCCTAGGATGGGAAGTAAGATCCCGGATGCGCATTTCAAATCCGATCCACGGTCGGCCATCTTTTCATTTTTACCGTGCTCAAACGGTTTTTATTTGTGAAGCAGCTACATGGGGCGCATTTTAGTATGAAGTGAAACCTCCGTGTGATGATAGTAGATCACCTACGCACCACCTATCACATGCCATGTGCACGCGTTAGCTTTTTGGGAACCCATGCGGCTTCCGGCGGTGTCCCGCCGTATCCGCTGGAACTGACCGGATTTGAACTAGGGGTCAATTATCCATCGCTCCAGAAATTCCGGAAATTTTTTTTTTAGTTCAAACACGCATCATTATATGTGCTAATTTTTGTCCGTTTAGTTTGTTCGCGAATGGGTGCACCCGCACGCCCGGTACGGCGATACCGCATGTCTCGGGGGTCCTGTTTTGGCCAGATGGCAATTTGAACGAAGTCAAAAAAATCCCACAGAGTCGCGTGACGTCATTTTATATGTCATAGTAACTATTCCGTTTGTTAAAACTGGGATACGGCAATTATTTTGAAAAACCATTCACGAAAAGGGCTATCACGTCCGGAGTTCTATGGATTTCAAGGGAAATGAGGTGGGAAACGGCCTCGGCATGACATAGTTTGCCGAAACGTGATCATATTTGGCACGTGTGTGGGCCCTAGGATGGGAAGTAACACCCCGGACGCGCATTTCTAATCCGATCCACGGTCGGCCATCTTTTCATTTTTAGCGTGCCCAAACGGTTTTTATTTGTGAAGCAGCTACATGGGGCGCATTTTAGTATGAAGTGAAACCTCCGTGCGATGATAGTAGACCACCTACGCACCACCTATCAGATGACATGTGCACGCGTTACCTTTTTGGGAACCCATACGGCTTCCGGCGGCGTCCCGCCGTATCCGCTGGAAACTGACCGGATTTGAACTAGGGGTCAACTATCCGTCGCTCCAGAAATTCCGGAAAAATTGTTTTTAGTTAAACGACGCATCATTATATGTGCTATTTTTTGTCCGTTTAGTTTGTTCGCGAATGGGTGCACCCGCACACCCGGTACGGCGATACCGCATGTCCCGGGGCCCCGTTTTGGCCAGATGGCTTTTTGAACGAAGTCAAAAAATCCCAAGAAGCCGGGTGGCGTCATTTTATATGTCATAGTAACTATTCCGTTTGTCAAAACTCGGGATACGGAAATTATTTTTAAAAACCCTTCATGAAAATGGCTATCACGTCCGTAGTTCTATGGATTTCGGTGAAATGAGGTGGGAAACGGCCTCGGTATGGCATAGTTTGCTGAAACAAGATCATATTTGGCACGTGTGTGGGCCCTAGGATGGGAAGCAAGACCCCGGACGCGGATTTCTAAACCGACCTACGGACGACCATCTTTTCATTTTTAGGGTGCCCAAACGGTTTTTATTTGTGAAGCAGCTACATGGGGCGTATTTTACTATGACATGAAACCTCCGTGCAATGATAGTAGACCACCTACACACCACCTATCACAAGACATGTGGACTCGTTAGCATTTTGGGAACCCATGCGGCCTCCGGCGGTGTCCCGTCGAATCCGCTGGAAACTGACCAGATTTGAACTAGGGGTGAACTATCCGTCGCTCCGTAAATTCCGGAAAAATTGTTTTAAGTTCTACGACGCATCATTATATGTGCTAATTTTTGTCCGTTTAGTTTGTTCGTAAATGGGTGCACCCGCACGCCCGGTACGGCGATACCGCATGTCCCGGGGTCCTGTTTTGGCCAGATGACAATTTGAACGAAGTCCAAAAATCCCACGGAGCCGCGTGACGTCATTTTATATGTCATAGTAACTATTCCGTTTGTTAAAACTGGGATACGACAATTATTTTGAAAAATCCTTCACGAAAAGGGCTATCACGTCCGGAGTTCTATGGATTTTAGGGGAAATGAGGTGGGAAACGGCCTCGGCATGGCATAGTTTGCCGAAACGAGATCATATTTGGCACGTGTGTGGACCCTAGGATGGGAAGCAAGTCCCCGGACGCGGATTTCTAATCCGACGCACGAGCGACAATTTTTTCATTTTTGGCGTGTGTGAAAGCCATGAAACCTCGAACATTATAGCTCATTTCTAAAAATATTTGTTTAGGTATTTGAAATATTCCATTTTTTATACTATGATAGATCTTGTTTTTCTGCAAAATTTGATATATTATACTTATTTTTCTCAATTAGAATGATTTAGTTATGATTTTTTGAAGACTGTCGTGCAGAAATAGGAAAAAGCTATGCCGACGGTATAACCGTCGGCACAGGTCTGTAGTAAAAAAAAAGAAAAAAAATATTGTGCCGACGGCCAGACTGGTCCTGTGCCGACGGTGACCGTCGGCACAACCGGCTTGTGCCGACGGCCATTTTAACGCCGACGGCCATCTTTGTCGCCGTGGTCCGGATGCTTCTGTGCCGACGGCCCCGATATTTGGCCATCGGCACACACGGCGGCCGTCGGCACATCTGTGCTCTCCCCTAGTGAGACTTGATTAATTAACGTTAATTGGAGGCATACGCAAGTCACACGGATTTAGACGAGATCATTATGCTCCAAAAGTCATATGATTTTCTTTACAATATCTGTCAAACAGTTCATATAAAATGACATTCTTTATACCACTATAAATTTCTGTATTTTATATAGTTATATCCTGAAACCCGACATGTTCCATGAATCTTATCAAGCGTGGTTCCTGCTCTTCATAATGCACCAGCTACCTCTCGTCCCTTTTTGGTGCTTCGCAATCCATTATATATGTAAAACTTGGACAGGGAAATGGAAGAAATGATTGAAACGACCTAGCCAATGATAGGTGAATGACAAGTCCTAGAACTCGAGCGTCTGTACGCGTTGTTGAAATTTTCGCCTTCTCAGTTTCTGTATTATTGAGTATGTGAAGCATCAGGATAGAGCAATGCAGCACTGTCGACCAGAAATGCAATGTCGGTGCTGGAGCTAACTAGCGTCCGGCGACTCTGTCCAGCAGCATGATTTTCTGAAGTTAGTGAGCAAGAACGGCTTCAGAGCAAGTTTAATAGTATAGCCAGCTGCTGGCTATAAGTCATGTGCCATGTAATTTGTAGCTAACATAGAGCCAACATGTATAATAGTGAGTTGTAATCATGTACTACTTTATCAATGGATGGTCCATATTTTACTCTCACAAAGTGCCTAGAAGCACGTGCTAGAGCTGGCTCTTGCATGAGAGCCCACTACTCTTCTCTCTCCTCCAACTAAGCATGAATATATTATTTTAATCCTTATATTTAGCTGACTAGGATTTATTATACTTGCTCTCAGAGACTGATTTAATTAGGGCGATGGTTAGCATTCTTTGCCTCAGGAGACATGTTTCGGGGCAAGCATGCGTGCGCCTTTCAAGACAATTGTTTTGTGGTCAGATGAGGTGTCACATGTCGAGGCCGAGGTGCGGCCAAAAAGGCCATCAAGCCTGTCGGGCGATTATGATGATTGCATCAGCAGCAGCGGCAAGATGTTCTCTGGTGAGAGAGATTGACACGACCTTTCAGTACCACCCAACGCGTCGCCGTCTGACCAGAGTCCAAAGCGAATGAGTTAACCCGACATGGATACCACCCAACGGGGTTTAGGCTGGTGCCAACGCACCGCCTGCCTCCCGCCCCGCCACGTCAGCTTTTGGCCCACTCTCACTTCACTCTCACCCCACTCTCACCACACGGTGCCAATGCACAGGCTATAGTGCCAGCTTTAGTTCTCTCTCCTCCACGTCAGCTTTTCTCTCTCTTCAACATGAGCATATCTTTGTTTACGTTACAACAATATAAATAATGCAAGGAAATTATTTTATTGAACTAAAATTGTTACCGATTACATCATAACAAAAATTACATAAAAATCTGAAAAGATTACATAAAAATCTGAAAAAATTACATAAAATCTAGGAATTAGCCCACACATGCTCCATCAAATCATGCTGGAGCTGTGTATACATCGGTGACTCCCTCATTTCGGTGTCCATCTGAATCCTGGCTGCTAGGCTTGGTGGTGCATGCTGGTGTATTGCAGGGCCGACATTTGAAGCAACTGTCTCATAGATGTTGTCCAAATTTTGTCCACGCTCATCGTCAATGATCATGTTGTGCAGAATGACACATGCACGCATGATCAATCCAAGAGTACGCCTCGGAGTAGGAGCGTCCCGGAACTGCTATAATGTTGAACCTAGACTTCAACACTCCAAAGGCACACTCGACATCTTTGCGATGCGCCGACCGAGCGAAGTGAACACTCGCCGCTTTTCATTTTGTGGAAGAGTAACACCTTTCATGAACACCGGCCGAGAGGGGTAGATGCCGTCGGCAAGGTAGTAACCATAGTTGTACTCGTGTCCATTCACCGTGAAGTTCACTACGGGTGCTTCTCCCCTAAGCACATCGGTGAACAAGGGCGACCGGTTCGAGTACATTGAGGTCGTTGTTGGACCCGGCCACTCCAAAAAGGCATGCCGGATCCAACGATCATACGACGCAACGGCTTCTAAGATTATGGTAGGGTGTTTGATGTCTCCCCTTGTGAATTGGCCAGCATGAGCCACTGGGCAGTTCCTCCACCGCCAATGCATGCAATCGATGCTCCCTAACATGCCCGGAAAGCCACGCTCCTCGGCTTTCGCTAACAGCCGCCGAGTATCCTCCACGGTTGGGCGACGGCAAAACGTCTCCCCGTAACAATCAATGATGCCTTCACGTAATCTATCTAGACAATCCGATGAAGTTTGTCTAGCTAACTTAAGCCACTCATCTATTGTATCCGCACCGGCTCCATAAGCTAACCGACGCAAAGCCGCGGTACACTTTTGCAGGGGAGAGAAACCAGCACGGTTGAGAGCATCATCTCTTTGGGTGAAATACGGAGAGTATTCACCCAATCTAGCCACAATGGTCAGGAAGAGGGATCGTCTCATCCGATACCTTCGCCGAAAGTAGCTCGGAGGATAGTTGCAGTCGTCGGCGAAGTAGTCCTCGAAGAGCCGATCGTGGGCACCCACACGATCACGCCTGATGAACTGTCGGCGGCGCCGACGTCTTGGCACCACCTCCTCGGCTTGCATCTCCTCCTCATACTCCTGCTGGAATGCAGCGATGAAATCACCCTCCACTCCGTCGCTCGAACTGCTGCTGGATGAAGACATGGTGTAGAGTGGAGTGGAAATGGAGAGTGGAGGTGTGGAATGGCTGAAAACATATGGGGGTATTTATAGGGTTTTTTGAATCAGCAACGGCTAGCTGACGTGGACCAATCGCGTCGCGGCACGTCGGCTAGCCGTTGGGCACCGCCGCCCCACTCCCGCCCCGCTCCCGCCCACTCTCGCCCGCTTCCAGCCCGCCTCCCGCCCGCCTAACGCCCCCTCTCGCCCGCCCTACCGCCCGCCTGCCTCCCGCCCCAGCCCGCCATCGCGCCGCCCCGCCTCCGCCCCCGCTCCCGCCTCCCTCCCGCCGCCAACGCGGGCGCCGGCCGGGCGGGAGCGGGCGCACCGCCGGCGCCCCCGCCGGCGCCCCTCCCTCCCGTCCCGCCCGCCTCCAGCCCGCCTCCCGCCCCGCCCCGGGCGGTAGCGCCCCGGCTACCGCCCGCGTTGGCACCAGCCTTATGCAGGGTCACCACAACATGGCAGGGCAAGAATGCTCCTGTAGTGCATGTCCCGTGATGGGGACGCGACTGCATGGCGATGACCATGAGGCGTAAAATCAGAATCAGGACCTGGATTTGAGCTGTAGAAATGGATATTAATCTTTCACACAAGTACTACTACTTCTAAGATTTTTTAAAAGATTTATATTTTGGAATGGAGGTAAGAGAAAACTATTTTTTTGCTTACAAGAAGCCGGGAAGGGTCTGTGCCGACACCCTCTATCGACTTCAAAGCCTTCGGCACATACCCTAACATTTGGTCCATTAGCAGTAAAATAACAAGATCATCGTTATACACAAGATAGTATCATCACGACAAGATCATCATCATACACATGATATCATGCAAGAGTTCATGCTGTGGCTTGTGGTGGCCTACACGACCTAACATTGCCTCAGTGGCCAGCAATCACCACCTTGTCGTGCCTCCCGCTCGCTAGCCATGACCGTCACTGCTCGGCAAAGTCGCCGGTGATAAGCCGACAACGGCGTACATGCATGTTACTCCTAACTATACGTAGAATACATATTCATAATAAGTTGAACCATATGTGTTTGTACATGCCTGCGTATATCTATTTAGTTTTTAAATACCATCATATCTTTAATTATGAAGCGGTATTGAGCAATCTCAGCCATCTTTGTGTTTGAGTCTACCTGAGCTTGGGGGAGGGGTTGTACTGGAGCAAATGCCGATAACCTATGCCCTTGTACATATTTACCTGAACGAAAATCTATTGATCTCATCTGTGATAATTAATAAGCTCCATCATAACCAGACGAATTAGATAATTTTAGTAATGTATATTAACCTTGTGTCTCTATTTTTAATTATGTATACAATTTTTAGTATATAATACTCCCTCCGTTTCACGAAGATTTTCTGAGATTTGTTAAAAAATAGATGTATCTAGATGCTATTTAGTGTTTAGATAAATTTAAATTTTGACAAAAGCTAGCAGGTTTTTTTTTGCGAAAATTGCACCAATCTATTAATAATCATCAATAGCAATACAAACAGATCAAAAAGTAATAAAAAGCAGAAGTAGGTATTTGAACCACCTATCGACGACTACAGACACTGACGCGAGCTGAAGGCGCGCCGCCGTCCTCGCCTCGCTATCACCGGAGCAAGGCAAAGCTTGTCATAGTAGAGCTTGTTGAAGATATAACCAAATATCCATATGAAATAATCGGTACAAGTAATTGATAAATCATGACTATGAAAACAACAAATAAATTAATCGTGCAGACTAGTAAGATAGATGAACAGATCACGTCTAAAGAAGATAAACCAATCGCATCTACCACAGAAACTAGAAGAAGGAACTCTAACAGAAACTGAAAGAGAAACGACAAGATCACATACTTCGCAGCAGCGTCGTTGTCGCCCATGTTGAGATTGTCGAAGAAGTCGTTGAGGTCCAGGAAGAAGTTGTCGGTGTGGAGGAACTCGTCGTCCGATGACGACGTCGTGATGCCAGTAGTCGCGCCTGAGCGCTCCCCAAAAACTTGATTTCCCCTTACCCGTACAGGTTCACGAGAGGCAGGGTTCCGGAGGCCTACTGTCCCAGCAGTCGGTGCACGCCGACAGACGGGATGAGGAAGACGAAGGCGGCGGCCCAATGATTTGGAAACAGGTAGTCGCATATGCGTCTAGTACATGCTAGGGTTGGCGTCTGCGCTTATATAGTGCGGTTCGGGAAGGTCGTGGGACGCAGCCCACGTCCGAGTCGGCACAGCCATGATCCAGAAAAAACGGAAGGCAAAACGGCTGAGTAACGCGTCCGTTAATGACTCAAAATTGATTACACAATTAATTTCCCAAAGAGCAAAAAGATAAGCTCGGCTCGGCGAGATTCCCGTAACCCGTGGCGCGTCGTGACGAGGCGAGGCGAGGCGTGGCGAGGTGGGCGGCGGAGGAGGAGGAGTGCGCGAGGGCTCTCTCTCTTCTCACTCACTTACTAGGACTAGAACAGCCCACCTTGTATACCACTCCAACTCTCTCCCAACTAGCAACGTGGGACTAAACTTTAGCCCCCACTAGTGCTGCCACTGATTATTGGAATGGGCCATGTGAGTTTCAGAATTTGATAATGGGCCATGGGCCAAAGGCCAAATGCCCAAAATTCCAGCAATCCCCCACAAACTCTCATTAGCACATCTCATCAGTAAGTTTCCAAAACATTGTTTTATATACCGGTATGTCGTAGAGATTGTTAAGTTGAACTTACACTTAAAGCTTCATATTACACTAGATTGCAACTTGGATAGTGGACTGTGCCTTGAACTACAAGTTTTTTGCGCACTAGCTTCATACAAAGCCTAGACCGATACTAGGCTGCCGCGAGTCTTCCTCGCGGTTTGGAGCTTATACGTCATACTCCAGGGCCTTTCATGAGTTTACTAGAGAGCACCCAACTCTCATAGATTGCGACGTTTAACAATCAGACTCATATAGGTGTGTTCTTCAAAAGATATTCTGTAGGACAACATCTCTGCTAAAAAAAGCCACTTAGAACACATTAAGATAATTATCAACCTGCCATGCAGATTAGGAGAGTATTGCATCTTACGGAGTAGTAAAATTGCTATAGGGATATATACTCTCCTCCCAGCTGACCAACAGCTTGTCTCCCAGCTCTAATTCACGGGATCTCCGATCACATAGAGTGGGTTACCACCGTGGGCAGCTCATAGTGTGGGTCTCATACCCATCTTCCTCGATGCATTTTCTATCACATGTCGTGATAGTCCATTTGTGAAGGGGTCTGCCAGGTTTCTAGACGTATGGATATAATCCAACGCTATAACTCCGGAGTTTCTCATTTTTCTGACAGTTTTCAATCTCCTCTTCACATGCCTTGATGACTTCATATTATCCTTAGAACTGTTTACTTTGATGATCACAGTTTGATTATCACAGTTCATAGGGATAGCAGGTATTGGTTTCTCAACCACAGGTAAGTCCATCAAGAGCTCACGAAGCCACTCTGCTTCAATAGTGGCTGTGTCTAATGCTGTGAGTTCTGCTTCCATAGTTGACCTCGTAATGATGGTCTGCTTGCAAGACTTCCAGAAACAGCGCCACCTCCAAGTGTAAACAAATAACCACTTGTAGCCTTAGTCTCATCAGCATCAGATATCCAATTTACATCACTATAACCCTCAACTACCCTTGGATACCCAGTATAGTGAATGCCATAACTCCTAGTGCCTTTCAAATAGCGCAAAACTCTCTCAAGAGCATGCCAATGAACATCTCCAGGTCTAGACACAAAACGGCTGAGTTTACTTACAGCAAAGGAGATGTCAGGCCTCGTGGCGCTGGCTAAATACATAAGCGAGCCAATGATCTGCGAATATCGCAGTTGATCTCTAGCAATTCTTTTATTCTTACGAATTATCACACTAGGATCATAAGGCGTTGGAGAAGATCTGCAGTCGCTATACCCGAAGCAACTCCGGATCTTTTCCACATAGTGGGACTGAAGCAATGTAATCCCACCATCGTCATCCTTCAGCAGCTTGATGTTTAAGATCACATCAGCTACTCCCAAGTCCTTCATCTCAAAACAACGAGATAGGAACTCCTTGACCTCCTTAATCACAAGTAAGGCTGGTCCCGAATATCAATATGTCATCGACATAGAGACAAAGAATAACTCCCTCGCCCCCACCATGGCGATAGTATACACACTTGCCAGCTTCGTTTACAACAAAGCCTTCAGCGGTTAAAGTTCTTTCAAACTTCTCATGCCACTGCTTAGGTGCTTGCTTAAGCCCATACAAAGACTTCAGTAATTTACACACCTTTCCTTCTTGACCATTGAAAGAACATCTCTCATATTATGTTTTGAGTGTTTGATGTCAATGTATGTGATACACTAATGTTTGTTTAAGTGGTACAGGGATTATATAGATACATTTGTATGTGTGTTGGATGTGGTCGAGTGCTTGTCAAAAAGAATCAGCAAAAAGTTCATCGAGCCGGATAATCCGGGCCGGATATTTCCAAAATATCCGACCCCCGCATTTTCGGCTAAGGACTTGAGGAAAAACAGCTCAAGATAGGGGCCGGACAATTGCCCGGATATTGTCCCGGTTTTGTCCCAGGGCCGGATTATCCGGGCCGGACATTTCAAGAATATCCGGCCCCCTCGAAAACGGCTAAGGACCTGAAGAAAAGCAAGTCGGGATAGGGGCCGGACAATTGCCCGGACTTTGTCCTGGTTTTGTACCAGGAGGCCGGATTATCGGGGGGGGGGGGGATTATCCGGCCCTAACTTAGGCTCAACGGCTGGATTTTGGGGAGGGGTATTTATACCCCTCTTCTTCTTCCTTTCCCCTTTGCTCAATCATTGCAAGAAATATCTCGCTAAGCTTCACCACCATTAGAGCCACCTCAAGAACACAAGATTTGCAAGATCTCCTTCCTCCCCAACCAAAGCTCTTGATCTTTGGAGATTCGAAGGAGAAGCCACCGATCTACATCCTCACCGAAGAGATTTTCATTTCCCCTCATTTGTTTGAGGGATCTCATGCTAGTGTTCCTATTTGGTTCCCTAGTTGATTTGTGTTGATGTGTTGTTGTTGATTGTTGTATTGTTACAGATTGGGAGCCTCCAATTCGGTTGTGGATGTGTGCCCCAAGAACCTTGTAAAGGCCCGGTTTCCGCCTCGAGGAAATCCCTTAGTGAAAGTGGGCTAGGCCTTCGTGGCGTTGCTCACAGGAGATCTGAGTGAAGTCTTCGTGACTGTTGGTCTGGCTTTCGTAGCGACCACACTCCTCCGAACGTAGACGTACCTTCTTGCAAAGGAAGGGAACTACGGGAATCATCTCCGTGTCATCGCGTGCTCCACTCTCGGTTACCTCTATCCTATTCTATCTCCTATATTTGCGTAGCTATATCTTGCTTAGTTTATAACCTTGTCATATAGGTAAATTCACTTAGTTGCATATCTAGAGAATTTACCTTTGTGTCAAGCCTAAATTGAAAAAGAACTAAAAATTGGTTAGCACCTATTCACCCCCCCTCTAGGTGCGGCATACGATCATTTCAACCATCTACTACAAATCCATCGGGCTGTTCCATATAAATTTCCTCTTCAAGTTCTCCATTTAGGAAAGCAGTCTTAACGTCCATTTGATGAACGAGAAGACCATGTGAGGCAGCCAAGGAAAGTAGTACTCGAATAGTGGTCAGTCGAGCTACAGGTGAGTTTGTGTCAAAGAAGTCTTCGCCTTCTTTCTGAGTATAACCCTTGGCCACAAGTCGTGCCTTGTACTTTTCAATGGTACCATCGGGCCTAAGCTTTTTCTTGAACACCCACTTGCATCATGCAGGTTTGCACCCATAAGGACGATCAGTAACCTCCCAAGTTCCATTAGCTAAGATGGAATCCATCTCGCTACGGACAGCTTCCTTCCAGATGAGTCGGCATCCTGAGATGCATAGGCTTCTGAAATAGAAGTGGGAGTATCATCCACGAGGTACACAATGAAATCATGACCAAAAGACTTTGCAGTCCTCTATCTCTTGCTCCTTTTCGGAGCTTCATTGTCATCCTCCACAAGATTATCAAAGTATTCTATAGCCATGGTAGGTTCAGGAAAAAATTCCTGAGTAGATGAACTGGGCATCTCCTGAATTGATGAGCTAGACATTTCTTTCATAGGAAAGATGTCCTCAAAGAAAGTCGCATCATTTGACTCCATAATTGTACCAACATGCATGTCGGATACCTCAGATTTTACTATCAAAAATTTGTAGCCAATGCTATGAAATGCATATCCCAGAAGTACACAATCCACGGTTTTTGGTCCAAGTTTGCGCTTCTTGGGTATCGGCACATTCACTTTCGCCATACAACCCCAAGTTCGTAGGTATGAGAGTTTCAGTCTTTTCCTTTCCCATTCCTCAAACGGGGTAATGGTTTTGTTCTTTGTGGGGACACGGTTTAGGACATGACATGCAGTCAATATCGCCTCCCCCCACCATGCCTTGGATAGACCCGATGTATCTAACATGGCGTTAACCAAATCGCTTAGAGTACGGTTCTTTCTTTCGGCCACCCCATTTGACTGAGGTGATTAGGAAGGCGTCCTCTCATGGATAATACCATGTTCCGCACAAAAAGAATCAAACTCGTTGGAAAAATACTCTCCACCACGATCAGACCTTAGCCGCTTGATCTTTCGATCAAGTTGGTTTTCTGCTTCAGCTTTAAAGATTTTGAAGTGATTAAGAGCTTCATCTTTAGATTTCAGGAGATACACATAACAATATCGAGTAGAGTCATCAATTAAATTCATGAAGTATCTTTTTCCTCCTTTTGTCAATTCACCATTCATTTCACAAAGATCTGAATGTATAAGCTCCAGTGGTGCCAAGTCTCTTGCCTCCGCTAGCCTTGTGAGACTTACGTGGTTGCTTAGCTTGCACACATACTTGACACTTGGATTTCTTGACAATAGCAAATTTCGGAATTATATTCATATTCGCTAGCCGCGTCATGCACCCAAAATTAATATGACAAAGTCGTGAATGCCAAATAGCGGACTCACTATCATTGCAAACATGATTAATAATTTGAGTACATATGTCTGACAGAGATAAGCGGAACAAGCCTCCACACACATAACCCTTTCCAACAAATTGTCCACACTTGGAAATTACAACTTTATTGGACTAAAAAACCAACTTAAAACCATCTCGACATAAAAGCGATCCGCTAACGAGATTCTTATTAATTGATGGAACGTGCTGCACATTCTTCAGCTGGATGGTCTTTCCGAAGTAAACTTCAGATCCACCGTACCAACACCACGAACGAAGCACGTGAGCCGTTTCCCATCAGCACGGAGCAAGTCCTTGCAACCTGATAAGAAGAAAACATAGAGACATCAGAACATACATGTGTATTGGCTCCGGTGTCTATCCACCAATCAGGAGAATTACATACTGAAAGGACAGTAGGAGAAATACCATACCCAACGTCCTTCATCTCAGTATCAACGCCAATAACAACACTTGCGGACTTGCCGCTATTCCCACGCCGATCATGGCGTTCTGGGCAATCAGGAGCCCAATGTCCAGGAGCGCCACAAACATGGCAGTTCCCTTTCTTCTTATAAGGAGTCTTCCTCTTGAAGTTGGTTGAGTTAGAGGCTTTGTTCTTCTCGTCAAACTTGCCTTTTCCATTGTTCTTATTCTTAGACTTGTGAGATTGGAAGTTTTTCTTCCGTACCACATTGGCACTAGAACCTCCCTCAAAACTACGAGCGCGTGTGTCCTTTGCTCTCGCCTTCTCTTCCACATGAAGCGAGCCAATGAGATCCGAAACGGAAAACTCTTGTCTCTTATGTTTCAGAGAAGTAGCAAAGTTCCTCCACGAAGGAGGAAGCTTAGCAATAATGCCACCGGCCACAAATTTGTCCGGTAAGGTACACTTAAACTGCTCGAGTTCTTTGGCAAGTGACTGAATCTCATGAGCCTGCTCAACCACGGAGCGCTCATCAGTCATCCTGTAGTCATAGTATTGCTCGATGACATACAATTCAGTGCCAGCGTCCGAGACCCCAAATTTGGCCTCGACCGCATCCCACGCATCTTTACCATGGTCGAAAGCCATGTACGGGTCAACAATGTTGTCCCCAAGAATGCTGAACAAGGCCGCCTTAAACATGGCATCGACCTTCTCAAACTTTTCCTGCTCCTCTGCAGAAAGAGGCCCCTCAGGTCTAGCATCTGTGGCGCTAAAACAGCCTAGGTTTGTAAACCATAGGACTGCCTTTGTGCGCCACCTCTTGTAATGCATACCATCAAAGAGGGGAGGTCAAGTAGCGGCAGCAACGCTGCTTGAATTGATTTGCCTAAAATCAGGTTTTTGGATTGTTGAAGATATAAGCAAATATACATATAAAATAATCCGTATAAGTAATTGATAAATCATGACTATGAAAACAACAAATAAATTAATCGTGCAGACTAGTTAAGATAGATGAACAGATCACGTCTAAACAAGATAAACCGATCGCATCTACCATAGAAACTAGAAGAAGGAACTCTAACAGAAACTGAAAGAGAAACGACAAGATCACATACTTCGCAGCAGCGTCGTTGTCGCCCATGTTGAGGTTGTCGAAGAAGTCGTTGAGGTCCAGGAAGAAGTTGTCGGTGTGGAGGAACTCGTCGTCCGATGACGACGTCGTGATGCCAGTAGTCGCGCCTGAGCGCTCCCCAAAAATCTGATTGCCCCTTACCCGTACAGGTTCACGAGAGGCAGGGTTCCAGAGGCCTACTGTCCCGACAGTCGGTGCACGCCGACAGACGGGATGAGGAAGACGAAGGCGGCAGCGCAATGATCTGGAAACAGGTAGTCGCATATGCGTCTAGTACAGGCTAGGGTTGGCGTCCGCGCTTATATAGTGCGGTTCGGGAAGCTCGTAGTACGCAGCCCAGATCCGAGTCGGCACAGGCACGATCCAGAAAAACCGGAAGGCAAAACGGCTGAGTAACGTGTCCGTTAATGACTCAAAATTGATTACACAATTAATTTCCCAAACATCAAAAAGATAAGCTCGGCTCGGCTCGGCGAGATTCCTGCAACCCGCGGCGCGTCGTGACAAGGCGTGGCGAGGCGGGCGGTGGAGGAGGAGGAGTGCGCGAGGGCTCTCTCTCTTCTCACTCACTTACTAGGACTAGAACAACCCACCTTATATACCACGCCAACTCTCTCCCAACTAGCAATATGAGACTAAACTTTAGCCCCCACTAGTGCTGCCACTGATTATTGGAATGGGCCATGTGAGTTTCAGAATTTGATAATGGGCCATCGGCTAAAGGCCAGATGCCCAAAATTCCAGCAGAGCTTGTTGTAGTAGACAAACGGGAGTCGTCGTGGTAAAACTCCAAAGAACCAACGCACCAAAGCAGCAATCGTCGCTAAAAATAACAAACGTAGATTGGAAGAGAGACCGAACTAAAATCATACCATGCTGATCGTAGGAAACAGAGAACCCATGCTTCAAAGACGTGGTAATCTTGGGTTAATGGAGCATACTGTTTGATTAGGAGAACTCGAACTACAAGCTTACTGCACTTTGTAACTCGTCGTTATCGTCATTAATTCCAGCCACTGGACTGTGAAAACAGCCTGTTGCTACGATCAATTACATGGTAGTAGTACCAGACCGCAAAAAGTACATGTCTTTTTCGTACTGCATGGGCAATACTAGAACAACATAGAGCATTGTTCAAAAAAGAAAGAACAACATAGAACACGCTGCAGCGAAATGAACAACCTGGGGGTGTTCAGCGATCACACTATCGCATATTTGCATTCCGTGTCAGCCTTGCATCCTGTTAACTCTCAACGGTGTGAGCCTTGTTTTCCTGACACCTCTCATCCACATGATGATATGCATGAAGCCATGAAATAGATGAAAAATTTGAGGAATGTGCTTCTTAACTCTCTTCTAGATGTAGCTTTCACGGTTAACCACCTCAACGTTTCCTCGCCCCCTTTTTCTCCACTATTAGTTCCTATTTTTCATATACTAACATGTTATTATGCGAAAAAGAATTTAGATCTAATGTTTGTAGTTTTTCCAATTATTCGATGAGTATGATACAACAACCTTCCACCGAATGTACATGTCTTTTTTTTTTGTATATTTAACCTACAGTCATGCACATGTGTATAGATCTGCAATTTAACTATGAATTGATAATTTATACTTTATTACAATATTATGAGTTGAAATCTTAGCAAATTTTGCCGCCCTAATGAAAGCTCTTAATTATTGGCATATTCCTTTCGTCCAAATTAACCGACAGAACTTTGTCTAGATAAGCATGTATGTAGACGCGTTCTAGTGTGCACGTATTTAGATAGAGCAAAGATAATTAATTTAGAACGGATGGAGTAGCTTGCTAGTAATGCTTTTGTTTGGAAAAAACTCTTTTGTTTTGTTGCATTTCCTGAACGTACTCACGAAGTGATGCTCAAAGGAAAAAATAAAAATAGTGGACATGTATTAGAAGTCAATCTCACGGAGTATCTTCCATATAAAAAATTCAGTGGGCATTTAATCTAATATACATCACATGACTCTAGTCTAGGTATAAAAGGAAAATAGTGGACCCGTATCAAAAGTCCAATCTTCTAGATATGCACCGTTTCAACCCAGAACTACACGTAAACGCAATTATTAACTGTTTATAAAATCCAAGCCATAAACTTTAGATCTAACCATAAAAAATGAGATAATGTGGATTAACATGGTGTCTCTAGTTTAGACCTTCGTATTTGGCTTTTAGTATATACTGATAGATAGATAGATAGATAGATAGATATCGTTTGTTCTGTGTAAAGAAAGAAAACACTTGTGGTTGAGGTTATATGCAAAAAAGTTCCAACAAGTGGTGTGATGTGCAAAAACCTTTGCATGTATGGAAGGTTTAAACATAAATGAATGAAATAACTAACTGGAGCCAAAGTCTCTTCTTACACCATTCCGTAGTCTGTAGAGTTACTTAGAGCATCTCCACCGGTGCTTCCAATAGACCTCCCAATAGCTCTACTGGGATTCTAGTGAGAGAAAGCGCCTGCACCGGCGTTCCCCAAAAATGCCGGCATGTTTTGGAGCCTCATAAAAGCGCCGACACTCCCGAAAGGATCCATTCGTAAAGGGAGCCGATTAGGAGCGCCGGCGTCAAATTTCAGCTGAAAAGTTGCATGTGCCCCACTTGCATGTGACACAGCCCACTAAAGATTCTCCTCTTTCCTAATTTTTCTGTCCTCACTTGCATGTGCATGCATAATGCCGGCGTCTTTATTGGGTTAATTGGTGTGAGATGCGGTCCCCAATGCTAAGTGCATGCAGCCGGCGCTCCCCATAGCCTGCTGCCGGCATGCATGCTGGCGCTTTTTTGGGGAGGACCGGTGAAGATGCTATTACCTATACTTGTTTAGGTATCCGGCATAGATTTCACTTCATACATCAAAGATATGTCAGAAAATAACAGATATGTCAGAAAATAACAAAAGTAGGACAGAGCAGCAGATGAAAATCGTGTGTGCGGATACAAAGGATCGGTTGCATAAACTTTGATGGTATAGAAAAACATTGCACCGACATGATATAAACACGGTGCCTTAGCCTATATATTATGAGTCATAAAAGAGCTCAAGAGCAAGGCTAGGTTTTAGCAAAAAAACAACTACTCCTTTATTTTTCTTTATTTGCTGGAACTAATAGATTGGGCCCCTGTTGCACCAACCCAAGTTGCAGAACGTAATGCACAAATAAACACCATTACGCACATAGGCAGAGCCTAGGACTAATAGAATGGCCATTACTGTTCGTGTAATAATAAACTCGTTATCCTGTACTGTATTTTCTAAGAACAAACATTTTTTTTGTCAGAACATGAACTAAGGGGTCCTATAACTATAATTTATGTTTTGCGATGTTACCTAGCCACCAGTGCCTCATTGTAACAATATCGAATTATAGAAAGTTATAGAAAGGTGAATTTCTTGGAAAATGTGAGAATACTTATTGCATATGATGCTTATTTATAGACCTGAGATTTATATGAAAAATTACCATTAAATTTGCACCCTCATCTTCAATGTTTAGGACGTGGTTGTAATCGGGTTTTTTACTACGCTATGAAATGAAGGAAATATTATTATTTTTCGATAAAGAGAATATATTAATATCAAAAGATACCAATTACATCCAGCCTCTGCAACAACGCAACGCCCTAATAACATTACGGATGCACACATCCAAAAAAGAAGAAAACGATAACTAAGAAATAAAAGTCCCGCTACAGTATCCTAGCCCTAGCAACATCAATACATCCACCACGAAGACAACACCTGAAATTCAGACTCTTCAAAAGTGACGCCTCTAAGAAGGGAACAGTGCACCCGTGTCATCGTCGGCCGATCAAAGATCTTAGGTGAAACACCCTGAAGATAGTCTCCGCTCTCAAAACAATGCCTTCAACAAAGATATTGCCATGCACAACCAGTTAAGGCCAGACCTTGGGTTTTCACACTGAAAGGTAAGACTCTGAACTTCACATGTGCTGCCGCCCACACTTTCATGCCACTGCTGCGAAGTCCGGAACACCAAGCAAGCTCCTCAACAACGCAAATACTTGAACCTCCATTAGCTAGTCCTCCAATCCGGCCTTCATGATATTCTCTTCTTCTGACTTCACCATGGATCAGCTGTCACTTGATGTCAACACAGAAAAGAGCTTCGCGCAGCTCCCTCCAGAACCAAACGGTGGAATAAAAGCATGGGTGTGCACGACCAAATACCACCGATCTAAACTCCAGGCAATAGAAGCACTGTTACATATGCCAGCGGCGCCTTCCGAAACTCAACACTCCGGCTAGATCATGAAGGGAAGGCCTCCGGCAGGCCTTCATCTTCGCCCAAAAGAGACCCTAGGACCGCCGCCTTTATTCAGGTCAGGCCCCCACGCCGCCGACCATCCTAGGCTGGCCAAGGTTGCCGCCGGAGACACCAAGCAGATCGCGTAGTCCGAACAACCAGCCCACCACCGCGCCGGTCGCCGATACCACGGAGAGGCTAGGAGAAGAGGCCCAAACATATTAAATGAAGGAAATTTTATGTGTGCTACATTTGCATATTATCGTATTGCCTCCCTTATGTATGATGAGGGTTGCTCCGGTGCTCCCCCCTAACAAAGTTAAAGATTATAGTTGGGGTTTTTTTTTTCAGTGTTGGGCTCGCCGAAACCCATATCCAGCACATGTATACCTATATGTATTGATACGGTATGTGTATGTCGTGTAAAAAATAAAAGAGATCATGTGACCAAGATCTTTATACGATCTTTCTATTTCGGCACACGCACGTGACCGTAGATATGTACAAAAACGAGGTACAACACAACGCGGGCCATACGAGCCTGTACAGGGTTGTACGGACGGTGGACCTATGCTGAAAATGTGATCGTGCCTCCGCTTACGAACAGGTATGGAAAAATCTCCACCGTTGTTATGTTTGACGCGCCTATAATTTTTCTAGGGGAGGAGCACCGGAGCATAAGTGTATGTATGATGATTTTTTCCTTCCCTGAAATCAGTGTGTTGGTGGTGTGGTGCATTACTCGCATTAGTTGTCAACAACAAGCAAGGGTGCAACTTAGAATCTGTCGTGTACGTTGGTCAATATAATGAGTCTCACCTACTGATCTCTACCATCTAATGGTATGAAGTTTCTTCCATCTTCTTATATGAATGTCCAGAATTGCACCAGAGGAGAGTAGAAGACTGATGAACACGATGAGTCGATGTTGTTTTAGAAGTCACGGAGAGCGCACTTCATTTTTTCTTTTCGACTAGATATTTAAATTCTCGTTTCGTGGATGAGGATAGGAGGCGCCGGGAGTAAGATATTAAGACGGTTGCCAGAGTTCTGTGCGAGGTTGCAAGGTACTCCTGTGTGAGGCATCGTGCCGTCGTGCGGTGCCAGCCTGCGTGTCGACGCTGGCAGCGCAACACTACTATTCACGGTGCATGCGGAACGTATTGCGGGAACCCGCTTACCCGCGTTTGCGCCGCACATGACCGCAACTTCTTTGTGGTTTGCCACGTAAGCGCCGCGTTGACTCTAAATACTTTTGTGACGCCACGCACGCGGCGTACGTATGGTTGGGCGCGTCTCTCGTTGAGCTAGCTCGTAGGTTGTGACTCTGTACGTCGCCCCTACTCGCCCGCATCATGTGCATATGGGCGCACTCGCGTGCGTCACTTGTTGAGACAACAAGCATTCAAGCAGATATTTCACAAGCAAATTCAGGTACTCCATCCGATTCATATTAATTGACTAAAATCAATTAATATAAATCGGAGGGGTAGTATTCTACTGTTCGGACCAACCTTCTCACAGTTTTTTTTTAACAATCAGAACAAGTGTAAGATCTAAATTACATAAAACTACCACAATTAGGGGTATCGTAACTCGGGCCCGTATGCCCTCTGTCCGGCAACTGGCGCGGGCCGCGCACTCCCTCTGTCCGGCGACCGGCGTGGCCCGCGCACTCCCTCCTCCAGCGACCAGCGCGGCCGGCACACTCCCTCCGTCCGGCAACATGTGCGGTCTGTGCACACCCTCGGTACGGCTAGGCTTGTCGCCTCTCTCCTACGTTCCATGGCGGGGCGGCTGGCTCAACGAGCGTCAATTGTGGGATCTTAGGTCGCCCACGCCGGCCACAAGGAATTCTCCTCAGAGGAGTCAAGCCAAGCGAAGCCTACGCTTTGGCGAGCCCCAAACAATCAGAGGGACATGCCTCAGTCAGGTCCACAGAAACACCATCACATGTCAACAACAGCTTGAGAACTGCCACCTCTTCACAAAGAGGGCAAGACGCCTCCTTAACACGAACATCAACCAGCTGAAGGAGCTCCATGCGTATCAAAGCAACCTGAGACTGAAAGAGAGAGTCCGAAAGTGGCGTTCACCTTGAACTTCCCGCAACTCGTAGGAGAGGGTCCTAGCACCACCGTTTCAACCGAGTGGCCCATGACCTCAACTCAACCCCGGGGCGATGAAAGACGACGAGGCTAATCAGAAGGAGAGCGGCTCCGCTGGCAAGGAGCATAAACAACTGGAGATCGAACAAACGTGACCACCTCTTCACCATGAGCGGCAGGAAATCGAGCACCACAGAAACACTCCGGTGACCAGGACGGCGACATCAAATGCATATGAAGGGCCGATGTGGTAAAACCCACGAGGGTTCATAATAGAGAGCTACTCCCTCCGGATCGGTTTAACAGGCGTGTTGCAGATTTGTTTATTCGAATGAGGGTATTCGAAAAAAGGGTTAACGTTGGATCATGTGCTAAATCGTAGTAGACCTGAAACAAAAACAAATTGCAAGGTTCCGATGACTATAACATTGGATCGAGTGGGAAATAATTATGAAGTCACAGATTTTCAGTTGGAACATAATGTTTAACTACAACTGCCACAAACTTGCCACTTGATGGCATCGCAAAAGGAAGATTTCCGAAGTACAAGCTTTTGAAATAGAAGCCGCTAAGGATTCTGGGATCATGCCCAAAGCTGCACATGAGTTAGCTTGTCGTCGAGTTGGATAATATTAGTGTTTAAGATGACAGCTCATCCTTATGGTGTTTATGGTATGCTCTAGCATGTACAAGTTTGTTAGGTAGTATTAGTGACATGGTTGAGTAGTATTTTGGACAGGGTTGACTATAGTATTTTGGATTACGGGGCTAACTATAGTCTTTTTGTGGCCTAAGTGTTCAAGTAGATTGACCTAATTTATGTACTTGAGGGATTATGTAAGAACAGATTATTCTGGCCGAATTTGAGTGTTACATCCTACCAAATTCAATGTCGATTCCTAAATTTCAATTGTTCATCTTTTGCTTTTGTAATATATTTCCTAGGTTTTATCTTTACAATCTGCAAGTCGCTCCAATCTGTATGTATGTTGCTCCAATCTGTATGTTGCTCAATTTATTGCCCAGATTTCTGTTAACACGCTGAAGTATATTGTCATGGTGCTCAATTTATTTTGCCAAATTGATGTTGTTTTGGTAAACTGAAACTGCAAAGATGTTCTGCCGTGAGTGTTAACTGAACTGCTGTTTTTGCAGTTCTGCTGCTCCTGCGAGGTTGCAAGGCGCTGGATCCCCGTCCACCAGCGGAAAAGAAGGCAGACGGGGGCGTCGGCATGCTGTCCAAACCTCGAACTTGAGCAGAATCTCAAACTAGAGACTTTTTAATTCGGACAAGTCCTCGCACCAGCTATAGTTCATCTGTTCATGTGATGTCTTTTACATCTCCTAACTGCCTGCTGGTGGTCCTCGTCTGCCTTTCTAGTACAACAGCATACTCCTATAAAACATTTGAAGCCCGACCAACTGGATGGCTCATCTAACGGGAAATGTCATCTCCAAGAAAACATATAATTGGAAGCTTGCCAACACGAGAATGCATTGTTATTGTCTATCAGGGGGTAGCATGAGAATATAGGAGGCCTTGGGATAAACATTTCCGCTGTGATATCACCTACCGCTGGTGTCCACCAACCCGCTTTAACCGCCACACAATATAATCTTACCGACGTGGTCGGTCAAGCGGAAGATTTTTAGTGACTTCGAATAGCATATATCGGGGACCCTGCTGCCGCTGCACATGGGACTTAAATCATAGTAGTTTCAGCCAGTCTGATCGCACAGGCCTGTCCTTTTCCAGCGAAAGCAGTTTGTGTGGCTTTACTTTCGATAAGGGGAAGTTAGCAATGGCCTTTTGCATTAAAATGATGCACACACTATTTATCTATTTTAGAGTTTCAGTTATATAATTTCACAAATCATGGCTCACACAATATCACTACACGAATCAATATGCGGAACAAAGCGTACAAAAAGCCTCATACATATTGTAAGCTAGAAGGCTGCCGCCAGCTAGCCTGGTTTAATACACCACGTATGCCCGTCATCAACCGATTATATCTAGTATCTAATTTTTTTTTATCATTCACGGGAAGGAGGTATGACCACATGTCTTATGTGTATCCAGTAGGTAGCTTTGTTCATAACTTGCATTTCTTGGCACATTGGTCTTACTAAACAATCTCGTTTCAGCAATTCCAAAGCGTCCAAACCAAAGCAATAAACTCCCAAACAATTCCAAGCCTGTACTTTCTTATCAATCCAATTTAGTCAATTATCAAATATATTAGTAATGTTGGCTGGCGGTGTTATGTTGAATGTAAAGTGAACAACTCTCCTTACTGATCATGTGAATGGGCTGGAAATAAAAGCATGTCAATGGATTCTTGTGAATCACAGAATATGCATTTAATTTGTGCTGTCCAACGTCTTTTGAATAATTTATTTTTAATGACTAAAACCTTTTTTGTTAAGAAATCATATAAAGATATATATCTTTAATGACACTTTTACTTCCACAAATATCATCAGAGATATATATACTACTAGTTGAGTGCCCGTGCGTTGCTACGGATCCTCATGTTTTATTGAACATGTAACCATGATGCACATGAAAATTCACGGCGAGATATACAAATGAAGTCACTTTTTTATTCAACATTTCAACGTACAAATGAAGTCACCTTTTTTATTCAACATTTCAAAAATAACGCTATCGAACCCAGGGGAAGATCGCGCAATTTAGGTTACTCATACAGGTCAAGCTCTTGATTCTATTTAAACGTTGATGGTTCTCTGAAGTAAAAAAATGGTATAAGTAAAAAACAAGGAAAAAAATGTATAACTCTTTTCCATCGATAGTTAGACGGAGGTTATCCATACTGAGCAAATCCATAAGTTCTTGATTTTTGTGGATTCCTTTTTTTTTCTTATAATCTTCCTAATTTTTTTCTTTGGTTTCTGATAAATAAAATATGTCTAGTGGTGAGAGTAATAGTACCACACTGGTAAAAAAATACGAACACGTATTACCACACAACACAGAGAGTTCATGGTCAAAGCCATCTCATTCTAAGTGTTGATTGACTCAAAATACAAAGCTTGTTGTGTGTTCTGGATACCAGTTGCCAATAAAATTACATTCATGTGAACGTTCTAATAGGCGTCGTGTAAGTTTCTTTTTACCTTTCTAGTACTAATTATGTATATAAGCCGACTTGTTCTAGTAATCTATATAGCGGGGCAGGTTACTTATATCACTCGTCGATGAGGATCAGGGCACTTTCTAGTGTTGGGTCATAGCCATCGGATCTTGTTCTAGCTCACCCTGGGGGACTATGTTCTGCGGTCTTCACTCGTTGGTGTTTATCTGCACAAAAGAATTAGTTGAGCTGTTGGGCACCGGTGAATAGAAAATAATTGTTTTATTGCCCACTCATTTCATCTTTTTGCCTTTTCATACTCCTGCAACTATGAAGACAGATAGTAAACTTCATCATTAAGATTACTTAGCAGTAACGACATATTGGGTTTTTTAAAGAACATAGCAAGGAAATGATCGATAAGAAAAACATTTTTTGGTTGAGATTAAGGAATGGTATGAGTACTTGGTTCATGCCAGAAACAAAAGAACGAGAGTACTTAGCCAGACTTCAGCAAATAAATCATGGATTCATATCCATTAACGCACACACACAGTGATCGCTACAGTAAGTGAAGACGTTATGATGAGTACAAAATTATCATAGCCAATTTTATTTTATATCTTTCCCACCTATGATGTGCTATAACTTCACAAGATCACATATCTCTAGACAATCTGAAATTCTATTATCAAATAAACATAAAAACTGACTTGTTTTACATACTGACTTATTTAATAAAATTGAATTTATTTTTGAGGAAAACAACATAGCCTTATTTCATTAAATGAGAAGGTAAAAACAAACCTGGTGTGCATCTTCCTAACTCCAATCCAATCATATGATACCCATCATTCGACCCATCATTAAAAATCATCGCAACATTACAAATAGTATCACTGGAGAAAACACCACATGCTTAGTAAATATTACTGAACGTGAGGTCAGGGTAGAGTCCAGCATGGGTGCTTTTGATCCAATCTCCAGGAACTTTAGTCTTCTTGGGGTCAAAATATGATTGGACGCTTTGATGCATTATGAATTCAGCTTTCTAAACATTTTCTCGAGAACTTTTGCTGCCTTACATAAAATGAGGTGTAGCAATTGGCCGGCATACATGCATGAGTTGTAGTAAAAAGCTGGTGCCTGGCCCGGTTGGGGGGAGCCACGGCCTCCTCTTTTCGCCGGCGCAGCTTCCTGGCTGGTGCGCCGGCAGTGCGCCATCATCGCCGGCGCGCCGACACCACTTGCCACCGGCGCATGTCCGACGTGGTGCGCCGGCACCACTTGCCACCACCTATAAGAATTTTCCTAGTAGTGTCTGGCACATCTGCTTCACAACATCGCGCCGTCACGATCTGAGTCGCGATCGCGAAAGGCTCCACCACATCACAGGAAGACATGTATGGGAATAATAAGAAAGCATCAAAATGCCTGACACTTGCAATAACATACACATCCTACCCTAACTAAAAAGCATCAACTTATCATCCAGATCAGTGTTAGTGTCCTCTTAACATCTAATCTAATAACGGAGAATATACTACCCCTTAGGCATACATTTCAAAGCTATACAAATAACCGAAGATAGGATAAATGCAAATATGCTAAATAATCCACCTATGATTCCTATTAAACTCGAAAAATCATCAAAACATGCCAAGTTGCAATGGTTTAACTAACCAACCTTCACGTTAAAAATAGAACACACGCAAAACTCGTCATTTACATTGCCTTCTACTTGTCTCTTGGTATTGCCTACAAAAAGAGAAGGATGTAAATTATTATCTCTACACGCTCATCATGACAAGAATTGGATATGAAGGATATCAAACATGGATAGGAACTCAGATGTCTAGTGCTCAAGAATGGTTCTTACCAATTGCTTTAAGCGTTCCATCTAGAATCACATATTAACCATTTTCTAATTGTAACCGAAAAACAAAGAAATTTATTGACTGGCCAGTAGCACAGTGTAAGTTTAAGCTAAAAGAGGCAAAAGAAATAAGGAAGGACAATTACTGAAAAATAATCAGGTATGTTGAATACACATGTTCAGAACGACTGATCGATTTCTCCATTTGATATTCAGATGTACGAATGAATTTGGATTAAATTAGTAAAATAGAAGTTGACTGTAAGGAAATGGATTGTGAACAAAATTACCGGGGAGGGCGACAACATTCAGGCATGTTGCGGCAGAGGCACCGATGAGTGGCGTGAGGATATGGGAGTGCAAAGAGGGCACGTGACAACACAGGCAGGGGATGGATGTAGCCTGGATAGTGGCCAGTCTCTAACAATATAAACTTAAACACCAAAACAAGAAATTTAGAAGTATACAATGGTATAAGACATGAATAACCTAGTTCTTCGTCTATTGCAAAACTACACGGATTACGTCTTAACAAACTATTATTACAGTCAAATGAATTCGCGTCTCATAGAATAAGCTTTTCGAAGAAACAATTTTTGCTCCTCTTTAGGAACTTGAAACTTGTAGGCATTGATCTATGTCAGGGACTCACCACATGTAGTGCTTATATGTAGAAAACAAACATATGGCTACTTACTACCAGATTTTTTAATGAAAACATTATGAAACAAAACTGAAAAATGAAATCATGAGTAGAAAAGGTACAACATTCAAGTGTCCAACAGATTAAGCCATGATCTAAAAATGTGACAGGTTTATATTTGAGAGAACAATACAACACATACTGTTTAAATGTAATATGCATCTTCCAGGACCTATGTATAACCTAGAAAAAAAAGGAAATCCAAATTAAAAAAATGAAAAGAAAATTAGTAAGCACAAATGGAAAGGACACAACTATATCCTCGGACCTCAAAAATGAGTCATGTGTCAATGATCATGATTCGGCGCTGCAGTGTATTTGCAATGCCGCTAGTGGTGCTCTCTTACATGTAGCTTTATTCATCATCCACCTCCGTAGTCACCATAACCACCTTGTCCCTGAGATCATTGATGGAGAATGGGAGTCGGCGCTACACTGAATTTGCAGAAGTACCACAACAAATATGTTGCTTGCGTGTAGCTGTATTCATCATCCACCTCCACAGTCACCATAATCACCTTGTCCCTGAGAGCATTGATGGAGAATGGGAGGTGGTGCTACAGTGAATTTGTAGAAGTACCACAACAAATTCGTTACTTCAGCAGCCGATGGAGGAAATCTAAAGAAAACCAATGGTTTTGGTTCGGAAACGGAAAAGAAATCTAAAGGAGTACATACTCACCTTTTGCAATGCAAGATGAATGCTGAATTGTGCAAGATTATGACTCACTAATGTAAAATGCACTAAACAAAAATAACCATTAGTTTAGCAAGATGTAATATAGGGACTCAATGTGGTAATTTTATTTAAGTCAACATAAATTTCTATTCCATAGTTTTGCATACTTTTACAGATACTTTATGAATAAAAATCTAAATGAGTACTAAAATATGAAACATGGTAGATTCAACAACACATGATTGGGGATAATTTTACCTTTAGAAGGTAAAAATTCTTAACAAGCACAAATTGCACACCGCCACACCTTATGTGTCCTTCCGCACTCATTTGTGTCCTTGGCATCTGCCTCACTGCTGCTCCAGGCACGACCTTCAGTGATCCCAGCATAGAGGGTGGGACCACATAAGAGCTCGAAACTGTGGACACCATTATGCAGTTTACATATCTTTAGAACAACATCCACGTGAAAAGAAGTGTTGGCTCTTCAGTATTTAATTGATGAAGGTTAAACCACGATTCTTTTTACTCCCTCTGTCTCGAATTACTTATCGTGGATTTGTGAGTGTATAAATACGTGTGAATATAGACAATTCTGTGACATCTAATTCGGGATGGAGGCTGTATAAAAAATTGTTCCATTATTCACTACTTCAAGATTATAAGTGGTGAGTTGAGACTTGGGAGGCGATTTTGCATCTTCAAAGGAGTACATCTCAAGAAGCCAGACGATCACTTATCCAAACTGCGCTTCTGATGTCAACTAAACGATGGAATCACCAAATCAGTTCCATTATTCTAACGCCGCACTGCTGTGTCGAGCACCCAGTACAAGCATTCACCTATCAGAAAATAAATCCATGCATACAACTATGCATACGAGCATTCAGTACAAGCGTTCAGAGAGAAAAAATCAGAACGGCCAATACCTTGATGTGTCCGATGTGGACGTAGGGGGTGCAGCGTGTCTACCGGTGGCTGCTCGACGGCAGGGCAGTGCAGAGGCGGAGGAGGATCTCGACGTCAGGGCAGTACAGGTGGCCAGATCAGCGTCGGCGAGTTTTACGGTTGTACCTGATCTCCCGGTCTTCCCGACCATGGTGGCGTTGGCGACGTTCCCGTGTGATGGTATCGAGAGAGGCAAGACGGGATGGGCGCCCCCAGGGTAGCGAGAGAGAAAAAAAAGGAATGCTTAGGCCTTGATTACGGAACAGATGGGATGACATGGATCGGATCTAATCGGAGATAAAAGGAATTGCGGGATTACTTCCTTAGATAACAACATCGTGATTGATTGCACCAGAAGAAACCATAGCAAAATATATTCTCATGCCATAATTCCGTGAGCGTGATTGATGCATGTAAGCGCTGGCTTGATGTCAATCGGATGGAGCAAAGCTGAGATCTTCAGATTAAATTGGATGGTCCGGATTGTTTTAATGACGACCACCAAAGTGCGTTGAGTGTCAAACGACCAACTCCCATTTAATAGTAAAGATGACCAATCATAAAATCTGCATACATGGATTTAACCGAGAACATTTCAGAGTAGTTTTTTTTGTGAAACACAGTACAAATGTAGACGTCCATATATACGCACATACACTCACCTCTATGAACGCAGGCACGCACATCATACCCCTATGAGCACCTCCAAGAGACTGCATCCAAGAAACTTCGTCCGACGGGTCTTGAGATTGACGAAGTCACCACATACGTCTCGCTGTCGACGGAAACATCGCCACCCACTGAAGAATATTTCGCCTTTAATGAGACACCAAAGTGTCAAACCTGGAGTCTGAACTCTGGTGGGCTAGGCTGTCACTACCCTCCAAACCACCAACCACATGTTGAGTAGTTAAATTCCCTGAAAACCTCCATCAATTTCTCAACTAAGTTAAGCCACGTTGTCCATTAATCATCACATAAAGACCATATGAATCCTGTACTAAACGGTGTGTTTGATAGCACATCCGCAAAATTAACATTTTGTCATGTGAAGTTATATAAGGCGGGATATTGCATAGAAAGAGGTGTTGTGCCTAACCAAAGACCTTCCGAAAAATGAATTTTTGTTCCATCGCCAATGACGAATGACCCTTATTTGAATTATTATTGTTTCACGCACAATAATATTTCCAAAAAGGTGACTCTATCGGTTTAGCATGTACTTGTGATAGAGTTTTAACTCTTAAATATTTATTATGCATCAGTTCCTACCGCACCTCCTCCTTGCTAAGTAATTTATGTTAGGATTGATCTCCACCGCACCAGAGCCCAACGGCTCTGGCACAACCCCTTGACCTCGTCCGCGCCCTGATCGGGGGCGCCCAACCGTTCGCTGGTTGGTGGGCCCCTGTCGCCTTCACTATATAGAGTGGTGGGGGCCAGTGACACTCGGTACGAGGTTGCCCTGAGCTGCCACTCGCCCCACCAGACGACCCACCGATTAGGGTTAGTGCAGTGCCGACGGGAAGATCCGCCGCCACCCTCTCCCGACCTCACGCGCCATCGCCACCATATCGACTTCGACGGATTCGGCCTCCTCGCAGGGAGAAGGTAAATGCTCACAGTACCAAAACATTATTTACAGAGATAGTCAGTACCCATCATTAGATCTACCCTAGTCGATCTAGCAAATCAAACATTGGTATAAGAGCACCAGTACTAGATGGTAGATCTTTGTTTCGGGTAGAATAGAAGAACAGAAATTTGCAAACCCTAACCCTTGATCGTTCAAAGATCCCCAACGAATTCGATCCCTAAGCCTAATTCGAACAAGAGGGGAAGTGGGGAAAAGAAGCAGACCGGCGGCAGCTGCTGCTGTCACGCGGTCGCCGGCAAAGGGTGCCGCCGCTGAGCCGTTTGGCACTGGTGCGCCCACCCTCGGGTGCACGCACGCGACGGCAAAAGGGCCAGAGGGGCGCCACTTTTCTTCATCAGCGTGAATCACCGAGTTCATGAGGTTGAGGACGAAAGTAGAGAGGAGGACGGGGTGCTCGTCGCTGGCCAAGGGCTGGGCGGCGCCGTCCGCCGTCTTCCACCTCGCCGACAGAGAGCTAGGCTCTCGGGTTTTCGGTGGAGAGACAGAAAGGGGAGGTGCGGCTGCCGAGCGAGCGCGAGGAGCCGCCGGGCG
>NC_061510.1:337445552-337511649 GCF_022539505.1 Lolium rigidum
CGTCGCAGCCGTCGGCGAGCTGCCAGGGGCGATCTCCATCGTGGCCATCGGGTTCAGGTGGTGGTGAAAAGAGAAATAAAGGGAAAGGGCTTGTCCCCGGCCACCTGCTGCGCACGCGTGCGAGCAGCTGCCTCCCAGCCGCCAGAGAGAAACGGGAGGAGGGCTCGTCGTGAATCCACCGCCGGAGGGCGAGCGGGAGACACAGAGAGGGGTTCAAGGGCTCATTGCGGCTAGGGTTAGGGTTACTGCGGGGGGAGGCGGTTCGGCCGTCTCATTTATACCAGCCGAAATCAGTGCTCCACCATTGGATGAAATTCGACGGCCACAGGCGATCCGACCACAGGGAGGCCGCGAGCTGTCCTTGGACGGCTATGGCGGGCCGCTGCCAGGCTGTGGGCCGCGTCCAGCAGGGCCGTATCGCAACGCGCCCAAGCGGCGCACAAAGAAAGCTGCTCGCGTGGGCTATGGGCCGCGCAGTAAGTTTTGGGCCTAAATAGTCTGCACAGTTTTTGCTGAATAAATAGGACCAACGAAATATTTGTTCAGAAATTAAAATGTAAAGGATATGCCTCCAAAAAAAAAAGTTCAAAAGTTAAAAGTTTAAATTCACAGTTTCCGCTGCAAATATTAAAAGAAGCATTTTTGTCAAGTTTATTCTTGAGCAAATTGAACCAACGAGATATTTGTTTTAGGAAATTAAAAAGTAACAGAGATGCTTCTAAAAGTTTTAAAGTTTAATGAATTCAAAGTTTCCCCTGCAAATAGTTAAAGATGCATTTTAAATATGAAAAATGCAAAAGTGACAATTATGGTTCTGTTATTTTTTAACCAACGTTATTAATAACATGATCATGATTTGTTGCAATAAGGTGTGCATTTATCTCTATTTTCTGCCCAACGGTGATATAGATTTAATTGCACAAACAGTTGTATGTTCTAATTTTGACCAACGTTGGATTATTGCATGCAATTGTTGTTATGATCTCATTTCATTATGGTTTAAAGGAGGGTACTACTTGATGAGCTGCATCAAGGATGTTCCAACCCTCAAAGGTGACAACTACACTGAATGAAGAAAAGAAGGTCGATTTGTGCTGAGGTGGACTGGGTTCCCACAGCCGGTCAGACCAAAAGATCCAGTCAGAAATTACAAGGATGATGATGCTGCATGGCAGTATAAAAGGTGGCTAAGTGCCATTTATAAAGAATACAATTGAGAACGCTATTGTGGGCTCAATTGCAGAGTGTGCTTCCGTAGGGAAGAATAAAGAGCCAGTTCACTGATTCTTCAAAGATATGTGCGACCCAGCTGCTGAAGCAACTGGTGACAGAAAAGTACACATGGACATGAAGGACATGGCGAGTGTGCCATATGGTTGTAATAATGCTTATGTGGAGTTTCTTTACTCCATGATGAGCTTTATTTATTGTCCTTGCGTGAAAAGGTGATGTTTGTGTGTAATGTGAATGAGAAGGTATCCGTGTCGGAAAAAGAACAAAAGAAAAGAAAAAGAACTGATTAATCATCGAAATTATGGCATTGTTGCTTAGGCCATATTTCGAGGGGGAGAATAGAAAGACTCGTCGTTAAAAATGATATTCTTTCTCCATTAGAATTCTCAGACATAGAACAGTGCATCGGTTGCATTAAAGAAAAATTTGTAAAGCAAATTTAAAAGGATGCAAATCGAAGCATATCAACACTGTGAAAAGTGTGGATGGCTATGATTCGTTCATAACATTCACGAATGATTACTCCCGATATGGTTACATTTATCCAATAAAAGAAAGAACAGAAGCGTTGGATAAATTCAAAATATTCAAAACTGAAGTTGAAAATCAACATGATAAAAGAAAAAAGATAGTCAGGTCTGATCGTGGAGGGGAGTACTACGGTCGACATACTCCATATGGCCAAGTCCCTGGACCTTTCGCAAGGTTCCTACAGGAGACTGGAATAGTCGCCCAGTACTCGATGCCGGGAGAACCTCAGCAGAATGGGGTAGCTGAAAGGCGCAACCGTACCCTTATGGATATGGTGAGCAGTATGATGAGCTATTCCACCCTACCATTGGGATTGTGGATTGAGGCGTTAAAAACCGCTATTCACATTATAAACAGAGTACCAAGAAAATCGGTGCCCAAAACGCCGTATGAGCTATGGATAGGGAGAGTGCCTTCTCTAAACCACATGAAAGTGTGGGGGGGGGGGGCCCTGCTGAGGCCAAAGTATTCAATCCAAATATCGCAAAATTAGATACCAAAACAGTCAGCTGCCATTTTATTGGCTATCCTGAAAAGTCAAAATGTTATCGTTTCTACTGTCGGGAGAAATACACAAAGTTTGTGGAAACGAGACATGTTGTCTTCTTAGAGGACGAAATGATGAGGGGGAGCATGGTAGCTCTGAAAATTGATCTTGAGGAGAAGAGGGTGCATGCACCTAATCCGATGAGTCAGGAGCCATTTTTTGCGCTACCATGTGCACCTATACCGATGATCCCTGCGATTGTGGTGCAAGCGCCTGTTGTAACTCCAACCATGACAACGATGAGTGAAAATTCGGAACCTGTCCGTCAGGAGCCGAATGAACCATTTGTTGAGCATGAAAGGGAGCAACAACAGCCACCTCTAGTGGCAAAAGGATTTACACAAAGAGAAGGGATAGATTACAATGAGACATTTTCTCCGGTCTCATGTAAGGTCAGAATCATCATGGCACTAGTTGCACATTTTGATTTAGAGTTGCATCAAATGGATGTAAAGACGGCATTTCTAAACGGGGATTTAGAAGAAAATATCTACATGAAACAGCCCAAGGGTTTTATCATGGAAGGCAAGGAAGAAATGGGTTGCCGCCTAAAGAAATCCATTTATGGATTAAAGCAAGCCTCCAGACAGTGGTATCTAAAGTTCAATGAGACAATTAAGAGATTTAGATTTAAAGAAAATATTGAGGACAATTGCGTTTATGCAAAGTTTAAAAGTGGGAAATATATTTTCCTAATCTTGTATGTGGATGATATTCTGCTTGACAGTCTACTGCAAGAGACAAAGAAGTTCTTGTCCTCAAATTTTGACATGAAAGATCTTGGTGAAGCGTCATATGTTTTGGGCATAGAAATTCACCGAGATAGAAACAATGGAGTATTAGGACTATCGCAAAAGGCTTATTTAGAAAAGATTCTAAGTAAGTATAATATGCATAAGTGCGAGTGCCACACCTGCCCCTATAGTCAAGGGCGACAGTTTTGGGAAACATCAAAGTCCCCAAAATCAATACGAGCTCGATCAAATGAAAGCGGTTCCATATGCTTCGGCTATTGGAAGCCTACAGTATGCAGAAGTGTCCACTCGCCCTGACTTAGCATTTATCACCGGAGTACTCGGTAGATATCAATAAAATCCAGGTTTTGAACACTGGAAAATGGTAAAGAAGGCATTGCGTTATGTGAAAGGCACAAAGAATTACATGCTAACATACAGAAGATGATCTGATTCCCTAGAAATTAGAGTGTATTCAGATGCAGATTTTGTGGGGGATAGAGATGATAGAAAATCCACATCTGGATATGTATTCACCCTCGCAAGGGGAGCTATTTCGTGGAGAAGCTCCAAACAGACGATAGTTGCATCATCCACGATGTATGCAGAATTTATAGCATGTTATGAAGCCACGGGGCAGGCATTATGGTTAAAGAAATTTATACCCGAGTTGAAAGTGGTAGATTGTATTGACAAACCACTAAAGATGTACTTGCGACAATGAGCCTGCAGTATTTTATGCTCACAACAACAAGTCGAGTAATGCTACGAAACCGATTGAGGTTAAGTATTATGTTGTGAAACACAAGGTCCAGGATCAAACAATAAGTCTCGAGCATATAAGGACAAAAGATATGCTTGCGGATCCGCTAACGAAAGGCTTACCACCTAGCGTGTTCAAGGAGCACGTAGCCGGCATGGGTTTAAGGGAAAGTCTTACCTATCCTGGATCATAAGAGGCCCAAAAGTAAAAGAATTTGTTTTAAAACAGAGAAGTGTATTGTGGCTGTCTGATTCTATCGGCAATAGAGTTGTGACGATGAAACATGCCCTATGGACTGATCCAAAATGAAACGAATAAAGTGAAAGTATAAAGTTAAAAGAAAAGTTGAGATCAAGGGGGAGAATGTTAGGATTGATCTCCACCGCACCAGAGCCCAACGGCTCTAGCACGACCCCTTGACCTCGTCCGCGCCCTGATCGGGAGCGCCCAACCGTTCGCTGGTTGGTGGGCCCCTATCGCCTGCACTATATAGAGTGGTGGGGGCCAGTGGCACTCGGTACGAGGTTGCCCTGCGCTGCCACTCGCCCCACCATACGACCCACCGATTAGGGTTAGTGCAGTGCCGACGGGAAGATCCACCGCCACCCCTCTCCCGACCTCACGCGCCATCGCCACCATATCGACTTCGACGGATTCGTCCTCCTTGCAGGGAGAAGGTAAATGCTCACAGTACCAAAACATTATTTACAGAGATAGTCAGTACCCGTCATTAGATCTACCCTAGTCGATCTAGCAAATCAAACAATTTAAACAACATTTTGCTAAGTAAACATTTATTCTTTATGTCAAGTACTTCAATGCCTACACCGCGTTTTGGGCCCATAGCTAATTGATAACAAAATCCTGTTGTGACAGGAGAAACGGGTGAGATACACTTGAAAAGGTTTAGTCAACAGATAGTTATTCTTCATAGAATAGACACACCATGCCCATCACGCCGAGTCATACCATAATCACGCTTAATACCTAAGTGTGCTAGCACTCAGAGGTGACTGGTGGATCAATATACGAAGGATTTCCATTAAGACTCCATTCTGATGACCTCAAATTAATGAGTGACAGGAAAGAAAATTATGCGTCTCGTCAAGATAAGAAACTTTTTTGTTGAATCATTTTAATCCAAGATTGTATGCAATCTATAGGGACAATATACTGCTGAAACCCGAATTATCGGATTCAGCACCGCGGTTGCCCAACCGAGCAAGGCCTCTGAAGTCAGCCAAAAAACACTCAAATTGAAATATCAGCTTCTGACCTAAATTATAAAATAAAAATAAACTCGGATACAAAAGTGGTCAACATGAAAGTTATTCGTTGTGTTAAGATGAAAACTTTTCTTTTGATGTCATTTTTTTCTAAGGTAGTATACGACCTACAGACCTAAGATCAGGGCTGGGCAGAGCTAAAACCTTTGGGCCAAAATCCGAGTTCGGGTTTAAGACGATGATAAAGCCCACCCAAGATGAACTTCGATGAAAAAGATTAAAATGGTAGTTCTTCCTCTTTTTGAGGTGATGAACTTTGTTGTTTACATGATTTTGATCTAAGGTAGTTCACTGCCACAAAATTTGTTCGGAATTTACGTGCATGGTTTTGACCGAACAGTAATGAAAATATCAGGTTTTCCCATTTGAGTTCAACCCCAATTGGGGCTTTGTACATGAACCCAAGCATGCTTCTTGCATGGAAAGACCAGCCATTCTTTATATACTTGACGGGTGTCGGCCGGTTAAACCAACAACAGCCGAACAAATAAATCTACTATTTAATGTTCATCTACATTTTTTATTTCTCTCCATTGTATCTTTTTTCTCATATTTCTATCCACTACAAATAAATAGTTATTATTAACCATGCAAAAATCGTAGGCAAAATGGGTGGTTTTCGTGGTTAAATCCTAATTAGATGAAACGATGTTTGTTGTGCCTGTAGCGTTGGCAAAAGATCTACAATGGATTTTTCGGTCCGTGGTGGATGAATATGGTCATTAACCACCGAAAATAGCACAATTTTAGAGTAGTTTCGGGATGTTGTTAACTGTGCGCTGACATCATGCTAACTAATACGTAGCAAACGTCATTAACTCGTCGGCAATGCCGTCATACCACCTATATGTACTCCCTCACGTGGTCCATATACATAAATATGTACTTCTCTACTACTCTACTCAATGAGAGTGCAACTTGATTTCACAGAACTATTGCCATCACTTGATCAGCACATGACAAGAGCACCGAAACGCAAGTCCTCGCGGCAGCCATAGCCCATGTGTTGTCTATTACTTCTCGGAACTGCCTGCTCCTGATCGCCTACTTCTCTTCTAGTACAACTGCATCCTCCCCCTATAAAGCATTTGAATCATGACCTAATGGACGTCTCATGTAACGGGAATGCATTGTCATGGTCTGTCAGCGGGCTGCATGGGAATAGGAGGCCCTGGGATAAACATTTCCGCTTTGAAGTGGGATTCCACGGATGTCCACCAACTCGCTTTAACCGCAACGCAAAATATGTTTTTCAGGGCAAGGCGTTCAAGCAGAAGAGTGCATACTGCAGGCCTTGCAAAGGCCGCAGATCACTCGCAAGTTATAGTAGTTTCATCCCGTCTTAACTATCGGGGCTCATAGCCCTAATCCTTTTTCTGCGTGAGCTTCAGTTGCTGCTGCCGATCGCGTCGATGCCGCGACGGTGCATCCTGCTCCGTCTCGCTCAGGGAATGTGGCGTCAAATTGGTCCGAATATAAACTGCGCTTATGTTTCTGGCTTGAGGTAAGCGTGCACCCATAAGCGGACTCAGGAAAATTCTGAAGCCTGGGCAAATACGCCTAGAGTGCTTATTTTGTATCAAATACATATGAAATAGGGGTAAAAATAAGTCTGTCGTTCGGCCGAAAGCCTGGGCAGCTGCCCGGGCAAGAGGAATGCTAGGTACGCCTATGCGTGCACCACGAGCACGAGCACACACATTGCAGTTATCTGAGCTGCAATATCTTGTGGATTATATATCCTGAGGTTAATTTGAAAACATCCAAAATGTAAACTATATTCAAAATACAGTACTTTCTCCGATCCATATACTACTTGATGCTAATATAGATATATCTTGACACATTCTAGTTGTAGATACATCAACTTTAACATCAATTAATATGGATAAGAGAAAGTACTAAATTGTGCAGTATATTACATGTTTGTGCACTGAGTTGCCGGTTGCTTCACTGGAATACATGATTCCACGTCCAGGTTTCACGAATGATTTTGGCTGTTTGCATTCCATGATTCAAGGTTTCAGGAATCATTTTGGGTGCCCGTTCGTTAACTTAACTTCCTCCTTGAAATAGGCTTTCACCCCGCTATATTAATATAGCAAAGAACTGATACAAGATAGAGACCACCGCTGGGGCAAACAACACAACAAAGCCCAAAAGAAAACAAAAGAAGCAGAAAAAAAGAAAGAAAGGATGACAAAGTCGGATCGACGAAAACGCTGATGATCCGCAACGGCCGCGCCCTCCGGAAGATTCCCACCACGAGCTTAGCCCTCCGAAGCGCCGCATACCATAGCAACACCTTCAAGAAGGGATGCGACGATGACGACGCTGCTGCGCGGACAAGTCCCACCTGAAACTTCTCCATTACTTTCAAAATACGGGTGAGATACAACGAAACGAGTAAACATGAATTTTACAGAGGACACACGGGGCAGAACACACCGAGGGGAAAAAACTCACGCACACATGGGGCTAAATGACCGAGTTTAAGGCCTCACACACCCTCGCAGACCATGTTTCCATGGGCAAACGGGGCAGCTTCTTGGGGACGAGGTGGTGGAGCCAGAGCGTGTAGTGGGCGCCGGCGATAGATGAGAGTTGACGAGGAGCGATCAGGACGTTGTCGATTACCTTGTGTTTCCTGCTCTTCTAGATGATCCAAAGGACGGACTGAGATCCGGTGCCCCGACTGAGGCAGGGCACGGATGAACAGTACCGTGCCCTGCTGCCTTGGCCGTTGGATCGAAAATGAATAGACCAGATTTTGCACTGTAGCATGCACTGTGGATATCACTGTAGTAGGTACTGTGGACAATGCACTGTAGCAAATTAACTGTAGCATACGCACTGTAGATATCCCCTGTAGCATGCGCCTGTTCAAGTTCATCCAGCCATCGGTTCTCGATCCAACGGCCAGAAAAGGCAGCAGGGCACGGTACTGTTCATCCGTGCCCTGCCTCAGTCGGGGCACCGGATCTCATTCCCCAAAGGACGAGCCAGATCACAGTGTGTCGTGCCGTGCCAGGGAGGTGAGCGATTGGTGCCCAGAAGGTCTCATAGATGCCTTTGAGATCGTCAGCAACAGCTGCAGCCAGCATACCTAACGCGGCGCGAAGTGGGACAAGTTGGGGGCAAGAGAACAACATATGGTGCAGCCTTTCAGGAGCGGAGCAGAACGTACATGCAGCAGAGGCAAGCAGCCTAGGCGATGGAGGAAAGCACACGTTCTTTTGTTGCCGTGGCGAGCTATCTAGAAGAAGATCCGGACTTTCGTTGGTGCGAAATTGTCCTAGTTCACGTCCCTGAGTGGGAGATAACTCCTGTGGTAAGCAAGAGGTTATAGGCGTTGAAGGACCGGAAGGCGCCGCCACCAGGGAGATGGCTCACGTCAACACCAATGGCGAGGCAAACCTCACGCATGGCCACAGAGACAACGTCGAGCTCTGTTTCTGCCACGTTTTTCTGTCAAGGTTGGAGGGGGAGGAGTAGACCGGAAGCACGCAGAGCGTCGGCAACGGAGATCGTGGGCTGGGTGCAGTGCGAGAACAATGCGGGGAGGCGGGCGAACATGGGGACCAACATTGTGCCAGTTGTGTAGACTAAAGGAGACCATGACGCTGGACCCTGCAGCGACGTCTGTGAGCTGGCGGTAGAGAGTGAACACGTTCTTAAAGGTGTGCCAAATAGCGGTCTCAAGAGCGGAGGGGGCTTGAGCGAGGCCAAACTCCCCGTACCAGTGACAAACCCAACGTTTCCATGGGGTGAATAGACCAGACAATAACTTATGCACGAATTTCATCGGCAAGCACAAGACGCCAATGCCACCCTCAACATTTAGACCCACCGCACTATATGTACCAGGCTTGCCCATGCCATGCTGCACCCACTTTGGTACGTATTATTATGCGGGTGCAACCGAGCTAATTTGGCCACATGACGCACCAATTTATATGTGTGGACAATGGGTAATAGGCTCACCCTTTTTCGGTACGCCACGGGAGTGTTGCACCAAAAATTTGGTGTGCCACAGGAAAACAGTATCTCATTCGTCTCTCATTCCTAGTAGTGCATGTTTGCAACTTTTTTACATAAGTCATGTAGCTCGAAGTAATTGTCATTTGTTACTGTTGCAATGTCATTGTGAAACGGAATAGAAAAACAAAATTTTGAATCATTGGATCGTACTACCAGAATGAGATTGTAGCATTACTTGGCATTCTAACAACTATATATTCTAGGCTGATTTATTTGTCGATTTTCTAAAATTATGGCTATCATAATGAAAGGATGGAGATATGAATCACTTATGTAAAGTCGAACTAGTAGTCCTCTGGTCAAGGCAACATGTACATTCTTTCTGATGATTCATTCCCGTCCACTAGTGGAGAAGAGGCCTTTGGTCCCAAGCAAATGACCCACTGCTCAACCAAACCGGGTCCAATGCCCCCATTGGACCCGGTTCGTTTCTGCCCAGGACGACCCCACCCGCTGGCGCCTGTCCTGTAGCGGCCTTTGGACCCGGTTTGTGATACAAACCGGATCCAAAGGGTCCACCCGCAGGGCGCGGCAGGCCGTGTCAGCCTGGGGAACCCTCATACAAACCGGGTCCAAAGGCCCCCCTCTGGCTATATAACCTTGCCCCTGCCCAAGTGTGAGCCACACTTAGCCATTTTTTCACTATCTTCACAAGAGGGTGTATTGCTCTCCTCTCTTCTTCACATGCACAAGAGGTGTTCGATGAAATGCTTAAGAGGATTTGCCACTTGAGTTTACACAAATCAAGCCACACTTAACTTGCTTTTTCTTCTTCATCGAGGTTAACAACTTTATCCTTTTCATCTGCAATTGATAAAATGCATGTGTATATATACATCGTGATGTTCCGTAATGGTTTTGATCAGCTTAATTATATCATGCGGATGAATCGGCAATGGATGTACATTGACCGACGGTTTGACGAGTTCACTGCGGGCCTGGATAATTTTATGGCCGTGGCGGAGGCAAACAAACATGGTGGCTTCATGTATTGTCCATGTGTGGACTGCAAGAATACCGTAAATTACGCTCGCTCGAGTCTCATTCACAGCCACCTTCTGCGATCCGGTTTCATGCCCAGTTACTATTGTTGGACCAAGCACGGAGAAAGAGGGGTTATGATGGAAGACAATGAAGAAGAGGAAGAGGATGATGACGGTTATCCCAATTTCCCTGAATACGATGATACTGCGAAGGCAATGAAGACAATGAAGTAGAAGATCAAGAGGCACCGGATGAGCCTGGCTGATGATGATCTTGGCCGGGCCATTGCTGATGCAAGGAGAGAATGTGAAACTGAAAAGGAAAGGTTGGCCTTCGACAAGATGATAGAAGATCACAACAAATTGTTATACCCAACTTGCGAAGATGGCCATAAAAAGCTAGGCGACACACTCTGGAATTGTTGCAATGGAAGGCGGAGAACGGTGTCACCGACTCGGGATTTGGAAAGTTGCCGACAATAATTAAGAGGAAGCTTCCAAGGGTAACGAATTGCCCGCCAGTACGTACGAAGCGAAGAAGATTGTCTGCCCTCTAGGATTAGATGTGCAAAAGATACATGCATGCATTAATGACTCGCATCCTCTACCGCGGTGAGTACGAGAATTTGGATGCATGTCCGGTGTGCACTCGCATTGCGGTATAAGATCAGACGAGATGACCCTCGGTGATGTTGAGGGCGAGCGCCCCAAGAAGAGGGTTCCTGCCAAGGTTATGTGGTATGCTCCTATAATACCACGGCTGAAACGCTTGTTCAGGAATAAAGAAGCACGCTAGGTTGTTGCGATGGCACAAAGAAGACCGTAAGAAAGACGTGATGTTGAGGCACCCTGCTGATGGATCCCAATGGAGAAAAATCGATAGAGAGTTCCCAAACTTTGCACGAGGATGCAAGGAACTTAAGGTTTGGTCTAAGTACGGATGGAATGAATCCTTTTGGAGAGCGAGCTGCAGCCATAGCACCTGGCTCCGTGACTCTTTGTATATATAACCTTCCTCCTTGGTTGTGCATGAAGCGGAAGTTCATTATGATGCCGGTGCTCATACAAGGCCCGAAGCAACCCGGGAACGACATTGATGTGTACCGAAGCCATTAGTCGAAGAACTTCTACAGCTGTGGTCCCTAGCAGGTGTACGTGTGTGGGACGAGCACAAGCAGGAGGAATTTGACCTAAGAGCGATGCTTTTCGTAACCATCAATGACTCGGCCTGCTCTTGGTAACATTTCGAGACAGTCAAACAAGGGATACAATGCATGCACACACTTGTTTACATGAGCTCGAAGGTGATTATTTGGAAAAAGGTCGAAGGTCGTGTACCGGGGCATCGTCGATTTCTTAGGATTACCCATCCCGTAAGAAAGAAAGGAAAGCATTACGACGGTGAGGCTGATCACCGGAGGAAGCCTCCCCATCGTGATGGTGTTGATATATTTGGTATGGTCAAGGATCTAGATGTAATATTTGGAAAGGGTCCCGGCGGACGGTCCGATTCCGAATGACGCCGCCGGACACGCGCCCATGTGGAAGAAGAAATCTATTTTTTGGGAGCTAGAATATTGGAAAGTCTTAGAAGTCCGCTCTTCAATCGATGTGATGCACGTGACGAAGAATCTTTGCGTGAACCTGCTAGGCTTTACGGGCGTGTACGGGAAGACAAAAGATACACCGAAGCACGGGAGGACCAACAACGTTGGAAAGACCCCAAAAATCTGCATGAGAGAGTTAAAGGACGTCATTTATCCAGCTACGCTCTTACAAAAGCAGAGAAGGAGATATTTTTTGAATGTCTTAGCAGTATCAAGGTCCCGTCTGGCTTCTCCTCCAATATAAAGGGAATAATAAATATGGAGAAGAAAACATTCCAGAACCTGAAGTCTCATGACTGTCACGTGATAATGACACAGTTGCTTCCGATTGCATTGAGGGGGCTTCTACCGGAAAATGTTCGATCTGCCCATTGTGAAGCTATGTGCATTCCTCAATGCAATTTCTCGGAAGGTAATAAACCCGAAATTCTACAGAGGTTGCAGAATGATGTGGTCCAATGTCTTGTTAGTTTTGAGCTGGTGTTCCCACCATCCTTCTTCAATATTATGACACATCTCCTCGTTCACCCGGTCGATGAGATTTCCATTCTTGGTCCTGTTTTTCTACACAATATGTTCCCCTTCGAGAGGTTCATGGGAGTCTTGAAGAAATATGTTCATAACCGTGCTAGGCCGGAAGGAAGCATCTCCAAGGGCTATGGAACAGAGAGGAGGTCATTGAATTCTGTGTTGACTTTATTCCGACCTTAAGCCGATTGGTGTTCCCTGAATCGCGGCATGAAGGGAGACTAAGTGGAAAAGGCACGCTGGGAAGGAAATCAATGATATGTAGGGACGGGATTTCTTTGACTCAAGCACACTACACAGTTCTACAAAGTTCCACCATGGTGGCTCCGTATATCGGTGACCACAAGAACTTTCTACGCTCCCAGAACCCGGGGCAGTCGAACGATTGGATTAGACGTGAACACATGTCGACTTTCGGCGGTTGGTTGCAAAAACATCTCCTGAATAACGAAGATATTGAAGATCAGATGGTACTTGCTGGCCCAGACACCATCTTCGGCCGTAGTGACTTTCCAACGGTACGAGATAAATGGGAATACATTTTACACGATCGCCCAAGATAAAAAGAGCACCAACCAAAACAAGTGGTGTCCGCTTTGATGCAATAATGAATGAAGGCCCAAATGACACATATTATGGTTACATAGAGGATATCGGGGAACTTGAGTATGGACCTTCTTTTAAGGTCCCTTTGTTTAGGTGCAAATGGGTCAACAAAACAGGAGGCGGGGTTCAGGTAGACAAGTTGTATGGAATGACAACAGTGGATCTCAACAATCTTGGGTATAGAGACGAACCATTCGTCCTAGCCAAGGATGTGGCCCAGGTTTTCTATGTGAAGGATATGTCTAGCAAACCAAGAAAAAGGAAACATAAGGAAACAAATACATCAAACGATGAGCCAAAGCGCCACATAGTTCTTTACGGAAAAAGAAACATCGTGGGAGTGGAGGACAAGACAGACATGTCAGAAGATTATAATAAGTTTGATGAAATTCCACCCTTCGGAGTGAACATTGATCCAAGCATCAAGTTAAATGATGAAGATGCTCCATGGTTAAGGCCGAAGAAGATTAAATGATGAAGATGCTCCATGGCACAAATGAGTATCTCAACATGGCAATCAATTTCCCATTTATTTTTGTGTAATCATTTAACAGTATGTAAGATATGAAAAGTGGAGATGTGGTTGGCTTTTTGTACCATATATATAGAGGAGATGTAGTCGTTCACGGGTTTGCAGGGGAAAAATTCCGAGGCGCAGTTTCCGAAGATGCCGTAGGGCATGTGCACCAACAACAACTTCGAGAAACTGCGCCACGGGAGATTTCCCAACCCTTTCCCCAACACTATTAGAGGAGATGTAGTCGTTCAGGGGCTTGCAGGAAAAAATTCCGAGGAGCAACTTCCGAAGATGCCGTAAGGCTTGTGCACTAACGACATCTTCGAGAAGTTGCGCCACGGGAGATTTCCCAACCCTTTCCCCAACACTGTTAGAGGAGATGTAGTGGTTCACGGGCTTGCGGGAAAAAATTCCGAGGCGCAGCTTCCGAAGATGCCGTAGGGCGTGTGCACCAACAACATCTTCGAGAAGCTGCGCCACGGGAGATTTTCCAATCCATGGGAATGAATCTCTGCTTGGCTTGTTGATCCGCTTGGCAAGCCGTATCGATGCTCCTTTTATAGGCACAACACCGCTTCTACTCGACAGGGCGTCGTGCGCTACATGCTTTATCTCATCGAGCAGATGCGTCCACCCATGCGTTCTTATCCTGCCGACATCTTTAGTCCCGGTTGTACCCACCAGCCGGGACTAAAGGTTACCCACACGTCCTTATCCCACCGACAGTTTTGTTAGATGACAAAAAAGGATCTTTAGTCCCGGTTGTACCCACCAGCCGGGACTAAAGGTTACCCACACGTCTTTATCCCACCGACAGCTTTGTTAGATGACAAAAGGATCTTTAGTCCCGGTTGTACCCACCAGCCGGGACTAAAGGTTACCCACACGTCTTTATCCCACCGACAGTTTTGTTAGATGACAAAAAAAGGATCTTTCGTCCCGGTTGTACCCACCAGCCGGGACTAAAGGTTACCCACACGTCTTTATCCCACCGACACTTTTGTTAGATATGACAAAAAATGATCTTTACTCCCGGTTGTACCCACCAGCCGGGACTAAAGGTTACCCACACGTCCTTATCCCACCGACAGTTTTTGGCGCCCGCTGCGTTCCCGCCTATTTTTCTTCCCGCGCTTTCCACTTGCTTCCCGCCTCCGTCCTCCCGCCATTTTTTCACTATATATATGTTGGCTTGGCCTCCATTTACATATCACATCTAGACTCATATCTCGCAAACCTCATCACCAGGTCACATGGCTTCCATCGTATCTCTAACCCTCCGGGAGGCGCAGGCGCTTTGCGCGTCGAACTACCCCCGCCCGCCGGGCTACCGCGTCCCTACCGGCTGGTTGCTGAGCGTCGGAGGGGTACCGGTCCCTCCTGTCCCTCTAGGTGTGGCGCGCGAGATGGCCATCACGAACCACTACTACTTCGAGCTCACGCCGAGCGGCGGAGGAATCCCCGGTGGCATCCCGACTACAGCCCGACTTGGGAGAGCTTCTTCATCAATCGGCGTGAGAGGGCGCTCGCCGGGCACGAGGACGGCGGCCCGCCTCCTTCGAACTTCAACGAGGCCGGCCGTCGGCTGTGGTGGCGCGACCGAACTCTCCAGGGCGTCATGGCCCACCGTGGCCCCCGCCTGCGCTACCCTCAGTCCCAGCCCACGCGTGCTCTCCCGCCGAGGTTTGACTACCGCGACCCCGATGCCGGCGACGATGATGACGGCGACTACGACGACTACGGTCGGCGAGTACTATAGGGCCAGGCACGAGTATGACTGAATGACTCGAACGAGTCGAATCTGGCCATGTATCTTAATTAATTTTCAGCTTGAGCTAGGCACGAGTACTATAGGGCTAGGCACGAGTACTATCCGGCCATGTATCTTAATTAATTTTCAGTTGAGTTATGTACTTTAATTCCACATGTAATCCGGCGGGAAACTTTTCTCATCATCGGCGTACGCCTACAACGACTTTATTGAAAATACAATAAAATAGATAAACAACTAGTCTAGTCGATCTACTCGTCGTCGGAGGTTGTCTCGGTCCAAATGTCGTCCCACCGAGGGTCGTTGTCGGCCCAAGTTGTATTCGGGTTATCGAGCTCGAACACGGCGACGGCCCGACGATGGCGCTCGTTGGACCTGCGTTGTGCCCGGAGGTCAGCGAAGAACGCGGCGGTGTTGTCGACGTCGTTGGGGAACTGCGCCCTCCACCGGCGCATCAACTCCTCGTCGTGCTCGGCGATTGCGATCCGGCGCTGCACCCGGCGGTGGCGGCGACGGTCCTCGTCGTCGACGAGGCACGGCGTCGGCGCGAGGAACTCCGCCTCCTCTAGCGATTCGACGTCCGGGAAGTTCATGTCGCACCGTGGCCGCCGAAATCGCCATGCGGCCGCGTCGTGAGCGCGCGCCGCCGGCTCCGGGGTGTTGTGCGTGCCGAGGGTGAGCCGGAAGCCACCGGCACGCATCTCGGCGTAGAACCTACCGTTCGGCCGCGCTCGGACGCCACGGAAACCGGACGAGCCGCGATGGCGCGGCGGCATCCCGGCGACGAATGAACGGAGGCGACGGCGGCGTGTGGTTCGCGCGCGCACGCGACGCTTGCATAGCACAGCGACGGCAAGTTTGGCGACAGGTGGCGCGAGGAAGCGGCGGGGCGTGGCACGTGGAAGCGGCGGCGATGTGGCGAGGAAGCGGCGGGGCGTGGCACGTGGAAGCGGGATCTACGCGTCGCACGGCGGTGGCGGCGGGCGAGGCACGTGGAAGCGGCGGCGACACGTGGCACGGGGAAGGGACACGTGTGGCGGTGGCGGTGGTGGGCAGTACACGGCGGTGGCCCGTACATGGCGGTGACGGTGGTGGCCGGGCGGTGGCGGTGGCGGTGGTGGCATGCACGGCGGTGCCGACGGTGGCCAGTACACGGCGGTGGCGGTGGTGGGCAGTACACGGCGGTGGCCCGTACATGGCGGTGACGGCGGGGCGAGGCACGTGGAAGCGGCGGCGACACGTGGCACGGGGAAGGGACACGTGTGTGGCGGTGGCGGCGGGGCGGGGCGGGGCGGGGCAGGCGGTGGCGGTGGCGGTGGCGACAGTGGCCACTACACGGCGGTGACGGTGGTGGCCAGGCGGTGGCGGTGCGGTGGCTTTTTTTCATTTGAAATAAGGCGGGAATGAAATTTTTAAAAAATTGGCCTTTAGACCCGGTTTGTAATACAAGCCGGGACTAAAGGCCTCTTGCGCGCGCAGCGAAACGCAACAAAAAAGACCTTTAGTCCCGGTTTGTATTACAACCCGGGTCCAAAGGGGGGTCTTTGGACCCGGTTTGTAAAACGCACCGGGTCCAAAGGGGGGGGGCACTATAACTGTCGCCCCTTCGTCTCCGCGGAGATCAATCCCGCGGAGACGAAGGCAAACGACGCCGCCAGGCTGCCCGAGTCCTGCCGCGCCGCCGCCGTTCGCCGCCGCCCTCCACGCGCGTGCGCCGCCGCCGCTCGACCACCCGCGCGCGCCGCCGCCCTCCGTTCGCCCGCGCGCGCTCACGCGCCCGAGCCGTTCGGCCGTGCGCCGCGCCGCCCGCGCGCCTCCTCTCCGCCGGCCGCCTCCTCTCCGCCGGCCGCCACCGCGCCTCCTCCTCGGCCGCCACCGCGCCTACGCCCCCGCCGCCGTCGCCTCCACGCCGCGCCGCCCGCCTCCTCTCCGCCGGCCGGCAAAGGTGAGCCCGCCGGCCCCCCGGCCACACCCCCTTTTTTTTATATTTTTGTTTCTAATTATCAAATTTGACATATAGTTAGTATAGTTGTTTGTTAGTATATTGTTTGTATAGTTGTTAGTATAGTTAGTATATAGAGTTGTTAGTATATATAGTTGTTAGTATAGTTAGTATATAGAGTTGTTAGTATATAGTTGTTAGTATAGTTAGTATAGTTAGTATAGTTAATTAGTATAGTCGGCGCCCCTCAAACGGGTAGTGCCGGCGCTCTCAAATGGTAGTGCCGGCGCTCTCAAACGGTAGTGCCGGCGCTCGATCCTCAAACGGTAGTGCCGGCGCCCCTCAAACGGTAGTGCCGGCGCTCTCAAGCGGTAGTGCCGGCGCCCCTCAATCGGTAGTGCCGGCACCCCTCAAACGGTAGTGCCGACGCCCTCAAACGGTAGTGCCGGCGCCCCTCAACGGTAGTGCCGGCGCCCCTCAAACGGTAGTGCCGGCGCCCCTCAAACGGTAGTACCGGCGCTGACTAAATAGAGTAGTGCCGGCGCCGACTAAATAGTGCCGACGCCCACTAACATAAAAGTAGTAAAGTTATTTTTTAATTTATGTTAACATTGGTACATATATATATGATTTGTTTTCGTAGCTACGATGCCGCGACAGCGACAGCCGGCGGGCCGTGGTCCGACTCTCACCGAGGAGATGGAGCAGATGGGGAGGTCCGGGACCGGGCTCCGCCGGGGTGGCACCGGGAGGTCTTAGCTTCCGGGTCGCGCACCTTGGTGCGGAATCCGGGTCCCGTTGTCGACCCGGATATTCTTTGGTGGAGGTCTTATGGGCCACGGTCGTTTCGCAGGGAGCCGGCCCCGCCGAAGGAGGTAGCTCAGCGCATTGCGGCGGAGGACGAGCACGTTCGCCGTTACATGTACGCGTTAGACAACATGTATAGGACCGGATGGAGCGTTATGCGGGGATCTCATGTTAGCTATGCTCCCGTTGTTGTTCCGTGGCTTTGGGGGCACACCCAGCGCGGCTCAGGACCCGGTCGGCACCCTCTAGGACCCGGTCTGCGCGGTTGAGTGGTTGTAGTAGTGATTGATATGTATTAGGGTTAAATAAACATGAACCCGATCTATGTATGCATGTAACTGCACTATCTGCTTTTAGCACTATATTATCGATCCTTAGTTAAGAACTACACATATGTAACTCCATTTTCAGTTTTCTGCATTATCCCTAATTTGATCATATGATGGTTCCTATGTATAGCTTGCAGGTCGTTGTAGAAAGCATGGAGAGAGATGAAATTCAAGAAAATTTCATGGAGGAACTCATAGCAAACGGTACTCTGGATGATCGCGACGACGACGTTATTCCGGATGATGGCGGTGACGATGTCACCGCAACTATTTGAATGACTCCGGTGAGGGAGCGGAGGATATTGAGGAAGAAGATCCTACGGCGCCGGTGAGGAACAAGATCATCATAATGGCTCCCGAACTATAGTTATCACCGAGGTATATAAATTAATTAAGCCGCTGTTGATCGACTAGATGCATTAACTAATTAAATTGTACTCGACTATGAACTATTTCTTTTTTAGCCCTCCGGATCGAGCACTTCTTCACGTAAAGTCGAGGAAGCGAGGCCCGGCCAAAAAGTTGGATGACGGTGTTAGGCACGACATCACCCACATCGAAAATGATGGTAAACCGATTGCTCCGGAGAAAGGTGCAAAGGCATTTATAGCTCAATGCGGAGTGCTTGTTCGGGACCACGTCCCGATCACCGTTCGAGAATGGCACAAGCCGAAGGGACTAGTGCGTCATGCTGCAGAGGAAGAAGGTCAAGGTCTTTATATCGATGATGTAGCCAAAAACAGCATTATGGACAAGCTCATGTCACATTTCAACATAGTACCCGAAGAGGGGGTGACGCTGAAAAGGCCAAGATGGAGCGAGGCCCTCCGCGAGTTTGGCAAGAAGAAGATGGCCGAACTATTCAAGAGCCACAAGAAAAGATTGCGCCGCCTTATCAAGATAAAGAAGACTCCGGACAATGAGAAGGTAAAAACTCATCTGGGAAGAATTCGTGAAGTACAGCACGGAGTCGAGAAGAATTTAAGAGAAGGTCGGAAATAAATAAGGCAAATGCTGCGTTGAAGCTATATCACCAAATTACGGGTCCAGGTGGATACGGGGCTAACCGTCCTAAGTGGCGAGCAGGCGGGCGGAGCCGACCGATAAAGGGATCAGATTAGGGACACACGGTTGGATCGAACGGTGCAAGGAGTGGTTCTACGGGATTGGGGGAACGTTGGATCCAGAAACGAGGAAGTGCATCTATAAGAAAGCTCATACGAAGGTTCCCATTGATGCCCCGGAAAAGCACATAGGGACGTGGAGGCGGGGTTGTTCCAGCCCGAAAGAGAGAACGATGAGCTGACACGCGCCCTTGGGAACAAAGAACACGGCGGACGAACACGAGGCACAGCGAGGCTCCGTTCCGTGGAAGTATGGCTTTCCTGCGAAAAGGAAGAGATTTCCGATAAAAGCCATGAGAGGAGGAAGGCAAGGGAAACAGACCGCTGGCTAACTTAGAGGAGGGTATGAGCACCATGCAAGCCCAATTAACCATGGTAACCCAAGTACTTACATCTCGGATGGCTCGGGGGCAGGCTGCAGATCCTGCACTTGCTCAATGCCATCGCCCCGCTGCAATCTCAACCACACCGGAAAAGCGGCGTGGCTTCCTCTCGAGCGAGGTGGATAATGATGATGATGATGATGACCAGGTGGTCGAGCCTCCTCGCTACCCCCGTGGATGATCTCACCGAGAGCCGTCCTTGTGAGCTGCATGTTAAAGTTTTCAACCTATCCTTCAAGGCGGCGGTCGGCATCCTCTTACCTACAAGGTCTTACCATTGCCGTTCGGTCCAAGACGACTTTCTTTGTTGTGATGGTGGATGAAGTGATGACAGCTTATGAGGGGTTGGTGCTTGAGCACCCTGCGGGTGAAGATGGGGAAATCAAAGAAGCTGGGAGAAGCCCGTAGAACCACCGTGCAATGGCGGAAGGAGAACATTGTGTTTCCGGGTGAGAAGCCAACAAGCATGCCACCTCCGCCTCCTCCGCCACCCGAGTCTCCTCCGCGTGATGATTCTCCTGTGCGCGATGATGATTCCCCTATCCATGACCGATCTGCTCCGCGTGAAAATACTCCGCCGCCTCCTCCTCCTCCTCGTCGGGAGACTCCGCCGCCTCCACTTAAGCAAAAGAGGAAGCTGTCCGCGGCACCTCCTACAGCTCCGAAGAGATCATCAACTCCAATGAGGGCACGGACTCCAGAGTTGTTACCACATGAAGCGAGGCCGAAGAGCAAAGGCGTTTCTTGCGCCGAAGAAGGTGTTTATTCGACCGCAGACAGTGAAGCACTTTGCCGAGACGAGAATGAAGAGACCTGAGCTGAGAGCTGATTATGACCGCTCTCTTGGACAGTCCTCTAGAGCGAGCAAAGAAGCAAAAAAAGTCGCCCAGCTTGGACAAGCGGGACATTCGAGGCCGCACCCCACTTCATCGTGGAGCCATATCATGATCCGGAGACGGCATCGATGATCGAACGGGCGGCTAGAGCTCGAGGAGCATCGGTTGAGTACGAAGATTACTATCCAACGGCTCAAGTGGTAAACACGTATAGATACGGAAAAGATCTCGTCAAACCTGGCGAGCTCGCGCGTCTAGGGACTCGGATGCGAAGGTTGCATGGCTGGTACTGAAAGCTTCGTCGAAGATGTGAAACCTACATCACGGTGTATCTTAGAGATGAGCATTACTTCCGGGGGGAAGACGAGATAAAATTGAGTTATGCGAACTGTTTCAGTTATTCAATCAAGACGCCCTCGACAAAGCTGTCATCAGTTGCTACTGCCTGTAAGTGATTTATTTGTGTAATTAAGTTTGTAGCTCATTCATTTGCACTAACAATTATCCTCATTATATTCTTTGTGTACGCTATACATTTAATTATGCAGAATGAAGAAGCTGGAATACAAAAGAGGCAAGCTCCTACCGCTGGGGTTCATAGACCCAAACACGAGTTCATGAAGTTACGGTTCGAGACTTCGCCAAGGACACGAGAGGACAACATCGTAATGTTTTTAGAGAAGCAAGCAGACAAAGAGGATATATTCTTTCCCTACAACTTCAAGTGAGTGTTATATATAACATACATTATGCTTGTGCACCTTCCACTTTATTCTCGTAATCATTGAGCTATGCTTGTGCAGTTTCCATTTTATTCTCCTAATCATTGATCTTCACCTTGGAGTCGTAAACGTCATGGACTCGAAACGTACAGAATATGCGGAATGGGTGGACATGGCTGCCATCCTCCTGAGGTAGTTTCAATCAATTTCGTATTGGCATCTTCATCTGCTCTAATTCGAAGATATCATCAACTAATCAATTACTCATTTACTCATTATTTTTTGCCGGGCAGGGCTTGGAAAGCGGTTCATCAATACTTGTTCCGGGTGAATGGTGGAAACCGGAGCTTACATTTAGAGATTACCACTGTAAGTAGTACTATATATATAGCTATGTCCGTGAAACTTTATATATGATATTTACTTTCAATACGATGCTTGATTATTAGTTTGATCGAACTATTTTTTCGTAAAGTGTATGAGGCAGGAACAAGGGAATAACTTATGTGGATACTACGTCTGCACCTTCATGCGTGACATGGCCTGTCCCAAGGGTGGGGATCCCCAAATACACCACACTCGTGTACGATAACAAATTTTCACAATTAATCTTAATTAGTACCATCTATTGTATTGAGTTCCATTCATATATTGATCTCCTTTTTTAAATATAGATGACACGCCTGCGGGACACTCTCATAACAGCGGATCAAATAAAAGCAATTCAAGAGGAAATCGCGGGATTCTTTATTACCGAGGTCCTTACCCCGGTGGAGAGCACTATCGGAAGATCGTGACGGCGGAGGATATTCGTTCGGGGAAAAGTTGTATTGTAAATATGCATGCATTACGTGTACTTGTGTTGACTATGTCGTCTACCGTTGACGATGTCTATATATATTCATGACGATTTTTTGTGGTTTCTTGAATGATATATATATGCATTGCTGAAACTCTGCCGCGGCAAGGGAAGCAGATCGTTTCTCGCCGCGGCGAGACACGCTGGTACAGCCCAAATCTGTGCCGCGGCGGAGAAATAGCAATTCTGCCGCGGCAGAACACATAGGCCCGGTTCGTACCACGAACCGGGACCAAAGCCCTTCCAGCGCGAGCTCCCTGGTCGCACCACGTGTTGAGGCCTTTAGGCCCGGTTTATCTTTGAACCGGGACTAAAGGGTACCCCCTTTAGTCCCGCCTAGTTGGTCCCGGTTCGGGAACCGGGTCTAAAGGCCCAAATGGACCGGGCCTATTGCCCCGTTTTCCACTAGTGGTCCTATATAAACTCCCCCAATGCAAGGTCGCCGAAAATTCAAGGTTTTGTCTCGATTAGTTGTGTCTGGCAATTGCCTTGTTGAAGGCATTGTTTGAGAGCGAGGACTATCTCCAGGACGGAAACATAAGATCTTTGATCGGCAACGACGATGCTTGTGCACTGTTTTTTTTTTTGCTGGAGACGTCTCTTTTGGGGACTCTGAAGTTTAGGTGTTGTCTTGATGGGATGTATAGTTGTCGTTAGGGCTGGAATACCTTACTTTTTTTTATGTGTGCATCCGCACTGCCATCAGGGTATTAGAGCATCTCCAGCAGGCGCGCTATATCGCGGCGCGCTAAAAGCAAAATTCTGCACGCGCTATACCGTTGCCGCGCGCCGGATCGACACTAGTAGGAAAAGCCTCATCAGTGGCGCACGAAAATTTGATTCTGTGGCGCACGGGTGGTGCGCCACAGAAACATCGCCACAAAAATAAGCTTTCTGTGGCGCACCTGGTCGTGCGCCACAGAAATAAGGTTTCGTGGCGCACCGGACCAAGTGCGCCACAGAAATAAGTAGTTCCGTGGCGCATGTGATGTAGCTGCGCCACGAGAAACAGGTGCACCACGGAATTATTTTTTGGTGCGCCACGGAACTATCTACGAGTATACTCGATTTTGTGCTCCCTGGTGTATTATACATGTTTTATACTGGTTTTATACACCGTATACAGGTTATATACTGATATAATATAGACAGATATAATATGGATATATATAATCATCACATCATCATCACATTACTTAGAGCCCGATCGAGTTATACATATAGCTCCATACAACTCATAATCCATGCAAATTAAGAAAGTTCTCATCATCTCTAGATACAAAAGAAGTGACACCGGCCACCGCCTACACTAGGATGAAATAGAGTACCGCCGCGACGATGGTGAGCAAGAGCGAGAGCACAAGGAAGGTCTTCATCTTGCTCTTGTTCGCTTGGTGCGCCCTCCACTTGGCAACCGCCTCGTGTCTAGTCGGGTACCCTTTGTAGCAGTTGCCGCTGAACTTGTGCACCTGTTTCTTGCAGTCCCACTCCTCGTACACTCCTGGAACCCGCCCCTCGAACACGACGTAGTACGTCATCTCTATGGACACAAGGCATATTAGTATATAACGCAATGGAAAGAGTTAGAGGGTTCACATGCATACATATTCACAAGAATTAAAGCAAGGAAATAATAATAAACCTAAAAGAAATATAGCATCGGTATCACATAAGTAATATGGTTCAACGATAACGACTACAATAGTAATTGAAGTCCAACAACGACGACCACCGTTTCGAGCAAATTAAGCAAGTTTAGTTTACAACACGGTAAAAATTGTCTATCGATTCAAAGTAATGCTAGGCACACCGGCCTCGGTCAACGAGACGTCTTCTTGAGCGGCTCCGGGAACGGCTTGTACAAGTCCTTCGTCGTCCACGTCCTTCCATCACCCTACTTATGTAGGCGTTCTTCGATATCCCTCTTAGGCAACGCTCGCGGCTGCGTGTAAGAGCCCCGATCCGTTGGATACATCTTGTAAGATAATTTCCGAGAGCTTTACTTGGATGCGATGGAAGTCTTCTCTAAGATCATCATCACCGATTTCCCCGACATTTTAATGGGGTCTCGCTTACTAGGTGGCGGAGACATCATCTCTGCATCCTCGACAAACCCTTTAAGGTGATGGAGGACATAGAAGGCCTCCTTAATACTGCCAGCTGGCTGCTTGATACAAGGGAAGTTGATCACGTGCTTGAACCCGATCTTTTTAGTGTCCGGCCTGATATATTGCCCATTCTTGTCGAAGGTGCCTCCACTTTTGGAGTAGCCAAGGATAGCCTCATCGAGAACACCCCTTATTCTCGTGTAGTCTTTCTTCGTCGTCGTACTCGACGAGTCGAAATACTGGGCTAGTGACCACTTTGGATCTAGGATGATGAGTGTGCAGTATTTGTCCCTGCTCAACACATGCAATTGAAATGGAATGTTGGAAATGATCGGCAATGGAAGAAATATATAAGAAAGCATAAGTTACGACGGTCGTGAGCGGATGTGTACTTACTCGGGAAAGACGAGGCAGAAGAATGGTGTTGCTCTCTTTGTGCATGAGCATGAAGTTCGGAGGTACCGCACCGCCTTGGTCCGTGTCCTTGAGCCGTCCCGGAGCTGGCTATCGCGCATGTAGTAGGGATCCGCTACCGCGATGTGGCGGGGTCTCTCTCGTTGATCTTCATCCGAAGATTGATCGCGTATAGGCGGACCAAGTTATAGTCGAGCCGTTTCGAGTGAAATAGATTGAAGACGTCCTCGAACGCTATGAAGAAGATATCCGCGGGGTCTTCATTGACGAAGTTACTGGTTGGACGGCACCTTGACCGAGAACACCGGGTAATTTGGATCCTTTTCTTTAAGAAGGACGCTCTCTTGATAATGAATAGAGTGCTGCAAAGGGAGCATTTGTCCACTTGCGAGGTGTTCCATGTCCGGAGGCGGTATAGGTTTACCGGCTTCATGACACCGGGGCAAGCCATCCGGTGTAGGTGGTACCATGTCGTCGGCCCGGATCCTCTTAGGAGCAGGCTGGCTCGAAGATGCGCCCTTCTTGGCTCCTCTCTTCCTTCCCTTCTTCACCGATGACCTACTGGGGGTGCTTGTGGTGCTGATGGTGGTGCTTCGGGTGCTTGGTGGTGCTTCGAGGTTGCTTGGGGTTGATTTGGGTGGCTCCCCGATGATCGTCTTACGCAGCGTGTTAGGGATGAAAACGGTAGCGAGGCTTGACTTGAGCTGGATTGCCAGCCTCCGGAGGAGTGTCTTGAGAAAGACCCGTGAAGGCCGAGCGCTGCTTCGTGGCTGTAGTGGGACGACTAAGTTGATCGCCGTGTGTGCGGAAGGCTTGTTCATCCATAGGAGGCATGTACATATCTTGGCTGCGGGCGCCGGTGTTGATGTAGGCATCGATGTCATCATCATCATCTACATCGTTGCCATCAAGTGGCGCCATGTCCCGGACCTTAGGTGGTGGCGGTTGCGATGCCGCCGCTTGGCGTACCGTGCATCTAGTAGACGGTCGTTGCGGTAGCGCTCCCAACAACTGTTTGTGGCGTCTGGTGGTGACGGCGATCGTCGGTTCCTTCCGGGTGGCGGCGGTGACCGCCGGTTCCTTCAGGGTAGTGGGGGCGGCGACCGCCGTTTCCTTAAGGGTGTCGTCGGCGCTGGCGATCTTGGGCCGGATGATAGGGGAGGTGGCGCCGGTGCTTATCTTACCACTCGGAAGACCCCCCCCCCCCCAGACGAATCTGGTTCTTCGGCCATTTCATAAGCCATGAGGTGCAGTCCCCAAGGGGCAAAACGTCGCCTTCTTCTGTGCCCGGAGGTTGAAAGGGGGATGGCGTAGCGGTACTCCGGCACTACCATTACCAACTTGACCTTCGCCACGTCTTCCGCCAATGTAGCGCCGTGCATAACGCGGGAAGCAATGACATAGCCGCTAGCAACTTCCACCAACTTGCCGCCGGGCTCCACCGTTTGCGAAGTATGCATTGTTCATCCCGAGTCGGGGCGCCATGTTGGGCATCGTGAGATGGCAGATCACGAAAGGCATATATAGTTAAAGAAGATGACGCGAAGGAGTAACTAATGAGTTTACCTCCTTGATGGCGTCGATCTCGGCTACTGTCGATACAAGAGGCGGCGGTTGGGGGCGTCGATGCGACCAGTTGGAGGCTGCGGCGGCGGTTGGAGCTGCGGCGGCGTACGGTGGAGCCCCGACGCCGGCGTCGGGTGGAGCGGCACCGTCGGCGACACGTGGAAGCTTGAGTTGCTGCCGCTAATGCTGGGCACATGTATCGGCCCCACTTGACCTCCCGCATTCCAAGCAGCTAACCCCTCCATCAACCCAGGGGGGATGATCTGCCGGATCTTCTCGTCCAATAACTTGTTCATCATCTCCGTGTTCTCCACGGGCTTTTCGGCCACCAGCTTCTCTAGTGACTCCACCTTCTTCTTCAGCTCCTGAACCTCGGATTTATCCTTAGCCGATGACCTCCTCTCCGACTTTCTCGTCTTGGCATCCGATCCGTAGTACTCGGATAGCTTCATACTTGTGCCAAAGCCGGACACACGGCCACCCGACGTCGGTGGCTTGTCCGGCTCCCTCTCCTTGTATTTGTTCATCGCCCTGTTGAAAGGCGTGTCCCACGGTTCCGTCGACCCACGGGACGACGGGCCAGCCTTCGTCAACTCTTCATCCTTCGGACAAAGGAACTTAAGGTTAGCCCATTTGGCTTCATTGCCTAATAAGATGAGCGAAATAATATAGAACTATCCTTACCGGTACTTCTCGAAATCCCTCACGTCTTCGTGATCCGTAATAAATTCCCCCGTCTTCCGAGTCTAAGTAGTAGCGGGACCGGACAAAGTTCCTAGCCTGTTCATCCTGGATTTTGTGCCAGGGGTTTTCTTTCCCCAGACGTACCATCTCGGCATCCTCCTTGTCCCAAGTGGGCTGTTTTCCTCGGTAACCGCCGCTTCCGCAATGGTGGGTCCCTAAGTTCAAATCCCGCATTTTCTTCCCCCAGGCGGTCCATTTTTTAACAGCGTCACTCCGTAAGTAAGACTTGAATGCATTAAAGTCTTCTAAGGAGAGCGACGGGTCTTTACTACTTATCCTCTCCCAGCTTTCACCGGCCTCGATCTTTCCCTTCAGCCGGTTCTTCCAGCCTGCTCAAGGCGGTGCTCATCTTCGTGAGAGCTAAAGAGTCCACCTTCTTATTTAACGGCTCCGGGAACGTGTATCGTTGGTGAAGCTTCGGAGGAGGGATTGGGCGATAGCCTCGTTCTCCTTGCTTCTGAGGACCTGAGTTAGGATCGGCACGGTTTCACGGACGATGCACCCTAGTTGCATGCCGTACCCTTTGGCAACCCACGAAGGCTCCAAGGGTAGGCCACTTTCGGAGACTACCGTGAAATGATCGGTGACGTTGGCGAGCACTTGCGGCCTCCGATCCCTCCTTGGCCTCCTCGCCGTCCTCTTCTTCTTACCCTCCTGAGGGTTGCCGCCGCTATCACCTTCCATGCGGTTGGCCGCGTTCTCTTCACCGGTCGTCTCTTCACCGGTCTGGGCGGCGTCGTCCCAGGTATCGTCATCGTCGCCGGTGTCGGCCCCCCGGCCCTCTCCCTCGGAGGCAGTGTCCCGGCCCTCTCCCTCGGAGGCGGCGTCCCGGCCCTCTTCCTCATCGTCGGGCGACTCGGCGGCGGCCTTCCGGGGCTGCTCGTAGCCCTCCCGAAGTCCTTGTTGGCCTCTCTCGCTTCTTCGTTACGGCTCCTGGGCTTAGAAGTGTTGCCCGACATGTTTATTTGCACTTCATTAAAAAGAGGCAACAAGTTAGTACAAAAGTCAACCAGAAAATTCGGCATGACTTTTGCTAATTTTTCTACGTAGGAGTGCCCATTTCTCAACCGAAAAGGAAGTTAATCAACGCTTCGGGAGAAATGGGCAACTCAATGAAATCCTGCAAAAATATCCATCATATATCGACCATACAAACTTTCCCATCTACAATACATCAAACAAAAGCCAACATAAACCTGCTGGAGCAGTACAACAACAATGACTACCACCTGGAGCACTACAAATCTGGAGCACTACCACCTGGAGCACTACAAATCTGGAGCACTACACAACCTGGAGCACTACACAACCTGGAGCACTACAAAACCAGAGTACATTAAATGAATTCAAATAGTAGCATTTCATGTACTAGTAGCATTATAGAGCATAAACAAGCATACAAGCTTATAGAGCAAGCCAACCAGTAGCTACTGCCAACATGTGACTTCAAATGAAAATGCTATTATTCCGAGATATAATTAAATAGCATTCCTATTTTTTATGTACCCTGGATCAGTAGCATGCATTTGACCAAAAGGAAGCGAAGTAAAGTTAATATAGCAGCAACTATATATGAACCAAGCTACTGCATTTTCCATTTCATCTAAACCAACATAAATCAACTAAATGAACCTAGCTAGCTACTGCATTTTGCATTTCATCTAAACCAACTAAACCAACTATATAAATTGCTTACCATTTCATTTTGCATTTCCTATTGCATTCATTTTCAACCAAAAAATTAGTTTCAAACCCAGAGAGCAGCATGATGCAATTTCATTTTATTAACCAGAGAGCAACATGAGCAACATAAGTCATTTACTTATTACTAGTCACTCATAAAGCAGCATCCAGCTCACCCAAAAATCAAACAACAAGCAATGAATAAAGAAAACAAAAGCTGCTATCACAAGCAATTTGAACCAGTAGCAATTTATGGCAAGCATGAGCATGAGCAAGCATTTTTTCATTTCATTATTGTTATGAGCATCAAGCATGCCCACAGAAGCACCAATAAACGATAGCAGTTTATGGCAAGCATGCACTGGTTTAATTATCTGTAACACACTAAATAGTATTGGCATAATCATGCACTTGATAATTGCAATATGGTTGTTCATTTAAAAAATACTACTTATTGCTATATCAACCAGTACCTACTTCATTTGCAAGTAGCATTAGGCATTTTCATTTGCATTTGCATTAGGCATTTGATAGATGGATCAATCATGTTGCTTTGTCCCTTGTTTCGTTCCATTTGACCATAATATTGCAGAATCTTTATTTCAAAATCTTTATTTGCAACCAGTAGCATTTTAAAATCTCTAGTGACCATGAGCATGAGCATGAGAATTCGCCCTAACTAGCAGGAACCCTAAAGCATTTCAATTTGCAAACAGAGACTATGAACTCCAATGAACCCTAACTAGCAGGAACCCTAGCCGGGAGGGGGAAGGTGGAGGGAAGGGGAGAGGGGAGGGAAGAGGGGAGGGGGAAGGTGGAGGGAAGGAGAGAGGGAAGCTCACCGATGGTGACGGTAGCGACGACGGTGGCCTCTCCTCTTCCTCCTCGAGGTGCAGCGGCCTCCTCCTCCTCGATGTGCGGCGGCCTCCTTCTCGGGTACGTCCTCGGTGGCGGCGTGGCGGCGGTCCTCCTCCTCCTTGATCTGCGGCGGCGGCTCGGGGTTGGGCGTCCTGCTCGGCGGCGGCGTGGCGGTCCCCTTCCTCCTCCTCCTCGGCGGCTGCGGCGCTTGGTGGCGGCGCTTGGCGGCGGCGGTGGTTGCGCTAGGGTTGGCTCGTTGTCGGGGAAGAAACCGCTAGTGTGGGGAGTGGGGAAGAAAGGTTCAAGTTATTTCACCAAGTGTCTTAATTCCGTGGCGCACCCCTCTAAGTGCGCCACGAGATTACGCACTCGTGGCGCATCAGCTCTTTCATGCGCCACAGAATTTCTTAATTCTGTGGCGCACCTAAAGAGGCATGCGCCACAGAATTTAGACACTTAGCAAAACAAAACGGGTTACTGCTGTGTCCTGACAGATACATAGTACTAGTCTAGTGGTTAAGGCCAATGTTAGGCCATTAGTAGCCAGGTTCGAACCCTGGCTGCCACACAATTTTTCTTCCTTTTTTTCATATTTTAGTTACATTTCAATAAATAACACAACATTATTTAGTAATTAGTAGAGAGAATTATAAATTACTTGTCTCATACAAACATGTTCTTGTTTCTCTCACACACACATGCATGTACTTGTCTAACACACACACTCACACACATGTGATAGACCAAAAAAAGATCTTCTTCGTCCTGGCAACGAGCTCTAGCGTCTCTTCGCAATCTTCTTGCCCTTTCGGTTGTTGGCGGTTGAATACTTTATGCCGGCCACCTTTAGATTTCTTCGCGTGAACGGACAACCTTTAGAGGGTAGGGAGGTCTTCCTTCTTACTTTACTAGTAGTAGGCATGTCGAAGTGCCCGTCGAATTCCTCCTCCATCTTCGGGTCACCGTTCTTGTCCAAGTCTTCCTCGTTGGCGTCTCCTTGCATTCCTATGATGCTACTCTTGCCCCTCCTCACGACAACACGGCTAGGCCTCGACGGATCGGTGATGAAGAAGCATTGGTCAACTTGGCTACCGAGTACCCATGGCTCATTTTTCGCGGATGCGTTCTTCGATTTTGCATCGGGTATAACCATGGTTGTGAAATATCGGCCTTCTTTTTCGACCTTCTTGGCCCATCTCACACGAAACATTGGCACCGTCTCTCCACAGTAATTGAGCTCCCATATCTCCTCGATCCTTCCAAAAAATCTTTCCTTGACATTAGTCTCGTCATCGGCGTATGACAGCATAGTTACTCCCGAGTTTTGATTTTCACTATTTCTGTCCTTTTCCTCGGTGTAGAATCTGTAACCGTTGATGTCGTACCCTGATAGGTCCTTACGTTATGCGCGGGTCCTTGTGATAAGGTGTATATGAGTTTTTCATCTTCGGTAGAAGGCGTATTTCTCTGTGCTTCAACCAGTTGAGTTTGCTTGAACCAACGCGTGAAGCTGGAGTTGTGCTTTTTGGTTACGTCTCCCATCTTCCTCAGCCGGCCCATATCGATGTAATTCTGCTCGACCATGCTTTTGTGCTCTTGGCCCGTGCCGCGCCGTGCCTCGCCCCGCGCGCCTTGGCCCGCGCCGCGCCTCGCGCGCACAGGGTCGCGCTGCGCTTGGATGCCGCGCCCGCGCCGGCCTCTCCACTCTCGACATGGCCACGCACGGGCTCGCGCGGACCTCGCCATAGCCGCCATGCCCGCGCAGGGGCTTGCGCGGGGCTCGCCGCGCCGTGCCTCGCCATGCCCGTGCCGTGGCCGGCCTCGCTATGCTCGACATGCCCGCGCAGGACCTCGCCGCGCCCTCGCCGGCCGCCACGCACCTCAGCAGCGCCGCCAGCCCCACGCGCGCGCTCTCCACGCACCTGCGCATCGCCTCTAGTCTGTCCGCGTGCGTCGTGCCATGGACGCGGGTGCATCTCCGTTTGGGTCGTGTGTATGCGTTGGGGAATAAAAAAAGAACCGGACCTCTGTACGCGTCCGTGCTACATCCGCGTGTCCGCCGGACGACGCAAACAGCAAAAAATGGACATCCACATGGGTCCGTTTGGGTCACATGGTTGGAGATGCCCTAAGCTATGCAAATAACTGAAATAATAGAAATTCTGAAAAAAAAGAAAAAAAACGTTGTGAAAAAAAAATTAGAAATCCAAATGAATTAAAAAAATTTAACGAAATAGCCTTTAGTCCCGGTTGGGAACACCAACCGCGACTAAAGGTCCTTCGCCCAGGCGCACGGTAGCCGCCCACGTGGACGGGCCTTTAGTCGCGGTTCGTAAGCAACCACGACTAAAGGGGGGCCGGCCTTTAGTCGCGCTTAATTAGTCGCGGTTGCGCAACCGCGACTAATGGCAGTTGCGAACCGCGACTAAAGGCCATTTTTTTACCAGTGCACGAATCTGGGCATGGAATTAGAATCTATCTATTATTATATATTAAAATTAAATTACGGGCTCACCAGAAAAAAGAGAATTACTGTAGAAAATCCCATAAAAATTAGAAACATCTAGCCGTTAATTTAGATAAATAAACGATGTCAGCCAATGGATCTTAGAAAAAAATTACACTAAATTAATTACTCACCAATGCCATTCCACGTGTATTTGCCCTGCACTCTTTGCATAGGTTATCGACTCCATCAAAGCTAAACCTAAATTAACGCATCTCCTAGCGCATCCTCACGCGCGTCGCCGCCGTATTATCATCCTCACGCGCGCCGCCTCCGTATTATCCATTTGCGCATGCGGCCAAACACCTCCTCCAAGCTTATGTGCATCGATCAGTGCTTAACGTTTCAATTTTTCTTGCCGATACATGTACTACGTTTCCAGGTGCTTTCAAGTGAGGGAGGAGCAATATGTCTATTAGATGGTTTTCTTGGTGCAGTAACTGCAAGATTAATAATCGTCAATGGAGAGGAGGATATGAGAGCGTTGGAGGTGAAGATGGGAATCGTTGTACAGGAATCGACGTGGTCTGATGGCCCCATCACCTGTCTGTGGATGGATCGCTGAATCGCCTCAAAGGCGGCGATCCCTCCACGTCCTAGATTCGCGTGGGTCGAGCATCTCAATGGGTGGCGACTGCTGTGGACGTTGCTGCACTATCTCCTCGATCAAGCCTCCCTGCTTTTGGGTTTTACATTGACGAGTGAGCAAATCAAATTTGGGAGCAAACAAGAAATCCACATGTACTGTTATTCAAAAAAAAAGAAATCCACATGTACAAGCTCCCTGATCCGGCCACCTATAATATCTGGGCGATCGTGCAGATGGATTTCACCATGAATCTCTACCAAAAATCGAAGATTGAGAGCGTCTGGTCGTATACTGTGGTGTTTTTTCTGGCCTGGATGGCTTCAGAGACTGCAGAGGAATCGTAACTCCTAAGGGACGGTGACAATGATTTTGTCAGCAGAGCAAGCGAGAAATTCATGTGTATAAGGCTACGGAGTCAGGCAGCCTGTAATACTGGGCTACCATGCAGACATGATTTGGCTGTGAATCCAAAAAAAAAAGGTGTGCCCAAAGAAATTAGACAGTCGGTTCCTTCTTCTCATGCTCCTTTCTCTATCTCGGTTCTTGATTTTCTGGTGCGATGCGTCATTAGGAGGTTCAGCCGTATGGTGTTGCCGCCGGGAAAGTGGACTCTGCATATAGGTTACTTCCTTCCCCGTCATTTGTTTTCAGTTTTCAGATATCAAATTCCGATAGGTGCATGTGTGATTGATGTATTTTATAGGAACCAACAGTTCAATTTTCCCCCATGTGCTGCTGAAACGTAGCATTATTTTTTCTTCAAGTGATCTATAAAATTAAATATTTCTTACCTTTTGGTATCATCGCAGTCCGATGAGGTATTCTGAGTTTTGTCAAGATGAGTAGATGGTATCAAAAAGAGGCAAGCTCTTAATGAGTCTCTTTCTTTCTTAGGGGTTTTGTTTTCTTACTTCTAGGATTATTTTTCAGTTTTCCCTTGATTTAAAATATATAATTTTCTGTTTGGGTCTAGCTAAATACTCCAAAGATATTTATGCTTTTCTACCGCTTCTGATTTTGTATTGCAGACAAGTAAAAGCATCACAAGGTAGCATACCATGGTTTTGAACTGAGCGGCGCGATGGGACAAGTCAATCCTTATTGATCATTTTACAATTTACTTAAGAATTTTAAAATGCATATCGATGTTGCATCCTTCTAGGAATTTTCTGTTTTATCTCGAAGTAAGGCATATAATTTCATGTTTGGGTCTAGGTAAATACTCCTCAAGATATTTACGTTTCTCTATCGCTTTTGCATTTGTATGCTGCAGCCAAGTACAAGCATTACGACGTAGCATGTCATGATGTTGAACTGAGCGTCGCGATGAGACAAGTGAGTCTTTATTGACGATTTTATAACTAACTTTAGAATTTATACTGCCTATGGATGTACTCTATTTAGTAGTTGCACAAAGATGAAATTCACCGGCATAATAGACCTTGCCAACTATGTGTTAAAATGCTTCCAGTTTTATATCATGTTAGAATTGTGCAACAATACTTTCATATTTTGGGCTAACCTTTGAATCAGATTGATATTCTTTAGCTGTATATCTTTGACTATGTATATTAGAATTATAATGCACAGCGGTTCACACGGATGTATAGGTTGGTGCAGATTTAATCAGTGTAAGCTTATTTATAACAAGACTTAGAATACCATGCAATTGTTACGCACAATTTTTGTTGATATTGGTGCTAATCTTCATGCCTGTTTTTATGTCTAGCTAACGAAGGGAGAGTAATATTTGTTCAGAGAAACATATCGTAAATATGTTATGGCAAGGAGTTGACAAAGTATGGAATAATTTGTCCTGAGGAGACGAGCTGACGAATTTTGGAAATACTTAGCTCTAATGATGTGCCATCACCTCTTTTTATAGGCATTTGCATCTGATTCAACAAAATAAAAAGTATATAAATATATATGTCCTTATATAACAAGTAGTAGTTGACATTCCATGTACCACAATTTAATTGATGGCTCAAGCAAATGAATCAAAAGTTTTTTGTGTGGTCTACATGTATATATGTTTCGATGCCTATTCTGCACTATTTATATACAACAGGGAACGAAATAATTGAAGGGGATGAACACATGCCAGATATAAACTTACAATTATTAGTTTGTTTGAATTATGCTTTTCCTTGAATATGAATTACCCTTGCAAAGTTGTTTGCTTTCTTGCCATATGATTTTCTTTTGCCATATGATTTCTCTACATGTGTATTCCGCAGTCCCTTTTCTGTAGGACATCTCCTGGAAAATATTCGGAGTGAGAAAAACTACTGCACTCACGGTTCCTTTTTAAGTTCTCCCCATGAGCAGTTAACTTCTTTGTTTACCACATATGTTAGTTGACATGTAGAGCTTAAAATTTATCTTTGACTTTTATTGCTAGCGCTTTCAGATAGTACAGTTGATAGACTAATAATAATATTGATTTATTTTGTGTTTGAGTTTTGTTTCTTCCCATGTAACTAAATATTAGCTGTTTTCACATGTAGCCGTTGTAAACATGCATCTAGCATCTCTAAGAACAAATCATCTTAGTCCATCAAAATGTTTATTTATTGCAACTACGCAGTTTTTTACTTTAAAATTTCGTTGTTCTATGACACTTATTTTTTTCGTATAAATGAGTATATATATTATTTTTTTATGTTGGCTAATCCGTATTGTTTTTCATCAAACATACGCGCATGCTCATTGCATAGCGTTTATGTTGAAGTTCAATATGCATGCAGAGATTTGAGATGTGGTTAATATGCAGTTTCAGCCATTTTATGATGTTTTTCTACAAGCAAACATCATAGATTATTTATTATTCTCAACTTAGTTGCATTTATTTCGGATTTTAATTTATTATCATCAACGAACTCGAGTAGGACTAAACTATTTTGTCTATTCTTTTTTAGAATTCGGAAATTATCATGCTTTTAGGGTTCAACGCCTTTGCAGTACCTTTTTAGCCCTTCCCAATTTCGCAATGATACATCTATGACTACCACCTACCGAGCCAGAGATATCTCCTTACCAGGGCACATGTATCCAATACAAGATGATGAACTATTTTAGTTCTATGTGATGTGTCTACATTTTTATATTTGTATGCCTTGAACAATAGGGTGTCTTCAAGAAATGATGTTTCATTTATATTGTTTTAAAATATCCAGTTAATGTATCTAAAGTTGTTAGGATATAGCCATAGTACAATAAAAACCTCAGACGATGAGACTATGATATGACATGATATTGTTGCCATCTATGAAATCATCATCTATGCAACCAAGAGGTTGATTTGTCCTTGACTTAAAAGGATTCATGTTTTGACAATTTTATGGTGATGTGAACATGTCTAAGACAACCTTAAAAATGTACTCAAGAGTATGCGCGTAGATTATTTGTGTGTTGAGTGAATTATTCACTGGACTTATTTCACTACTAGGAAAAGGCTTATTGCCGGCGCACCAAAATTGCTTATTGCTGGCGCACTAGCGCCCGCCGTTGGGAACAGGCCGGTGATAATGGCTTACCGCCGGCGCACCTGCTGGTTCGCCGGCAGAAACTCGATTTATCCCCGGCGCACCTGCCTTGTTCACCGGCGGTAAGTTATACCAGAAAACAAAAAAAATTAAATCTAGATCTAGATCTCGTGAGCTGCGGTTGTGGTGCCGTTTTTGCGTCATTCTAGTAGGCTGAGGTTGTTGTTCTTGTTGCTGCGCCGGTGTAGGAGGTGGAGGAGTGGGAGGCCGGAGGTGGAGGAGGCCGGAGGAGGTGGTGGTGGCCATGCGGAGGAGGCCGGAGGAGGTTGAGGCCGGTGGAGGAGGCCGGAGGAGGTGGACGACACCGGAGAGGAGGTTGAGGCTGTTGGAGGTGGCCATGCGGAGGAGGCCATGCGGAGGAGGCCGGAGGAGGAGGAGGCATGCGGAGGAGGTCGACGGTGCAGCAGTTGGTGGAGTCCGTCGGAGGTGGAGGAGGAGGAAAAGAGAAGGAAGAGGGGAAAGTGAGGAAAGTGAGGAGGAGGTCGACGATTTGCATTATATATAGGAGATGTTACCGCCGGCGCACCAAGTAGGGTGGTGCGCCCGGGGTTTTTTTCTTTTTTTTTTCACCCAAATCTTAAACCTCAAAAAAGTTCTGTTTCTGTTTTCCAATTGACGAATCCATTTTTTCTCCAAACGGCCGTAGGCCGTTGAATTCGAATAGTAAATTTCGCGTAGATCGATTTTGATATAAAAAAGTTTTTCATCGGAGGTCGTATGCAACCAGAAATCCCGTTTTACCGAAAGATGACGCCATTTTGCATAATACATCGAAATTCAAATTTTCAATTTTTTACTAAAACTAGATCACATATTACATGGGCATTTCAAAGGATTTTATTTTTTGAATTTTCTATCATTTTCTATTATTTTTTCGTAAACTGAAAAGGCGATTCCGTGGGGGGGGTGGTGGAGAGAAAAATCTAGGCAGCTTACCCCCGGCGCACCTCTATGGTGGTGCGCTGGTGGTAAATTGTCTACCACCGGCGCACCACCATAGAGGTGCGCCGGGGGTAAGGTGCCCAGATTTTTACTGTTCAGCCAGATCTCTTCGAATTTTATCCCCGGCGCACTAATTTTTTTTGTGCGCCGGCAGTATAGGTCCATCGCCGGCGCGGCGCTTATTTGGTGCGCCGGCAACATGTTCCACCGGCGCATGCCTATGGTGGTGCGCCGGCACCACTTGCGTGCAGCTATAGCCCTTTTCCTAGTAGTGTTTGGTTAAATAGTTAATGATAACAAATTGCAATAAATAGAGACTTTGATCTTTCCTTTACAAAATGTTGCCTGCGCATTTGCGCGGGCCACTATGCTAGTTCGCACAAGAATAGGACAGGGCCCAATTCGTACAAGAGGTTGGAGGCCGTTCGGGAGCTCTCCCTTCTACGCCCGACAGCGACGGGGAGGTACCTACCGGCGGCTGGTCGCCTTCGCCTCCGGTAAGCCACCCATGCCATTTTTTCTCGCACCGGTTCCCGGCCCTCCTCTCTCCATCTTCGCCTCCTTGAGCCTCTCCCTAGCGCTGTCCTCACCGCCCCTAAGAGCATCTTTAACAGAGCTCGTAAACACGCGAACTGAAAAGCGCGAGTTTAATCTACCGAAAACCTAATTTTGAGATAATTCGGAGGTGGCGCAGAACAGAACCTCTAAATCGGAACCGAAAAACTTAAAATTGAAATTTAGCGGAAGAATTGTTTATGATAATACAAGTTCGATGATGAAATTCATAGTCATACATACATAATTTATATAAGGATCACAAAATAAAGATCATATATATGTAGTTCCTCCGCCGTGCCACCTAACGATGAACAAAATCCGCCCCTGGGATACTTACCGGGGCCTCTACGCGCTGAGGACGGGGAGGCGGAGGACGGTGGAGGAGGCGCGACCCTACTCGGTGTTGAGGTCCACGATCTCCTGCTTGACGTGGCGGCAGCGCCTCTTCCTCCTCCTCCTCCTCCCCCTCCTCCTCCTCCTCCACCTCCTCCTCCTCCTCGCTGATTGTCGACGGGCGGCGCTAGGGTCCCGCACGATCCTCCGGAGAAAGAGCCCTCGCCTCTACTGGCGTAGCGGGCAAGCTTCCCCGGAGGGGTGATCCCCCGGCCAGTTGGTCCACCGCCGCACGCTCCGCTTCCGTACGCCCTCGGAGAGGTTCCACTTCTTCCGCTCCGCCTCCGAGCGGAAGACCGAGGGGCACGGCGGTGAGTTGCTGCCGCCAATCCGACAGTCTCCCCTCCCGCAGCTGCCGGCGCTAGCCATGTGGTGGAGGTGGAGGTGGAGGTGGAGTTCACGGATGCGTGAATGCGGCGGCGGCTGAGCGCGGATTTCTCGTCAGAGTCGTGCGGCGGAAGACGGCGGAGCGGCGAAAGCGGCGGAGAGGAGTAGGGTTTTGGAACCGAGCTCCTCTCCATGGCCTGTATATATAGGGGCCCGACGCAGAGTTTTTTGGGCCCCCGAGAATTCTTTTCGGGTCGGGTTGCGAGTTCAGACTCTATTCTGCGCGGCTTTCGGCCTGAAACCGTAAATCCGTCGAAAAATTTCAGTTCTGGCGGCATTTACTGCTCTGTTACAGTATTATCTGATTTGTTTCTTAACATTTTTTACTTCCCCAGTTTACAAGCTCATGAGTACGAGAGGCATCAGGAGAAATCGATGCAGCGAAACAATGCGCGCCTATATGTAATCATCCATGTTATCCCTTTCTAGCTAGTAGAAACTAAACCTGCTTGATTCTCCTTAAACTAAGTAAATATATAGAAGTAATAAATATGGAGAGTACTGTGACACACTTTATGCATACTCATTTTCTTGATTTTTTTTTTGAAACAAGGACAAAAGCTTTGCCCATTCATTGATTAAGAAAGGAGTTTACAAGAAAGTAAAGGTTTTAGACATAATACAAGTTTTACTCTCGCGGCATCAAATTACACAAATTTTTAGCACCCGCTAAAACCCAAAAGGTAGCTTCTTTTTTGATCCTCTCGAAAACAACTTGCGAAGGGGCGCGCTTGTTCTTGAAAACTCTATCGTTTCTCTCATTCCAAATCTCCCAAATGATGAGCATGGCAAGAGACGCCATACCCTTGCGGTTTTGCCCCGTAGATATCATGGTCCACCACTCCGGGAAGGAGAGACCCGCCCAACTGTTGGCATGAGAAGCCGGAATGTCGAACCCTTCTTTGGTCTTGTCCCATAGACGCAAGGTGAAGCGGCAATGGACTAGAGGGTGATCGAACGACTCGTGCGTTGGTTGCATAAAGGGCAAACCCAACAATTTGGCCACCCCCGTTTTGTCAAGCGGTCGGCTGTCCAAATTCTATTTTGGAAAGCAAGCCAGGTGAAAAACTTAATCTTTGGGGGCGCCCACATCTTCCACATGGATTTGTATAGGCTTGAGAAGGTGGAACTCAGAAATTGCAAGTCGTAGGCGGACTTCGTCGAATAGTGCCCACTCTCGGTGAGTTTCCAAGAGATGTCGTCCTCGATGTTGTCATTGAGGTGGAAATTTTGTATGAGACCCCATAGCTCCACAAATTGGGAAAGATGCTCCAAAGAAAAGCCATCCCCCAAACCAACTTTGTGAACCCAAGCATTGTTTTGTAGAGCATGCGCCAGCTTCCAATTCTTGCGCTTGGAAGAGGCATAGATAAGAGGCGCGATCTCAATTGGCTTTCTCCCATCAAGCCAAGGAGCATACCAAAAAGGAGTCTTCATCCCATTGCCCACTGTAATGGTCGTGACGGCATAGAAAAAGTCCATATCTTGCTCCGAACAAGGGTTGCCGGAGCCCACCCAAATCTTGTTGGGGTCTTTCCACTCCAACCAAGGCCATCTAAGACGAAGGGCCGTAGCGAACTTGTCCACATGAATGATTCCAAGGCCACCAAGTTTCTTAGGACGACAAACTATCTCCCAATTGACCTTGCATTTCGCCCCCGTGGTGTGGTCACTAGCCGACCAAAGGAAAGCTCTCTCAATCTTGTTGATAAATGCTATGGTACCCGCCGGTATGGAGATCGGTGTCAAGAAGTATGTGGCTTGGGAGGCGATGACGGATTTGACCAAAGCGCTACGGCTGGCCGTAGTAATATATTTCCCATTCCAAGTGGGGAGCTTCCCCGCACATTTGTCCTCAAGGTGTTTGTATGTATTTCCTTGTTATGCCTCTAACCGTTAGAGGAAGCCCAAGGTAGCGTAGTGGAAAAGACTCTCTCTTAGCCGGGATGTGAAGAAGGACGTCGTCAAGGTTATGGTTAGCACATCTTATTGATTCGACGGAGCTTTTGTGGAAATTCGTGCAAAGGCCGGTGATCTCTCCGAAGTCATGAAGAATATGAGCGAGATTTTGGACATCCTCCTTCAAAGGCGCAACAAAAATCACCGCATCATCCGCATAAAGAGAGGTGCGGAGGATGGGGCCTCTCTCCCGTAGCTTGTGTAGGATACCAAGGCTCGTGGCCCTCTCCAAAATTTGTGCAAGAGTATCAATGGCGAGGACAAAAAGAAGCGGGAAAAGGGGGTCTCCTTGACGTAGACCCCGACCATGGCGAATGGGGCAACCGGCCACACCATTAAGGAGCACCCGCGACGAGGCGGTGTTTAGAAGTGCAACAATCCAGTTTCGGAAACGGGCTGGGAAGCCCCTCTTCTCAAGAAGATCAAAAAGGTATCCCCAACGGATAGAGTCGAAAGCCTTCCGGATATCGAGCTTGAAAAGAAGAGTCGGGGTCTTGTTCTTGTGAAATCTCGTGGCTAGATTTTTGACATAGAGAAAATTGTCATGAATACTTCTCTTCTTGATGAAAGCGCTTTGCGCGTTTGAAACAAGCTCATCCATGTGAGGCCCCAACCGATTGGCAAGCAACTTCGCAACAATCTTGGTAATGGCATGAATCAAGCTAATAGGCCGGTAGTCGGATACCTCTTCGGCGCCATCCTTCTTTGGCAACAAGGCGATGTTCAAGGAATTTAACCAATGAAAATTTTCCACATGTAGGTTCCCAAAAAGTTGGACAACATTCAAAACGTCGACTCTTATTGTCTCCCAACATCTCTTAAAAAAGAGCCCGGTGAAGCCATCCGGCCCCAGGGCTTTGTCACCGGGCAAGTGAGAGATGGCCATCTTGACCTCTTCCTCGGTGAAGGGGTCACCAAGCGAGTGTAAATCCGTAGGGGGGAAAACGAAATCCGCCCAATTGAAGTCATGACTACTAGGGTCCCCTCTACCCATAGACGCTTTGAAGCGATCATAGATGATTTTATATTTTTCTTCATGCCCAGTTTTTCTTGATCACTTGCCGTGCAGTACCGAAGTCAGCGGCCGCGCGTCGCAATGCTCGTCTACACGGCGGTGGTGGCAGAGGAGAGCAACAGGAGCTAGTGGATGCCTAACAGAAAGACAAGGGGCCGTTTGGTAGCATGGGCTGATTTCTTGCTCTAGAGGGAAGAAAGCACCTATGCGTTTAAGATCACGGATCAGAAAAACCATGTTGTTTGGTCACTTGAGTCGCTTATTTCTGCACCTGATAGGGAAGCGAGTTCCAATTGTTTGGTTCCTCGCATTCTTTTCTAGCCTTCTGGGTAACGGCTCCTCTCCATCATCTTCCTCTTCTTCCTCGTCCGACTCCAGAACCCAGAAACTACTTAGTGGAGATCGCTCTGAATTCCCTTTGTTGACGATGGCCAGCGAGATCGGCTCCGGCGTTGGAGGGAGATCGCCAGTCGCCTCTTACAAATTATGACCGTTGGAGAGGCGACGGGGGAGGCGACAGCGGAGTACGAGCGCCAGCAACGCCTCATCGCCAGCAGCGATGACCCCGATGACTATCCAGGGTTGCACGCGGCATCGCTGAACGACAAGGACGCCTGGAGGGGCGACCTCAACTTGGTGATCGCAATGTCCATCCACGACACCGGGAAGCCACTCGTCGACCTCACCAACGACTGCGGGGCTGGACCAAGCAGCGCGGTGAAAGACGAGCCCGTCGACGAGCCCGACGAGCGCGGCAAGCAGGATGTCGTCGTTGGCGACATGTACAACTTCTAGCAGTACTACGACCCCTCTGGCCGCCGCAAGTACTACTAGATTAGGGTTCAGTTTAAATTTCATCGAATTTCGTTCAAATCTATGTAATATATAGCAAGTTTGAATGAATTCACTTTTTTTCACTTAAATTTAAAAATCTGAAATTTTGTTTGGGGGACGTGGCTGGGGAGCGATTTCCCCCAAGCACGGCATGAACTAAACACGTCCCCTAAACGATAAATCCGACACCCTTTGGAGATGCGCCGGAGATGCTCTAAATGTCCTGACTCTGAACTGTATTTTGTTGAATGTAAAGTGCACAAAAACTCGCCATACTAATCTGGCAAACGGGCATAAAATAAAAAAATAAAGAAATATCCAAGGTTTAATAACTGTTGTAAAATAAGAATTAGAAATTAATTTGGGTTGCGCTATATCTATCAAAGAGTATAGAATAATGAAGGATTTGGTAAATAAAATCCATGGTTTACTAATGAACCGTGTTAACTTACCGTAACAACAACTAAGATCCACATCTTTACTGGCACTTTGATATCCATAATATAGCAGACAATTAGTATAACTCGTTCATAAAATCAGCATACATGGATTTAACCAAGAAAACTTTCTGTGAAAAAAGAGCTATCTGGTTTTTCTGTAAAAAAAAACCTATTAATTTATCAACTAGGTTCAACCATGTTGTCCATTTATCCTCACTTAAAGCCCATTTGAATCCTATGTTCAACGGCGTGTTTGATAGCACATAGTTTCACGCCCATTTTTGTTTTGCAAAAAGGTTAGTATGCCGGTTTAGCATGTACTCCATCCGTCTCAGTTTACTAGTCTTTTCCGTATCCCTAGGTCACTAATAGTAAAAGGGGCTTTCCTTACGAACCGGTACTAAAGGGTGCATTAGTACCGGTTGTACTGTCCACAACTTTAGTACCGGTTCCAAAGGACCTTTACTACCGGTTCGTGACACGAACCGGTACTAAAGGATTAGCGTCTGCCGAAAAACCTTTAGTACCGGTTCGTGACACGAACCGGTACTAAAGGTTTTCCTACTCCCCAACGCACCTCCACCCCCCCCCCCGCCGTGGATCACCTTTTTTTGCTTTGTAAAATACAAATGAAAATGATAGAAATTTTAAAAAATAATTTTTTTCCAGATTCTTATATGTTATGCAACCTACTATTCGGTGAAATTAAGAAATTTGAATTTTAACTTTTTTTTGCTAAAAAAGTTTGAAAAATGGTAAACCGCATTAACTTTTGCATACGACGTCGGAAAATAACGTATAATATATCAAAATCATCGTGGCAAAAGTTACATCCGAATTCACCGGGGTTTACCCGGTTAGCCAATTTTTAGATTCTCAAAATTTCGAATGAAAATATGAAAGCAGGAAGATTTTAGTTTTTTCCAAAAATTTAGAATTTTATATATTTTTTATTTTTAAAAAGTTAAAATTAATAATTATAAGATTTTTTGAATCCCAGAATATTACTATTACTTTTAGCAAATTATAATATTTTCAAATTTTCAGGTTTTAGGTTTGGCAAAAAAATAAAAAAAATAAAAATAACTAAAAATAATACAAATTTAAAAAGTTAATTTCATTTTTTTATTTAACATTATTATTTATCATTACTTTTGTTTATTAAAAAAAATATTTGAAATTTAAACAATAAAGAAGTGTGACATCGACCAACATGTTAATAGGATTGATATGATACTACTATCAACAACATGCGCGCGAAGCACTTGAAAGTGAGACGGGAAGGAACTCGGAAGTTAAGCGTGCTAGTGCTGGAGTAGTGTGAGGATGGGTGACCGGCCGGGAAGTTTGACCACAGGTAAGTAATTTGACTAGAGATTAAGTGTAGTTAGAGACTAACGGAAATACTAAAAATTCTGAAAAAAAAGGAGTGAAAAAAATAAAATAAAAGAGGGAGGGAAAAATAATTAGAAAAAAATGGATACAAAAATTAACCGAAATAACCTTTAGTACCGGTTCGTGTACCAAAGGTCTCAAGCCCCACGGGCTCCTCCGTGCCCACGTGGAGGCACCGTTAGTATCGGTATGAACCGGTACTAAAGGTGGGAGGCCTTTAGTACCGGTTCCAAAACCGGTACTAAAGGCCCTTTGGAACCGGTACTAAAGGGGGTTTCTCTACTAGTGGGTCTTCAATTTAACCTATATAATTGAAATTATATAATGCAAAAATATATCACTAGAAAATAGAACATCTAAATTTTCTAATGATATAATTTTTATAACATATAACTAATGCTAACTTAATCAAATTTATGATCCAGGGGTACATGCACGCCTAATAAACTGTGAGAGAGGGAGTACTTGCGATAGAGTTTTCGCTCTTAAATATTTTATTATGCAACAACTCGTACCACACCTCCTACTTGTTAACTCGGGTCAGACTCATTGTAACATCCCAAAAATTTCAACACAAAACAAATGAATTTCCCTTGTTCCAAATTTTGGAAACAACAAAAACTTTTATTAAATTAAGTTTGATACATAGTGATCTTGCTTAATTCTTGTGCTATTGCCATGATTGCTTGTTATTAGTATTTGAAATAATCTTAAACCCTAAACCCCACCCCTCTTTTCATCATCCTAGTTAAAATAAAATAAAAGGAAGTTAAATAAGAAAAAGGCATATGTGCCTATGGCTATAATTATAAATATTTACCCTAAGCTTCTCTACTTTGCTTAGAGATTTGGAAAACCTCCACACATCTTACCTAGTACTCATCAAACCAAATCCAAAGTGAAACCAAAGAAAATAAAAAGAAACTAAAAATGCCATAGAGGCATATGAGAGTAAAATGCAAATTTATGAATTTGGGAACCTTGACCCTAATACATGTTGTGAATGATTGGACCACTTCCATATACCATTTCAACACTCAACAACACCATTTGGGTCAAGCCAAGTCAAATTAAAATTCAAATGCAACATATGCATAGAGGCATATGTGACACATAGCCATAATACCCAATTTTTGACCTATTACTTTAAACCTGGACCAAATGTTGGGAAACCTTCTCTAAACCTAATCCAATGCTAAATTGACCCCAACCCATATCCAAGTAAAGCAAGATGAACAATTAACAAGAATAATGAAAATTGACACACACCTCTTATGTGTTATGGCCATTTTTGCAAATCTTTGAACAAGACCATTTGAATTGGTTTCAATGATCTTAAAATGTTTCTAAACTAATAAGAACCACATTAGAGTCAAGAAATATCAAATCAAATGAAGAGAATTTAAATAGGGAGGAAATCCCCAAAATTCACTCACATACACATAATACCAATTTTGCAAATCTTCACCAAAGGCCACCATGGCTTGATCTATTGCTTGTAGAATGTTTATATATGTTAAACAAACACAATTGCATCAAAGAAACCAAAATCAAATCAAAGCAAAATTCAAAACTTACATACATGTGATAATGGTCATTTGGGCCATTTATAATTTCTTCCCCACTTTGCACCGATTTATCTTCTGATTCCTCAACCAACCTTGGTCAACCAAAGCCATGTCATCCAAGACCATGTCAAGGTCAACAACTTCCTTGTTGACCATCCCTGCTGAAGTTGACCAGGTTGACCAGAAATAATTTGACAAGAGGAGACCTTGAATTAAAGAGGAGATGATCCACTTTTTGAAACTTTGCAATTCTTCACCAAAATGAACACCACCACCACCTTTCCAACCCTTTATTTATATGATTAAGCTCCACCAAAAATAAATCCAAAATTTGAACAAAAGCTTCATGCGGCCATTGTGTCGAGCACCTTGTGTGCATAATCTGAAAATCTTGTTACATGCTTATACCCACTGGATTTTGGCCTAAACCACCTTTAACTTGTGATGATCATCACCCCTCTACACCCCTGCACCTCTACACGTCCTTGCTCTTGCTGCTTTAAGCATGGAAAAGCCCTAAACTATCCATGCCATGTGCATGTCGGCCACACATGCCACTCATCTCTCTGGCTCTCCCCTCTCTCTTTCACCATGTCATCGAGCTTCCATGTACTTCCCTAAGCACGCCTGTACCAGCCCTACACAAAGAGACACACACACTTGGCCAGAACGCGTGCGCCCAGTACCTCGCCACGGCGTGCCAGCGCACGCGGTGAGCGCGCCCAGACACCGCCCTGGACCCGCCAGTACACCGCGTCGCCCGTCTAGCCCCGTCCTTCCCTAGCTCTCCCCTCTCGCACGCACACGGCCCTCTGCGCCCGCTACCCGCTAGACAACCTCGCTAACCCGCGCGTGCACCCTAGTCGTCGCCATGATCAAAGCTCTACCGCCACGGTACTGCGAGCACTCGAGCGTCGCCAGTACCCCCTCGTCCTCCCCTTGCTGCGCCATCACGCGCGCTAGCTTCGCCTAGCCGTCGCCTACACGCCGCGCATCATAGCTTGCCCCTTCGCTCCCTGGAACGGCCTCGCCGTCGACGACCTCCACGGCACCCTTGCAGCACCCGTGCCCCTATAAATAGAGCGACCCCGAGCACCATCTCTTCACACTCACTCATTCTCCTCCCATCCTTGCTTCCTCCCGACCACCCAATTGGACACCAACTCGCCGGAGTAGCTAGAATTTGAAGAAGAAGGCCGCCGGAGTCCGCAGATCAGCGCCGCCGATTGACGCCTCCCCAAGCCTTGCCGCCGGTACCAGTCGACGTCTCGTCATCGACAACGACGCCCAGCACCCAGCAGAGCACCGCGGGAACCTCCGTCGCGCCGCCGACCCCCTACCCCGCCGGCGCAGCGAGCTCTCCTCCCCCGTCGACAACGACGACCCTCAGCCGTCGATCCACGATCTAATCTAACGGACGACGTTGCCAGGTACCGATTCGGTGTTAAAGAGAGACTGACATGCATGCCCCACCATGTCAGTTGGCCCGCTGTGTGGGAAGCGCTAGTTGTGCCAGCCCAGTCCCTTCCCCTTCGTTTCGGCCCATTCTGTTTTCCCGCGTGGCCCAGTAATTCAAATATGATTTAATCTATTTGGTTCAAATCCAATACTGCTGCCCACTTCCAATTTGAATAGTTTGAAATCTACTACACCAAATTTAACAAATTTTATATATTTGGAAAGCTCATGAAATTATCTAAATAATGTCACTGGCCTCATGTCCAAATTCGTAATTAAATTCAAATGATAAAAATAACAAGGCAGGGCCTTTTCTAACTTCAAATAAATACTAAAAACTATCTATAAATGATTTTGAGTTGATTCCAACTCTAATAATTCACATTTGACATAATCTAATTGTTTATGCAAAAATATAGCATAGTTGTTTTGCATGATCATGGACTAGATTCAAATAATGGCTATGGAGCCATTTCTAGTCCATTTAACACATACACATAAACTTATTTAAATAGTATTGGAGCTTCTCTCTCATTTAAATTGTGATCCTAAGTAATTAAAATAGAGGTACTGACCTTGGTCTAATAAGCCTCATGCTTGGTTACTTAGAGATTTTAAATCATTTAGATGTTAGTTTTAAATTATATGAGGTGTAGCACCTCATTTAAATTATTACTCCCTCATAATAGATATGAAAGGTTGACCTGGGTCAACTTATATTTCATACCTTATTATTATTTGTGGAGATTAAATCTTGATAGGATTTAATGAGAGGAAATTATTTTCTCCAAAGACTTAAATAGCAAATCAAATAAATGCTCCTAATGAGAGGAAATTATTTTTCTCTTAAATAAGCACAAACCAAGTAACTCACCATACCATGCTTGAATTGATGTTAGAATAAGTTGTGTGAACCCTTTTGTGTGTTTTAGTCTAGCATGTAAGTATTGTTTGGTGATTGTGTACCTCGTATTCATCTATAGACGCTAGTACCGGAGACTATCAGGAGGAGGAGGTATTCTACCAGGAGGAAGAGCCTGAAAACTTTGATCACCTCACCAATCAAGGCAAGCTAACACTCTTGCAAGGTTCCCTTGTGCCAAGCTCTACAGGAACAAGGCACCATTAGTTTTACTTTATGCTTAATGCTCCTATCCCAAGTTTTTACTTTACAAGCTTTTTTCTAAATTTTGTTTATCAAAAGTTTACTTTTTGATTCATGATTCACTTGGTAGATATAGAGTAGAACAAGATCATCAAAGTAAGCCTAGAGCAAGAAAAGCTAGTTAGCACCCCTCAGGACTAGTTGCTATTGCTAAATAAATAAAATTGATTACTCTAGATGGGATCATGTGAAATGAAATGACTTTGAAAACCTTGGAATGATGATTCATTCTATTGAAAGATTTTGAAGGTGAATATGACTGGTGAATGACTTGGTGAATTTTACGAAAACCGATGGTTGGGTTCGGATGCGATACCATTCCAATTTGAAAGTACCCCCACAATACCCAACATGGGTAAGGGCTTAACTAGAAATTTATGTGCTTTAGTATGGGTTCCCTCTAAACAAGCGTCATCGGGGTTAGGCTGGAGGCTGCCTCTACAACAAAAGAACCGATGAGAAATGATGTTAATATGAGGTGAATGTCCGGCCCAAGCCCCGTGCGGTCCCGGGTTGACTGCGGTTTTCACCGGGAGGCCAAGCTCATGGGGAGAGGTGCTCATACTAGAGTGTGTAAGTGAAAGGTTATGGTTGGTAGTCCGCATACGGAGTATGGTAAATCAGGGCCAGTTAACCCTGACGGATTATTGCAAATGTTGTGGCACAAGTGTACGACCTCTGCAGAGTGTAGAACTATTCGAATAGCCGTATCCACGGTTATGGACGGTTGGAAAGGCCATACTGTTCCGTCATCAGATCATTTTCAAAAATGTATGACTTGTGACTTGAATTTGAAAGGTGAATGGTGACTTTGAATTGAATCACAACAGAGTTGTGGGAATGACACTAATGTTCCCACTTGAGTTAGTTTAGCAAATGAAGAGTCTTTTCTAAATGTTTATGAAATAAACTTGGCTTTATGCAAATAAACCTAGAGCTCAGTATCCCCTTACTAAAATTGATGGTACTTACACTAGTATTAGTTTGCGAGTACTTTGAAGTACTCATGGCTTTGTCCCTGGCTATTCCAATGGCCAGACTTCGAAGGTGAACAACAGTACGAGGAAGATGGACAGCAGGACGTCTACGACAACTAGGACCGCTCCCGACGTCAAGCGTTGGCCCGTGGATTAGATAGCCACTACTACTTCGCTTCCGCTATTTGTGATGTTCGTTGATCGATAGATCAACTGCTATTGTAATATTGGATCATGTGATCTACCTTTGTAAGACGATTATGTGTTGTAATAAATGATGACTCTATGATATTCAACTATTATGTCTCGCAACAACAATATTCCTGGGATTGCGATGTATGGCATAATAGGCATCTGGACTTAAAAATCCGGGTGTTGACAAGTTGGTATCAGAGCCATTGTTTGACCTTAGGAGACCCTAGTTAGAATGGACGTCCGAAAAACTTAGTTTCAAAACCAATGAAGTGAATATTTATGAAAACTTATTCTCACTCTTATCCTTGAAATCTTTTCAAAAGGAGAAGTCCATGCTCTACTTTTCCTTGAAATTCTACCTAAAATTTTGCACACTTGATCACTTTAGTAGAACTCACACCTACGCAAGAGTTTGTATCGGGATCCCCTTGTATCGTAGAGCGATGAATGGTTCTTCAAACCAACGGTGTGTTAGCTTTGTAATGTGTGATGTTGGTATGAATGCAAAAGTGTTGTTGGTTGTACCCCCTCAACACTACTCAAGTTTTGAAACTTTTCAAGTTTATCTCAAACAAACCATAGAAATTCCTCGCTTATCTTATGATCCACCTCATTGTTCGGATGGCCCCTCCTACCCGCAACAACCCCCGTGCCCAAGCCAACCAGATGCACATTGAGCACGCCAAGATGATCGACACCATCAACATCCTTGCAATGGAGCGCAAGGCACTTCGTCATCAACACGCCAAGAAGGACTACCTCATTGCTCGCCTCCGCGTCGAATAGCATCACCTGGAGCAGCTCATCCCAATACCCAACCATGCCCCCAGAGGCAAGTCCACTGTGACTTGCTATAAATGTGGTGTTACGGGTCATTACTCTAGAAAGTGCCCGATAAAAGCCGCCAACAATGCCCCAAGGACTGGAAGCAACGCTGTACCCATCGCCCAAAAGGACAAGTCAACGGTAACCTGCTATGAATCTGGAACTGTGGGTCATTACTCCAATGAATGCCCCAAGAAGATTGCTAGGACTGCCCTCAATACCGCTGCAACTCGCCCAGCAGCCAGCGCTGTGCCACAACCGGAAGGAAGTTTGCCCCACACTACCCAAACAACCGCAACGGTCGTTACTACCGCTTGATCGCCATCGAAGCTCGGGAAGCACCACGAGACCATGCCAAGTATGTCTTCCTGTTAATCAAAATGCTCAATCTCTCTTAGGAACCTAACTTTTCTTAAAATCTCGGGACGAGATTTGTTTAAGGGGGAAGGGTTTGTAACATCCCAAAAATTTCAACACAAAACAAATGAATTTCCCTTGTTCCAAATTTTGGAAACAACAAAAACTTTTATTATATTAAGTTTGATACATAGTGATCTTGCTTAATTCTTGTGATATTGCCATGATTGCTTGTTATTAGTATTTGAAATAATCTTAAACCCTAAACCCCACCCCTCTTTTCATCATCCTAGTTAAAATAAAATAAAAGGAAGTTAAATAAGAAAAAGGCATATGTGCCTATGGCTATAATTATAAATATTTACCCTAAGCTTCTCTACTTTGCTTAGAGATTTGGAAAACCTCCACACATCTTACCTAGTACTCATCAAACCAAATCCAAAGTGAAACCAAAGAAAATAAAAAGAAACTAAAAATGCCATAGAGGCATATGAGAGTAAAATGCAAATTTATGAATTTGGGAACCTTGACCCTAATACATGTTGTGAATGATTGGACCACTTCCATATACCATTTCAACACTCAACAACACCATTTGGGTCAAGCCAAGTCAAATTAAAATTCAAATGCAACATATGCATAGAGGCATATGTGACACATAGCCATAATACCCAATTTTTGACCTATGACTTTAAACCTGGACCAAATGTTGGGAAACCTTCTCTAAACCTAATCCAATGCTAAATTGACCCCAACCCATATCCAAGTAAAGCAAGATGAACAATTAACAAGAATAATGAAAATTGACACATCACCTCTTATGTGTTATGGCCATTTTTGCAAATCTTTGAACAAGACCATTTGAATTGGTTTCAATGATCTTAAAATGTTTCTAAACTAATAAGAACCACATTAGAGTCAATAAATATCAAATCAAATGAAGAGAATTTAAATAGGGAGGAAATCCCCAAAATTCACTCACATACACATAATACCAATTTTGCAAATCTTCACCAAAGGCCACCATGGCTTGATCTATTGCTTGTAGAATGTTTATATATGTTAAACAAACACAATTGCATCAAAGAAACCAAAATCAAATCAAAGCAAAATTCAAAACTTACATACATGTGATAATGGTCATTTGGGCCATTTATAATATCTTCCCCACTTTGCACCCATTTATCTTCTGATTCCTCAACCAACCTTGGTCAACCAAAGCCATGTCATCCAAGACCATGTCAAGGTCAACAACTTTCATGTTGACCATCCCTGCTGAAGTTGACCAGGTTGACCAGTAGAGAATTGCCAAGTGGAGACTTTGAATTAAAGAGAAGATGATCCACTTTTTGAAACTTTGCAAATCTTCACCAAAATGAACACCACCACCACCTTTCCAACCCTTTATTTATATGATTAAGCTCCACCAAAAAGAAATCCAAAATTTGAACAAAAGCTTCATGCGGCCATTGTGTCGAGCACCTTGTGTGCATAATCTGGAAATCTTGTTACATGCTTATACCCACTGAATTTTGGCCTAAACCACCTTTAACTTGTGATGATCATCACCCCTCTACACCCCTGCACCTCTACACGTCCTTGCTCTTGCTGCTTTAAGCATGGAAAAGCCCTAAACTATCCATGCCGTGTGCATGCCGGCCACACATGCCACTCATCTCTCTGGCTCTCCCCTCTCTCTTTCACCATGTCATCGAGCTTCCATGTACTTCCCTAAGCACGCATGTACCAGCCCTACGCAAAGAGACACACACACTTGGCCAGAACGCGCGCGCCCAGTACCTCGCCACGGCGTGCCAGCGCACGCGGTGAGCGCGCCCAGACACCGCCCTGGACCCGCCAGTACACCGCGTCGCCCGTCTAGCCCCGTCCTTCCCTAGCTCTCCCCTCTCGCACGCGCACGGCCCTCTGCGCCCGCTACCCGCTAGACAACCTCGCTAACCCGCGCGTGCACCCTAGCCGTCGCCATGATCAAAGCTCTACCGCCACGGTACTGCGAGCACTCGAGCGTCGCCAGTACCCCCTCGTCCTCCCCTTGCTGCGCCATCACGCGCGCTAGCTTCGCCTAGCCGTCGCCTACACGCCGCGCATCATAGCTTGCCCCTTCGCTCCCTGGAACGGCCTCGCCGTCGACGACCTCCACGGCACCCTTGCAGCACCCGTGCCCCTATAAATAGAGCGACCCCGAGCACCATCTCTTCACACTCACTCATTCTCCTCCCATCCTTGCTTCCTCCCGACCACCCAATTGGACACCAACTCGCCGGAGTAGCTAGAATTTGAAGAAGAAGGCCGCCGGAGTCCGCAGATCGGCGCCGCCGATTGACGCCTCCCCAAGCCTTGCCGCCGGTACCCGGTCGACGTCTCGTCATCGACAACGACGCCCAGCACCCAGCAGAGCACCGCGGGAACCTCCGTCGCGCCGCCGACCCCCTACCCCGCCGGCGCAGCGAGCTCTCCTCCCCGTCGACAACGACGACCCTCAGCCGTCGATCCACGATCTAATCTAACGGACGACGTTGCCAGGTACCGATTCGGTGTTAAAGAGAGACTGACATGCAGGCCCCACCATGTCAGTTGGCCCGCTGCGTGGGAAGCGCTAGTTGTGCCAGCCCAGTCCCTTCCCCTTCATTTCGGCCCATTCTGTTTTCCCGCGTGGCCCAGTAATTCAAATATGATTTAATCTATTTGGTTCAAATCCAATACTGCTGCCCACTTCCAATTTGAATAGTTTGAAATCTACTACACCAAATTTAACAAATTTTATATATTTGGAAAGCTCATGAAATTATCTAAATAATACCACTGGCCTCATGTCCAAATTCGTAATTAAATTCAAATGATAAAAATAACAAAGCAGGGCCTTTTCTAACTTCAAATAAATACTAAAAATTATCTATAAATGATTTTGAGTTGATTCCAACTCTAATAATTCACATTTGACATAATCTAATTGTTTATGCAAAAATATAGCATAGTTGTTTTGCATGATCATGGACTAGATTCAAATAATGGCTATGGAGCCATTTCTAGTCCATTTAACACATACACATAAACTTATTTAAATAGTATGGGAGCTTCTCTCTCATTTAAATTGTGATCCTAAGTAATTAAAATAGAGGTACTGACCTTGGTCTAATAAGCCTCATGCTTGGTTACTTAGAGATTTTAAATCATTTAGATGTTAGTTTTAAATTATATGAGGTGTAGCACCTCATTTAAATTATTACTCCCTCATAATAGATATGAAAGGTTGACCTGGGTCAACTTATATTTCATACCTTATTATTATTTGTGGAGATTAAATCTTGATAGGATTTAATGAGAGGAAATTATTTTCTCCAAAGACTTAAATAGCAAATCAAATAAATGCTCCTAATGAGAGGAAATTATTTTTCTCTTAAATAAGCACAAACCAAGTAACTCACCATACCATGCTTGAATTGATGTTAGAATAAGTTGTGTGAACCCTTTTGTGTGTTTTAGTCTAGCATGTAAGTATTGTTTGGTGATTGTGTACCTCGTATTCATCTATAGACGCTAGTACCGGAGACTATCGGAGGAGGAGGTATTCTACCAGGAGGAAGAGCCTGAAAACTTTGATCACCTCACCAATCAAGGCAAGCTAACACTCTTGCAAGGTTCCCTTGTGCCAAGCTCTACAGGAACAAGGCGCCATTAGTTTTACTTTATGCTTAATGCTCCTATCCCAAGTTTTTACTTTACAAGCTTTTTTCTAAATTTTGTTTATCAAAAGTTTACTTTTTGATTCATGATTCACTTGGTAGATATAGAGTAGAACAAGAGCATCAAAGTCAGCCTAGAGCAAGAAAAGCTAGTTAGCACCCCTCAGGACTAGTTGCTATTGCTAAATAAATAAAATTGATTACTCTAGATGGGATCATGTGAAATGAAATGACTTTGAAAACCTTGGAATGATGATTCATTCTATTGAAAGATTTTGAAGGTGAATATGACTGGTGAATGACTTGGTGAATTTTACGAAAACTGATGGTTGGGTTCGGATGCGATACCATTTCAATTTGAAAGTACCCCCACAATACCCAACATGGGTAAGGGCTTAACTAGAAATTTATGTGCTTTAGTATGGGTTCCCTCTAAACAAGCATCATCGGGGTTAGGCTGGAGGCTGCCTCTACAACAAAAGAACTGATGAGAAATGATGTTAATATGAGGTGAATGTCCGGCCCAAGCCCTGTGCAGTTCCCGGGTTGACTGCGGTTTTCACCGGGAGGCCAAGCTCATGGGGAGAGGTGCTCATACTAGAGTGTGTAAGTGAAAGGTTATGGTTGGTAGTCCGCATACGGAGTATGGTAAATCAGGGCCAGTTAACCCTGATGGACTATTGCAAATTTTGTGGCACAAGTGTACGACCTCTGCAGAGTGTAGAACTATTCGAATAGCCGTATCCACGATTATGGACGGTTGGAAAGGCCATACTGTTCCGTCATCAGATCATTTTCAAAAATGTATGACTTGTGACTTGAATTTGAAAGGTGAATGGTGACTTTGAATTGAATCACAACAGAGTTGTGGGAATGACACTAATGTTCCCACTTGAGTTAGTTTAGCAAATGAAGAGTCTTTTCTAAATGTTTATGAAATAAACTTGGCTTTATGCAAATAAACCTAGAGCTCACTATCCCCTTACTAAAATTGATGGTACTTACACTAGTATTAGTTTGCGAGTACTTTGAAGTACTCATGGCTTTGTCCCTGGCTATTCCAATGGCCAGACTTTGAAGGTGAACAACAGTACGAGGAAGATGGACAGCAGGACGTCTACGACAACTAGGACCGCTCCTGACGTCAAGCGTTGGCCTGTGGATTAGATAGCCACTACTACTTCGCTTCCGCTATTTGTGATGTTCGTTGATCGATAGATCAACTGCTATTGTAATATTGGATCATGTGATCTACCTTTGTAAGACGATTATGTGTTGTAATAAATGATGACTCTATGATATTCAACTATTATGTCTCGCAACAACAATATTCCTGGGATTGCGATGTATGGCATAATAGGCATCTGGACTTAAAAATCCGGGTGTTGACACTCATATGGAAAGGTTTATTCAATGGGTTGTTATTACTCATTAAACTAGAAGATACCCCGCACGTTACGGCGGGATCTTGATAAATCCAATTATATGTTAGCTGAAATTCAGAACATATATCATGTGACAATACAAATGCATAACAAAATATTTGCACTTGATATACTTGATAAAATATAGTGGTTTGGTAAGTTGATCAAATGTAATACTTGAAATAAAATTTTGTAACAATGCTTTGTTTGCAGAGAATAAATTCGATGTGGAACAAATGAACAATTGCAGGTTAGAAGAAATATATTAGCTGACCATTACTTAGACAAATTCAACCAAGTATGTTATATGGTTTTCATACCTTGAAAAGGCTCAGATATATAGATTCGTCTTAATCTCTTTTTGAAACATGCGAAGAATACTGTGATCAATTTTTGTGGACCCTTCGTCCTAAGATCAACTGACCTGGCATTCAAGATCGTTATGTACTCAAACAAATAATGATGCAGCATGCATATAGAACCTATGCAATTGCATGGTGATGAGTAGCACACTTTGGTATCTGTATCGTTCTGGTGACACAAAAAGTAGTACTCCCTCCGGTTCATATTAATTGACTCTAATATGGATGTATTTAGATACATTTTAGTTCTAGATACATCCATACTGAAGTCAATTAATATGAATCGGAGGGAGTATTTCGAAAATCTGTATCCCGTTAGCAGAAGGCATGACACAAAATGTTTTTTAAGGATTGCTAGATTCACTCAAAACCATTGAGTGGGTATGGCATGTTACGTATGAAATGTACAAACCATGTAGTGGTGTCGTCCTGCCCAAGCATGGATGCCCAGGTGAGGAAGCGAACGACCAGCGACAGTACAACCTCTGGGTAATTAAAGGATGACGTGCAAGCATGAGAAGGCAGCAAAATGAGATAGTGGAGGATTTCTATTTAGAGATAAAAGATAAACATCATGCCACCCGCTTCGAGTTATACCATAATAAGGTTTAATAGCCGAGTGTGCCAACACACAGAGGTGACACGGGGATCAATATATGGAGGCTCTACTAAGCCTTTATTAAGATGAACTCAACTTAAAACGTGATAAGAATGTAAATGGTGTGTCTCATTAAGATAAACAACTTTGCTTTTTGAACCATTTTACTTCAAGGTTGTAGCAACTTGTAGAGTAAAAAAAACTGATGAAACCCGAATACCTGATCTGGCACCGCGGTTGCCGGACAATAGCGGGTGTCTATGGTTAGGTGTGAGCAAGGCCTCCGAGGTGAGCCGAAAAACCCTTTAATTTACATACCAGCTTCCAACTAAATTAGGAAATAGAAATAAAATCGGATACAAAGGTGATCAACATAAAAGTTCTTCGTTTTCTCGAGATGAAGAACTTTGCTTTTGATGTTATTTTCATCTGAGGTTCTATAGGACCTACAAATCTAAGATAAGGTTCTGCTGAGCTAAAACCGATGGGCCGAAATCCGTGTTCGGGTTAAAAACATAAAACATAGATAAAGCATGCTCAAGATGAGCTAAGATGAAAAATGATGAAATGATAGTCCTTCGTATTTTCGTGGCAAAGAACTGTGTTGTTTACATGATTTCGATGTAAGGTAACAAAATGGGTCCAGAATTTACATGCAATGTTTTGACTGAAAAGTTACGTTATGAAAAGTTTGGACTTGTTCATTCAAGTTGGTCCCGAATTAGGGTTTTAGACGTGAACTCAATCTTGTTTCTTGCATGGAAAGACTAGCCATCCTTTATATACTTGATGGGTGCCGGCCAATTGAATCAAGATCAGTCAAACAGATAAATCTACTACTACCTTATGCTCATTTACTTTTTACGTTATGAAAAGTATATTTATCCATTGTATCTGTCTTCTCGTTCTTCATCCACTAGAACAATAAAAAGTTGTTGTTAGCCACGGAAAAATTCGCTGCTAAGGGGTATTTTTTGTGGCTAATGACTCATATTGGGGATGAAACAATATATGTGGCGCATATTGCATCGGCTAATGATCTACGGCGGATTTTTGTCGTGGCGGATAAGTGGTTAATAAGCACAGAATATCGTACTGTGGTAGATGAGTTGCGGGAAACCGTTGACTGCTAACGTTATGCCAACTGACGCGTTCTAAACGACGTTAACTGGCCTTTAACCAGGCGATGCCACCTATATGTATAACAACTCTCTCCCATGCTGCATTACATATATTTGTACTTCTCTGCTACTCTACTCAATGAGAGTGCAACGTAATTTCACGAAACCTGCTGCTATCACAGTACTACTTGATCAACACATGACAAGAGTACCAAAACGTAAGTTCTCGTGCTAGCTATAGTCCATGTGATGTCTTTTACATCTCCTAACTGCTAGCTCTTCTAGTACAACCGGGTGCGCGGTGGGCGGTGATCCTCGGCCGGTAGCGGTCCGGCGTGGTGGAGTGATTCCCGGACGTCGGGTGGGAGGAGGAGTGGCGGCACCATCGTTGGCGGCGGGGCGGTGCAGGCGGAGGTGCTTGGGCGGCCCTCGGTCGGCCCAGATCTGGGCCCAGATTGGGACCTATCTGGGCTGGGCGGGCTGTCTGCCTATGGCGCGCCGGTGGTGCTCCCTGGAGGCGGAGTAGGCACGGCGGCGGTGGCTGGGTGGCGGCGGTAATCTGGTCGGCCTGCTGCAGTGTGGCGGTGAGGACTTTGCGGGCCTGTGAGGGCCCGGCCGGGCCATGTGGGCCTGGTCTGTCCTCGATGTCACATCCGGATGGCTACCGCGAAGGCGGTGGAGGTAGTTCCCCCCGCGCGGCTGAGGTGTTGCTGTCCCCGGCCCTGCTGCCTTTCTTCTCTCCTTCCAGGCCCTGTTCCAGTGACCACAACGAGATGGCGAGGATGGCTTCAAGACCGTGGTGGCGTGTGGTGGTGGGCGTCATGTTAGGTGGAGCACGAAAGATCGTCCGGGTTGCGGGTCTGGTGGGTGGGAGAAATCCTTGTTGGCATCCCTGACACCGACGCGGTGACGCCTGCGGGTGTCACCCTGTCGTCTTGAAGGGCGTCGGCTGTCCCTCCACCCCAATCCCTTCCACGTATCGGGGGAAACCCTAGGATTAGTCCAAGCAGCAGCGGCGTCGTTGTCGCTTTCCTTGTTGAAGGTATTGCTTGATATGCGGCCCTTCGATGGGCTAGGAGTGTGGTGGAATTCTCCGGAGGGCGCAGCGGTTGCGAGTCGTCTTTGTTTTTGTCGAGCTGCCGGTGTTGGCATTTCTTTCCTTTTTTCTCTCTTTCGTTTCTTTTGGTCTTGGTTGTGCTGCGGCTCCAGTGTGCTTGTTGTATCGGTTGATTGCTATATTAATATAGCGGGCCGAAAGCCTATTTCGGGGAGCTCTTCTACTACAACAACATCCTTCTCCTATAAAGCATTTGAAGCATCACCTAATGGACAAGACTCATGTAATGGGAAATGCGATCTTGGAGAAAAAATATATAGAAAGCCTGCCATGCGGGAATGCATTGTTATGGTCTGTCAACGGGGTGCATGAGAATAGGAGGCCTTGGGATAAACACTTCCACCTTCTTCTCGAATTCCACGGGTGTGTCCACCAACTCGCTTTAACCGCAACACAATATAGTTTTACGGGGCAAGGCGTTGAAGCAGAATATTGTCTGTGAGCACTTACAGTGATTACTGCAGTCCCTCAGCCTCTGCAAACCCGGTAGATCACACTCAAGGTATAATAGTTTGGTCCGGTCTTATCGTGGCTCACAGTCCTGTTCCTTTGTCCGCGTCAGCTCGTGTGGCTTCTGCCGGTCGCCATGTCCTCCTCGATGCCGCGCCGGTGCTTCCTCCTGCGTCTCGTTCGGGGAAAGTGGATGTCAAATTGATCTGAATGTTGACGGCGGGCTTGTCTCCGACTTGAGGTCCGCATGCATAACGACCATGCTTTGCCGCTACCCCTGAGCTGCAATATCTCGAAGATCATATAACATGAGTTTGATTTGGAAGCATTGAAATGTAAGCTATATTAATAGTGCTACCTTTACTTCTTCCACTAGTAGGCTGGTTGAGATCAATTCTTTGATTTACAGCAGCAATCTTTATGTGTACGTGTATGAGCAACACTAGTTAAATGCTCGCTTCAAGGATAGGCTAAAACTAGTTTAAAGCGTGCAGCCCTGCGAACCCTACCAGCAGCATTCTGGCGCATTGCGCACCGAGAGGAGCCTTTTTTTGTTGTTGTCGGACGATAGCATCTATTCTATTATATACTAAAAGCAAAATACAGGTGTTTTAATGGAGACACCAGGTTAATCCACATAAGCTAAAATTACTAGCTCCGTTCATTGTAATAGTAACGGATGAGATTAAAGTACGGTCAAAGAGATCAAAGTTACGCAAAATATTGTCACGTTACAAAACGCACACATGAAAGGTACGGACGTGGTGTCCATGTAAACTTTCACGTGGGCACAAAAAAAGAGTGTAGATGCTTTACGTAAAAAAAAAAGGCTAGCTCTAACTCTTACCTTTTTTAAAGCCGGATTAGACTAGGCCACTAGAGCAGTAGAGCCTTACGTAGCTATGCATGAGAAACTGAAAAACACATCAGGTTAAATGGTACTAGCACGGATGGGCGCGGCGTCACGCCGCGCCAACTATGTAATACGATGGTTGTAATAATTTTAAGATTACACTTAACCAATAGAAGTAATGAACCATGTGTACAAAATAATAGCAAGCTTCAGAATACACTAGTAGAAAAAGAGGCTTCCGTCCACCCCCATTAGTCCCGGAAATATTCGAACCGCGACTAAAGGGGGCTTTAGTCGCGGTTCGGGAGGGGACCCGCGACTAATGCTCCATCCGCGACGAAAGGGTACCCCTTTAGTCGCGGTTGGTAACACCAACCGGGACTAAAGGGCTATGGAGGGATGTGGCCGACGAAAAAAATCACGGTTGGTGTCCCCAACCGCGACTAAAGGTTTTTCCGAGTTTTTTTACTCCCACGCACCCTGCACACACACACACACACCCCCCCCCCCCGTGGTCGCCTTTTTTGGTTTGTAAAATACAAAAGAAAATGATAGAAGATTCAAAAAAAAATTTGTTTTCAGATTCTTGTATGTTATGCAACCTACTATTCGGAGAAATTAAGAAATTCAAATTTCCACATTTTTTGCAAAAAAAGTTTAAAAAATGGTAAAACCGCAATAACTTTTGCATACGACGTCGGAAAAAAACGTATAATATATCAAAAAAATCCTGGGAAAAAGTTACATCCGAATTCGCCGGGGTTTACCCGGTTAGCCAATTTTTAGATTCTCAAAATTCCAAATGGAAATACAAAAGCAGGAAGATTTTAGTTTTTTCTATAAATTATGGATTTTATATTTTTTTAAATTTTTTAAAACCTAAAATTAATAATTTCATTCTGCATAAAGATTACTATCATTTTTACCCAATTTTTACATTTTCAAATTTTTAGATTTTAGGTTTGGCAAAAAAAAATTTAATTAATTAATAAAATTAAAAATAATACAAATTAAAAAGTTAATGTTTATTTATTTATTCAATATTATTATTACATCATTACTTTTGTTTATTAAAAGAATTATTTGAAATTCAAACAATAAAGAAATGTGACATCGATCAACATGTTAATAGGATTGATATGATACTACTATCACATACATGCGCGCGAAGCACTTGGATGCGGAACGGAATGGAACTCGGAAGTTAAGCGTGCTAGAGGTGGAGTAGTGGGAGGATGGGTGACCGAGCGGGAAGTTTGACCACGAGTAAGTAATTTGACTAGAGATAAGTGTAGTTAGAGATAGAGACTAAGCTATGCAAATAACTGAAATAAGAGAAATTTTGGAAAAAAAAAAGAAAAAAAAAACGGAGTGAAAAAAAATTAGAAATCCAAATGAATTAAATTTTTTTAACGAAATAGCCTTTAGTCCTGGTTGGGGACACCAACCGCGACTAAAGTCCTTCGCCCAGGCGCACGGTAGCCGCCCACGTGGATGGACCTTTAGTCGCGGTTCGTAAGCAACCGCGACTAAAGGGGGGGCCTTTAGTCGCGCTTAATTGGTCGCGGTTGCGCAACCGCGACTAATGGTAGTTGCGAACCGCGACTAAAGGCCATTTTTTACCAGTGATAGCACCAAAACTGAAGAGAACAATTCTCGTCTTGATATAGCTACCTTCTAACTTGTGGTTTAGCACTCTTCTCATCATGGTTCTGTACACTCAATCATCTTCTCTCGAGGTTTTTTGAAACACACAAAAACCCTTCATATTTGTTGTATACCACAACAACTTTTTCCTAGACTATTGCAAAACCTGAACTATTTTTTGTTCTGTCTCCAGTTGCTTGATTAGGTATTCATTCTCACATCCCCTTTGAATTGAACTCCAAAAAAAGGAATTGTTATGAGAAACCATCTTCTTGTCACCACAAGACATTCCTCGCTGCATTCAAATGTAAATATTACTACCCATGAGTGTAAAAGCTAGAATTTCCGAGCATAGCTTATTATAAGTCAAAGCAAGACAAAAAAAAACCTATCTAGAAGATATGATGTCTCCTAACGTACCTTCTTTGCATGCATGTATGACTCATAGCTGTGCTTATGTACTATGAATAAATGTCACTTGCCCTTTCAGCTCTATACAGCAAAGGATACAAAACATAACAATCCCATAATGATGAGAAAGGCTAAGCAAAGGAAAACCATTGACAACACACTTTTCACCCTTGAAATTACTCACTTACGAAAAAGAACATGAGAAAAGGCAATACACGGAATAGAAGCACAATTCTCAAATATTCATGGAAAGATCCATAGTTATTATCAAAAAACAATCCACAATTTGAAATTATGTAGAATCTATGTAGGGAATGAGACCAGCCATCTTGAACATGTTTGTGTGTCCTCATTGGATGATACCAGTGATCTATGGCTCGAGAACCTCAAATCACATAGAATTTAACAACCTCAATTGAGAAAAGGAACGACACAAAATCTGTTACATCATGGAAGTGCAGACCAATGCACCACACTTTAATGACATATTTTTATGTGTGTAACTAATCATGGTACATGTAATGTGAGATTATAGTTGTGACTTTCAAATAGAGTACTGAATTATCAAATGTTTGAGAAAATCCACTCGGGAGCTGGTATTAGGAGTAAACTACCAGGAAAATGGTCGGGTCGCATTATGGCTCTATTGGCCAATAACTTGTCTCCTCATGATGTAACTATTTTCTGAGACAAAGAAGTGTAAAGCGTCAGTGGGAAAGAACCCGTGATAAGCCATATTAGTCAATATGGGAATTTCTAAAAGCCAATGTAAATGTATAACTCTTTTCCTGGCCTTGCCATGTCATCAAAAAACAAATGCACCTTACTCCATTAGGTCTTATTCAATGATGTCATCATAAAAAGGAGATTTTTGAAAGTGTTTCGTCACAAAAGAGATATTTCTTACCTTCTTTCCTACAAAGTGCAAAGATACATAGCAGTTGTTCTACCTATCATCTTTCATCGAAAACAAAAGAAAAGCACAGTAGGTATAACATAAACGAATGTGTTTGCCATTACTGGAACATGGAGAATCTAGAAGCATATTTCCTATAGCTAGCTTATCTATCAAGAATAAGAAAAAAAAGTTTCAATAATCAATTAAACAATCTATGAGGAGGCAATGACCGGAGCAACTTGAGGCCAGAGTTGAAATAAGCTCACATTGTAGCGAAGGAAGATGTGACCCGAACAATGGCATGCGATCATTCAGAAATTCAGATGCAATGGGCAATACATAATCCACACCGAGCATATATGTTGACAATTTATATCACTGAACCTATCCAAGGTATTGTTAATGTAACCTTCTAACTATTACTATATAATGACCAGTTCTCGGAAACTTTAGCAAACTAAATGGAAGCATTAGAACATAAGCATGACCTTGTGAGGAGCAGTAAGAATCTCCAACAAAGTCTACCAATTCAGCTACGGTACCTTGTCAGCTATAAATCATGTATTACCAAACATAAAATAAAACGAAGAACTGTTTGAAGTTCTACTAAGAAATATCTTACATCATCACAACGGCACATTATTTTAATAAACTACTTGGAGAAGAATCTTTACATATGTGTGAGGATAGATCATGGGATGAGTACTTCAATTGGTAAATATCACCTAGAGATATATATTAGAGCCGCAACCGAAAATTAGAAGTATCTCCTGAAATAGCAAAAAATTCAATGTTCATAAATATCAGGTAACTATTTAATTAGCTGAGCTAAGCACATCACCAAGTTTATAAATTGCCGGACACAATTGGCAGAATTGGTCACGAATTTAATCTTAAAGGTTATGTAATATAGAATTGCAATGAACATCACTTGACATATAATAGCTGGAAGCTATCCTAAAGAAGGGAAAACATTCCCTTGGGAAATACAGGATGAGCATGTACAGATTGAAGAACATTCCAAGCTCAATGTACTTATGAAAGCCAAACTGGTTTAGCTTGGAAGCAAGAAGCATTGTCTAGATCAAGAACCATCCTGGAAGATTTCAACCTTCAAACATATATCCATAAGCGTTGATGCTCACCTGTGATCGCCTGAGAAAGGTGAAGCATGGTCGGCATACTTTGCTTATCCAATAGCTGAGTTGACCGGAGGCGTGACGCTGCAGATGAACTGGAAGAGTAGAGGGTCAGAGGAACCAAAGCATTGAAATACGTCAGTATGATATCTCTCTGGAGGAGTAGTAATAGCTTGCTGGTGCTCAAATCTAGTCAGTGTTGTTCAAATACCCTAGGAAGGAGATGTTCCACAACTATTTTAACCTTCTCTTCAGGACTAAAAGAATCGCAATACTGACAGTGACAATGGTAAAAGGTGACCAGAAGTCCAGAAGTAGTAATAATATGCACTTGTCGCTAACTAATTTCCCTAAGAAACCAACCAACTAATAATAAGATGCACTTGGTATAGAAAAGAAAAACGTTTAGACAATCAATCGTGAGATAGTATGGCACTTTATCTCCTGGGAGCCGCACGCTTTCATCTATGGACACTCAGGAAACTAAATTGATGCCAACTTTTCATCGTTCATTGGTTGTCTTACCCGCAGATTGTGAAGGGTGCACACATCCATCTGGTAGGTGAAACTCATGAATCTCCCTAAACGAATATTAATCGGATTACGGGAGGGACTAAGGGGAGAGGGGAAAAAAGGAAAAATAAATTGAGCGCTCATATGTCAAATTAGTGAGATAAGATGATGTTCTAGGAGGTGAGATGAGTTGGGGAATCACCTGGTTGCTGCGATGCCGGTGAAGGATTCTAAAGAAGATCAACGGGCGGTCAAACAAAGAAAAAGGAGAAAAAAATGCAGAGTTGTTGCTGCAGCCGGACGCGTGCGTGCAAAACCGTCGATGCATAACCTAATGTTGTCGTCCGCCGTGGAGTGGAGAACGCACTCGCGACCAGATGACACGGCCGCCGCTCGCTGGGATTCATGGACCCTCCGGTGGAAGTGCGCCCCCTCTGCATCTTCGCCGCCGCCGCCGCTCCGCTGAAATAGAAATAGAAGATGAGAGAGATAGCGAGGATGGGAGAGAGAGAGAGAGAGAGAGAGAGAGAGAGAGAGGAGGGAGGGGAGGCAAACATACCTGCGCCGCAATTCCGGCGACAACAGCAGGTCCTTCTCCTCCATCAGGCCGCAAACGCGGGTGCCGCAGGTGGGGACAGGACCCATGCGGTTGTCTCCGTCGTCGCCATGTGTGGATGCAGGGGAGTGTAGGATAACGTTGCATAGAAAACAAAAAATTTCCTACCGCGAACACGCAATCCAAGCCAAGATGCAATCTAGAAGACGGTAGCAACGAGGGGTTTATCGAGTCTCACCCTTGAAGAGATTCCAAAGCCTACAAGATGAGGCTCTTGTTGCTGCGGTAGACGTTCACTTGCCGCTTGCAAAAGCGCGTAGAAGATCTTGATCACCGGCGCCACGAACGGGCAGCACCTCCGTACTCGGTCACACGTTCGGTTGTTGATGAAGACGGCGTCCACCTCCCGTTCCAGCGGGCAGCGGAAGTAGTAGCTCCTCTTGAATCCGACAGCACGACGGCGTGGTGTTGGTGGCGGTGGATGACAAGGTATTAACTTGTCAATGCCTATGGATTGTAGGCTAGGGTTTAGTTGGAAGTAGAGGGCAAGTAGATCTCGAAGGTTTCAGCCGAAAAGTACTCGACGATTATGAAAACTAAGGTTTGTAAACAATGATTCGATGATCTCTGCGTCCCTCGACTCCCCTTATATAGGAGGCGGAGCCGAGGAT
>NC_061510.1:337511749-337570717 GCF_022539505.1 Lolium rigidum
TGATCATTGGGTGCCGTCGAGGCCCGACACGCCAAGTGATAACACCAAGAGGGAATTGCGTCCTATCTCGAATTGAAGATTTGATTGATCCAATAACAGGTAGATGGGATGAAGGTTTGATAAGTGAGATATTCAGGGAAGCACTGCCAAACTTTGGACAACCTGACTTTATTGCATGGCACTTGAACAAGACAGGTTGTTTTTCTGTTAAGTCGGCTTACCACACGGATTGGCGAGCTGAATTTCGTCGGAGGGTGCAACGATCTGATGTTTCGATAGATCGTCACCACATGAAGTTTGGAAGAAGATTTGGAGAGCCAAAGTGTCCCGTAAAGTCCGAGACTTTTATGTGGAGAGCCTTGCATGGAATCGTTCCATGTTTCTGTACGTTGGCCAATCGTCATATTGGATCTACTGTTAATTGCCCGGTTTGCATGATTGATGCTGAAGATATACCCACATGTTATTCGGATGCTCAAGGGCAATGCAAAATCTAGGAGGGTTAGGCCTGAGTGAATTTATCACAGCATGTAGTAGGATGGATCGATCATGGTCTATGGTGTTGGAAGAACTTCTATGCTCATCAACGCCAGGAGGTATACCACACAATATTGATTTCTTTGCTGAAACCATTATGATCACATACTGGTACCTATGGTGGTCTCGGAGACCGATTAAAAATAAGGAACCGGTGCCTTCATCGGGAAGATCTATTATGAATATCCATGGAATCATAGCAAACAACGTTAAAGTTAGAGGATCTGGGAACATTGTCTGGAGAGGATGGTGGACGAGATCAGCGGCTGGGGTTTATAAACTCAATGTGGATGTTGCATTTGATATATAATTCTGGTCGTTGGTGCATCTGAATCTATCATCAGGAGACACGGGTGGAAATTTTGTAGCGGATTGCTGTGATTTTATTGACCATGCTATTGATGCTATGGATATGGAAACGATTAGCGCTCTTGGCGGGATTGAAGCTAGCCGAGCAGTTTGGTGGCCAATCTCTGTTGGTGGAATCAGATTCGATGGAAGTGGTGAATGCGGTTTATAATCCATCAGAGTTTAGAGGAACTAGTGCGGTGGTGATCGACAATTGGCGGCATCTCCTTACGATGCTAGGCATGGCAACATTAAAACATTGTTCGAGAGAAGCGAATGGTGCCGCTCATGCGCTTGCTCGCCACGGTTCATCTGATAGTGTTAGGCGGTTTTGGTTTGATGAACCTCCTGTTTTTCTTATTCCTATTCTTGTAGAAGATCGTGTGATTATTGATTAATAAAGTTGCCTGAAGTAAAAAAAATTTAAAAATAGCCATGATCCGTTTTTGACACCACTTCTTAATATTCTATTGGATCCAAAATTGCAGGAGGAAGTAAAGTTATCCGTAAAGGGATTTGCAATTGTCTTTGATAGCCTGGAATGCTACATGAACAAAACGAACACCTAAATCGTCAACAATAACAAAAACACACAGAACGAACCCCTTTTTTTATTTGGACATAGAAGTCCGAACTTTCCTTTTTCTCCCAAAAGGTACTAAAATCTGTTCTACAAATTATGATCACATAGAGTTGCGATATGAATCAACCATCAAAAAGTACAAAATAACATGAAACACCTTGCATCAAAATTGCCAGCCCTCCTCCTAGTCACAAAACAACATCTAGATTATCCTTAGTAAAAATTACCTTTTGATAAATGAACTACATAAATATTCTGATTTTAAGTGGAACTATAATCTTCCAAATGTATTTACACCTTGTATGACTGTTTATCATCTCTAGATACATAGATTTGACCGTGAACTGACCGGTCGTTTCTAATTTCCATTTAAAAACGTCTTATTTCACAACTCAACCTGCATGCAGAGACGTTCGCCAAGTGCAACCATCTTTCCCATTTATTCCCTATATGACCACGTATCTTCCTAGAACCTAGTGTTTATTCCATTACCAATCTCGAAAGATCCTCTTTCTAAGAACTCATCTTTAACATTCATTTATCCTTTTCAAAACAATGAGCCAGTTGGTTTAGCTAGAACATGTGATAGAGTTTTAGTTTTTAGGTAGTTATTGTGACGAAGTTGTTAGCACACCCTCCTCGTTGAGAAGCTTAAGTAGCCATTTGCTAAGCAAGCATTTGTATTTTAGTTCTAAAACTTCAACTCCCAACATACAGTGGTTCTTATGTTCCACTTAGTTAATCAATATCTTTTTATGACCATCGCTCTGCTAGAAAAATAATCTCTTCCTTACCCATTTAGATATTGATACGTCCCAAACGTATCTATAATTTCTTATGTTCCATGCTACTTTTATGATGATACTCACATGTTTTATACACATTATATGTTATATTTATGCATTTTCCGGCACTAACCTATTGACGAGATGCTGAAGAGCCGATTCTTTGTTTTACTGCTGTTTTTGGTTTCAGAAATCCTAGTAAGGAAATATTCTCGGAATTGGACGAAATCAACGCCCGGGGTCCTATTTTTGCACGAAGCTTCCGAGAGACCGGAGAGGAAACGAAGTGGGGCCACGAGGTGGTGACACACCGGGACGGCGCGGCCCGGGCCACGGCCGCGCCGGCCCTGTTGTGTGGGCCCCTCGTGACGCTCCTTGACCTGCCCTTCCGCCTACTTAAAGCCTTCGTCGCGAAACCCCCGATGCCGAGAGCCACGATACGGAAAACCTTCCGGAGACGCCGCCGCCGCCAATCCCATCTCGGAGGATTCAGGAGATCGCCTCCGGCACCTGCCGGAGAGGGGAATCATCTCCCGGAGGTCTCTTCATCGCCATGATCGCCTCCGGATCGATGTGTGAGTAGTCCACCCCTGGACTATGGGTCCATAGCAGTAGCTAGATGGTTGTCTTCTCCTCATTGTGCTATCATGTTAGATTTTGTGAGCTGCCTATCATGATCAAGATCATCTATTTGTAATCCTTCATGTTGTGTTTGTTGGGATCCAGATGAATATTGAATACTATGTCAAGTTGATTATCAATCTATCATATATGTTATTTATGTTCTTGCATGCTCTCCGTTGCTAGTAGAGGCTCTGGCCAAGTTGATACTTGTGACTCCAAGAGGGAGTATTTATGCTCGATAGTGGGTTCATGCCTCCATTAAATGCAGGACGGTGATAGAAAGTTCTAAGGTTGTGGATGTCTTGTTGCCACTAGGGATAGAACATCGATGCTTTGTCTAAGGATATTTGTGTTGATTACATTACGCACCATACTTAATGCAATTGTACTATTGTTTACAACTTAATGCTTGGAGGAGTTCGGATGATAACCTTGAAGGTGGACTTTTTAGGCATAGATGCATCTTTGGATAGCGGTCGATGTACTTTGTCGTAATGTCATGATTAGATCTCATAGTACTCATCATGATATATGTATGTGCATTGTTATGCCTTCTTTATTTGTCAATTGCCCAACTGTAATTTGTTCACCCAACATACTGTTTATCTTATGGGAGAGACACCACTAGTGATATGTGGATCCCGGTCCTATTCTTTACATACTGAAATACAATCTGCTACAATTGTTCTTTATTGTTCTTCGCAAACAATCATCATCTTCCACACAATACATCTAATCCTTTGTTTACGGCAAGCCGGTGAGATTGACAACCTCAGCATTACGTTGGGGCAAAGTTACTGTGATTGTGTTGTGCGGGTTCCACGTTGGCGCGGAATCCACTGGTGTTGCGCCGCACTACACTCCGCCACCATCAACCTTCAACGTGCTTCTTGGCTCCCTACTGGTTCGATAAACCTTGGTTTCTTTACGAGGGAAAACTTGCTGCTGTGCGCATCACACCTTCCTCTTGGGGTTCCCAACGGACGTGTTAACTACGCGCATCAAGACTGTTTTACGGCGCCGTTGCGGGGAGATCAAGACACGCTGCAAGGGAAGTCTCCCACATCCAATCTCTTTACTTTGTTTTTGTCTTGCTTTGTTTTACTTTATTTACTGCTTTGTTTGCTCTTATATCGAAAACACAAAAAAATTAGTTGCTAGTTTTACTTTATTCTTGTCTTGTTCTCTATATTAAAAACACAAAAAAAATTAGTTACTTGCATTTACTTTATTTAGTTTGCTTTATTTACTACTGCTAAAATGGAGTCTTGTTGAGAATACTAAGTTGTGTGACTTCACTAGCACAAATAATAATGATTTCTTATGCACACCTATTGCTCCACCTGCTACTACGGCAGAATTCTTTGAAATTAAACACTGCTTTACTGAATCTTGTTATGAGAGAGCAATTTTTAGGTGTTAGTCTGATGATGCTGCTGCCCATCTTAATAATTTTGTTGAACTATGTGAAATGCAAAAGTATAAGGATGTAGATGGTGACACTATAAAATTAAAATTGTTTCCTTTCTCCTTAAGAGGAAGAGCTAAAGATTGGTTGCTATCTCTGCCTAGAAATAGTATTGATTCATGGACTAAATGTAAGGATGCTTTTATTGGTAGATATTATCCTCCCGCTAAAATTATATCTTTGAGAAGTAGCATAATGAATTTCAAGCAATTAGATAATGAACATGTTGCTCAAGCATGGGAGAGAATGAAATCTTTGGTAAAGAATTGCCCAACCCATGGAGTGACTACTTGGATGATCATCCAAACCTTTTATGCAGGATTGAATTTTTCTTCGCGGAACCTATTGGATTCAGCTGCTGGAGAGTACCTTTATGTCCATTACTTTGGGGGCGGCAACAAAGCTTCTTGATGATATGATGATAAATTACTCTGAATGGCACACGGAAAGAGCTCCACAAGGTAAGAAGGTAAATTCTGTTGAAGAAACCTCCTCCTTGAGTGATAAGATTGATGCTATTATGTCTATGCTTGTGAATGGTAGATCTAATGTTGATCCTAATAATGTTCCTTTAGCTTCATTGGTTGCCCAAGAAGAACATGTTGATGTGAACTTCATTAAAAATAATAATTTCAACAACAATGCTTATAGGAATAATTCTGGTAACAACTATAGGCCATATCCTTCTGCTAATGGTAATAGTTATGGTAATTCTTATGGGAATTCTTACAACAATAATAGGAGTGTACCCCCTGGTTTTGAAGCCATGCTTAAAGAATTTATTAGTACACAAATTGCTTTTAACAAATCTGTTGAGGAAAAGCTTGATAAAATTGATATTCTTGCTTCTAAGGTTGATAGACTTGCCTCTGATGTTGATCTTTTAAAATTGAAAGTTATGCCTAATAAGGATATTGATAATAAGATTGTTACTACAGCAAATGCCATCCAAGTTCGAATTAATGAGAATATTAGATTGATGCCGAATTGCATGCTAGGTGGGAAAGAGAAGAAAACGAAAAACTAGCTAAAGAGAATAATGTAGCTAAAGTTTGGACTATTACCACCACTAGTAATGTTAATGATTCACATGTTGCTACACCTCCTACTATCAATGGTAAAATAATTGGTGTTGGCAATGTTACTAATCCTAGTGCAAAGCGTGCAAAATTGCCTGAAACTGCTAAAACTACGAAATTGATAAAGCTGCTGAAATTTTTCAAAATATTGGGGACAATGATCCCATTGCTGTAGATCATAATGGTTTAGACTTTGATGATTGTCACATCTCTGAAGTTATAAAATTCTTACAAAAAACTTGCTAAAAGTCCCAATGCTAGTGCTATAAATTTGGCCTTTACAAAACATATTACAAATGCTCTCATAAAAGCTAGAGAAGAGAAACTAAAACTTGAAACTTCTATTCCTAGGAAGTTGGAAGATGGTTGGGAGCCCATCATTAAGATGAGGGTCAATGATTTTGATTGTAATGCTTTATGTGATCTTGGTGCAAGTATTTACGTTATGCCTAAGAAAATTTATGATATGCTTGACTTGCCACCATTGAAGAATTGTTATTTGGATGTTAATCTTGTTGATAATGCTATAAAGAAACCTTTGGGGAGGATTGATAATGTTCGTATTATGGTTAACAATAACCTTGTCCCCGTTGATTTTGTTGTCTTGGATATTGAATGCAATGCATCTTGTCCCATTATATTGGGATGACCTTTTCTTCGAGCTGTTGGTGCTACCATTGATATGAAGGAAGGTAATATTAAATATCAATTTCCTCTCAAGAAAGGTATGGAACACTTCCCTAGAAAGAGAATGAAGTTACCTTATGATTCTATTATTAGAACAAATTATGATGTTGATGCTTCGTCTCTTGATGTTACTTGATACACACTTTCTGCGCCTAGCTGAAAGGCGTTAAAAAAACGCTTATGGGAGACAACCCATTATTTTACTTCTGCACTTTATTTTATATTTGAGTCTTGGAAGTTGTTACTACTGTAGCAACCTCTCCTTATCTTTATTTTATTGCATTGTTGTGCCAAGTAAAGTCTTTGATAGTAAAGCCAATACTAGATTTGGATTGCTGCGCAGGAACAGATTTCTTGCTGTCACGAATTTGAGCAGTAGTCCCTGTAGAAAAATTAAAAAAAATCTGCCAATTTACGTGCGTGATCCTCAGATATGTACGCAACTTTCATTCAATTTGGGCATTTTCATCTGAGCAAGTCTGGTGCCACTTTAAAATTCATCTTTACGAACTGTTCTGTTTTGACAGATTCTGCCTTTTATTTCGCATTGCCTGTTTTGCTATGTTTGATGGATTTCTTTGTTCCATTAATTTTCAGTAGCTTTGTGCAATGTCCGAAGTGTTAAGAATGATTATGTCACCTCTGAATATATGAATTATGCACTGACCCTCTAATGAGTTTGTTTCGAGTTTGGTGTGGAGGAAGTTTTCAAGGGTCAAGAGAGGAGGATGATACAATATGATCAAGAAGAGTGAAAAGTCAAAGCTTGGGGATGCCCCCGTGGTTCATCCCTGCATATTTTAAGAAGACTCAAGCATCTAAGCTTGGGGATGCCCAAGGCATCCCTTCTTCATCGACAACTTATCAGGTTCCTCTAGTGAAACTATATTTTTATTCCGTCACATCTTATGTGCTTTACTTGGAGCGTCTGTTTGTTTTTGTTTTTGTTTTTGTTTGAATAAATTCGGATCCTAGCATTCTTTGTTTGGGAGAGAGACACGCTCCGCTGTTTCGTATGAACAAATATGTTCTTAGCTTTATCTTTAATGTTCATTGCGAAAGTTGGACTATTTCATTCATTGTTATATGGTTGGAAACGGAAAATGCCGCATGTGGTAAATGGTTATAATGTCTTGAATAATTTGATACTTGGCAATTGTTGTGCTCATATAGATCATGTTTAAGCTCTTGCATCATGTACCTTGTACCTATTAATGAATAACTACATAGAGCTTGTTAAAATTTGGTTTGCATGATTGATCTCTAGAGTCTAGATATTTTTTGGTTGAGGTGTTTGAACAACAAGGAGACAATGTAAAGTCTTATAATAGTTACAATATGTTCATATGTGAGCTTTGCTGCACCTTTTATACTTGAGTTTGCTTCAAACAACCTTGCTAGCCTAGCCTTGTATTGAGAGGAATTCTTCTCATGCATCCAAATCCTTGAGCCAATAACCATGCCATTTGTGTCCACCATACCTACCTACTACATGGTATTTCTCCGCCATTCCAAAGTACATTACTTGAGTGCTACCTTTAAATTTCTATTCTTTGCCTTTGCAATACATAGCTCATGGGACAAATAGCCTTAAAAACTATTGTGGTGAGGAATATGTACTTATGTGTCTTATTTCTTAATAAGTTGCTTGTTGAGCGGTAACCATGTTTACAGGGACGCCATCAACTCTTTACCTTTGTTGAATATCATGTGAGTTGCTATGCATGTTCGTCTTGTCTGAAGTAAGAGCGATTTTCATGATCATATGGTTTGAGTATGCATACTGTTAGAGAAGAACATTGGGCCGCTAACTAAAGCCATGATCCATGGTGGAAGTTTCAGTTTGGACAATCAATCCTCAATCTCTTATGAGAATTTTAATTGTTGTTGAATGCTTATGCATTAAAGAGGAGTCCATTATACGTTGTCTATGTTGTCCCGGTATGGATGTCTAAGTTGAGAATAATCAAAAGCGAGAAATCCAATGCGAGCTTTCTCCTTAGACCTTTGTACGGGCGGCATAGAGGTACCCCTTTGTGACACTTGGTTGAAACATATGCTATGCAATGATAATCCATGTTAATCCAAGCTAATTAGGACAAGGTGCGAGCACTATTGGTATACTATGCATGAGGCTTGCAACTTATAGGATATCTTATACATAACACATATGCTTTATTACTACCGATTGACAAAATTGTTTCTTGTTTTCAAAATGAAAAGCTCTAGCACAAATATAGTAATCAATGTTTCCCTCTGCGAAGGGTCTATCTTCTACTTTATTGTTGAGTCAGTTTGCCTATTCTTTCTATCTTAGAAGCAAACACTTGTATCAGCTGTGTGCATTGATTCTTACATGTTTACCTATTGCACTTGTTATATTACTTTGTGTTCACAATTATCCATGAGATATACATGTTGAAGTTGAAAGCAACCGCTGAAACTTAATCTTCCTTTGTGTTGCTTCAATACCTTTACTTGAATTTATTGCTTTATGAGTAACTCTTATGCAAGTCTTATTGATGCTTGTCTTGAAAGTATTATTCATGAAAAGTCTTTGCTATATGATTCATTAGTTTACTCATTATCTTCATCATTGCTTCGAATCGCTGCATTCATCTCATATGCTTTACAATAGTATGATCAAGATTATGATAGCATGTCACTTCGAAATTATGTTTGTTATCGTTTACCTACTCGAGGGCGAGTAGGAACTAAGCTTGGGGATGCTTGATACGTCCCAAACGTATCTATAATTTCTTATGTTCCATGCTACTTTTATGATGATACTCACATGTTTTATACACATTATATGTCATATTTATGCATTTTACGGCACTAACCTATTGACGAGATGCCGAAGAGCCAGTTGCTGTTTTCTGCTGTTTTTGTTTCAGAAATCCTAGTAAGGAAATATTCTCGGAATTGGACGAAATCAACGCCCAGGGTCCTATTTTTGCACGAAGCTTCCGGGAAGACCGGAGAGGAAGCGAAGTGGGGCCACGAGGTGGTGACACACCGGGCGGCGCGGCACAGGCCCCTGGCCGCGCGGCCCTGTTGTGTGGGGCCCTCGTGGCGCCCTCGACCTGCCCTTCCGCCTACTTAAAGCCTTCGTCGCGAAACCCCCGATGCGAGAGCCACGATACGGAAAACCTTCCGGAGATGCCGCCGCCGCCAATCCCATCTCGGGGGATTCAGGAGATCGCCTCCGGCACCCTGCCAGAGAGGGGAATCATCTCCCGGAGGTCTCTTCATCGCCATGATCGCCTCCCGGATCGATGTGTGAGTAGTCCACCCCTGGAGTATGGGTCCATAGCGATAGCTAGATGGTTGTCTTCTCCTCATTGTGCTATCATGTTAGATCTTGTGAGCTGCCTATCATGATCAAGATCATCTATTTGTAATCCTTCATGTTGTGTTTGTTGGGATCCGATGAATATTGAATACTATGTCAAGTTGATTATCAATCTATCATATGTGTTATTTATGTTCTTGCATGCTCTCTGTTGCTAGTAGAGGCTCTGGCCAAGTTGATACTTGTGACTCCAAGAGGGGGTATTTATGCTCGATAGTGGATTCATGCCTCCATTAAATGCGGGACGATGACGAGAAAGTTCTAAGGTTGTGGATGTGCTTGTTGCCACTAGGGATAAAACATCAATGCTTTGTCTAAGAATATTTGTGTTGATTAAATTACGCACCATACTTAATGCAATTGTCTCGTTGTTTACAACTTAATTCGGAGGGTTCGGATGATAACTCGAAGGTGGACTTTTAGGCATAGATGCATGCTTGGATAGGGGTACTGTGTACTTTGTCGTAATGCCCTGATTAGATCTCATAGTACTCATCATGATATATGTATGTGCATTGTTATGCCTTCTTTATTTGTCAATTGCCCAAGCTGTAATTTGTTCACCCAACATACTGCTATCTTATGGGAGAGACACCACTAGTGATCTGTGGACCCCGGTCCTATTCTTTACATCCGAAATACAATCTGCTTGCAATTGTTCTTTCTTGTTCTTCGCAAACAATCATCATCTTCCAAACAATACATCTAATCCTTTGTTTACTGGTAAGCCGGTGAGATTGACAACCTCATTGTTACGTTGGGGCAAAGTTACGTGATTGTGTTGTGCGGGTTCCACGTTGGCGCCGGAATCCCTGGTGTTGCGCCGCACTACACTCCGCCACCATCAACCTTCAACGTGCTTCTTGGCTCCCTCCGGTTCGATAAACCTTGGTTTCTTTCTGAGGGAAAACTTGCTGCTGTGCGCATCACACATTCCTCTTGGGGTTCCCAACGGACGTGTTAACTACGCGCATCAGGTATTCTTAGAAAGGATAACATGTACATATGTAGACTTTTAGGAGCTGAGTTAATTAGTACTAGGCGATTGCCATATGATAATAACTTGCCAACCCAATTACTCATTTTTTTTATCAAAAGGATGCTCCACAAGTTTCCACTCTCTATTTTTAAGCTTACAATAGTGAATAGGTATTTCCAAATATTTTAAAGGGAGAGACCCATACTCATAAGCAAAAAGAACTTTGTAATCTTCCTCTACCCCTTTAGCTCTTCTAATAAACATTACTCTTATGGAAATTTATCTCAAGCCGGATAATTATTCAAAGATGCATACAATTTATTGCATATTAAGTGTTTTCTCAAGACCATGCTCTATGGAAATTATTGTGTCATATGCATATTGTAGAATAGATGCTCCACCCTCAGCTAAATGTCTGAGTGAAAGGAACATGATTATCACAATCACCTCATCATCATGAACCAACTCAGCCAATGGACATCACATTGCTCATTTTCCGATCACAGTATGAATGATCATGCCGATCTCAAATAATACGGATTCAAGAGAATTTAAGTTGGAAAAGTAAGTTCTAATTTTTTCGAAATGGGGGAATTATCACCCCAGCCTCTGCATCCAAGGGGTGGTGCACATAATTTTTTTATTAGATTATTCACAACACTTTACAAGAAAAATTACAAAGATCGAATCAAAGCCACCAAACTAGCGACAACTCGCTAATCCTACAACACCAATGAGGGGGGGGGGGTCCATGAACAGAGTGTAACACCACGACATCACACCAACACGCACCATCTAAAAACCGAAGGCCTCGACAAGTCGCCCAATGGAGAGCAAGTGGCACAGCCGGTCCAACAGACCCTCAACGCGTACCATCATACGCTCCAAAAGTCCTCGCCATCACCGTCTTCCGCATACCCATCTTCAGGAGAGATCAATTTTATGCAATTGTTGCCAATGAGAATCAACCATTGGCTTGTGAGGTGATTATACCCTAGCACATCAAAGATCAAATAAGAGGTTTTTTATGTCACGTAGAAATCGATGTCTCTTTCTGTGAGAGGTGGTGCTACCGCCCACATTGTGACCATGTAATGGCTCTGTCAATCTTGTCAATCTTGAAGCTCTTGTTGCGGTCAGAAACCCACCGGCGGGCAGCGACGGGCAACACCGTAGAGCCGGGAATCTCCCAGGACTGCGGCTGGCCCTGGTCCCTCCGAGCGACGGCCCGCAAAGCCTTCGGCACGCACGTCCGATGCTGATGCAAGGGCGTGCCACCTGACCTATACCTGGTCGGGGAAGGTGTTGGATGATGCCTCGCTTAGTTTCCTGCATGGCATACACGTAAACGTTAAATACGAGCCTCGATCGGCTCTCAGGTTGTCTGTGAATCGGCTCAAAGAGCCGATTCACCCATGATGCGTACGAGGTGTACGATCGGATGGTGGTCCTGCTTGATCAAGATAAAGCTAAGCGACCTACTACGATGTTTTCACCGCATAATCGGAACATCCTACTCGTGATCGAGCACGGCGGCCACGCACGGTGATCGTAAGCCGACCCTAGACAAGGCCTAAAAACCAACACGAAGTTGATCCTCGGAACATCCTGTCTAGGGCTAGCAAACTACACCCTACGCACCACCTGGATCCTTCGACCCGTTTGTAAGGCCTAACGATGCGAGATATTAAACTAATCCTTGAAGAACAAGGAGCAATCATAACGGATCGGATCTACTAAACAATGATCAAGCGGGGTGCCGCCCTTACACCCAAGATAGGCGTAAGGGCGGCTAGATGCCTAAGGGTTGCACGACGATAGCATATGATATGATGAACAATGCTAACCCTAAAACATCTATGATAACTACGTTGCTCGCCATCAAAAAGGCTTCAGTACGAGCAACGCACGGACGACGAATAAACGTGTGCTGCCTAGATCGCAAGATGCGATCTAGGCAGCATGGTGCTTACCCGGAAGAAACCCTCGAGACGGGGGAGTTTGGCGATGCGCCTAGATTGGTTTGTGGTGAACGTGATTGTTGTTTATTTCATAAACCCTAGATACATATTTATAGTCCGGGGGACTTTCTAATTCGAGCGTGCACCTAACCGTGCACGGGTTAAACTCTAACTTCTAAACGACACGCATCCTACTATGTTACAGATACACGGGCAAACTAGCCCAAACTTGGTATGGAAGGCCGATTCATGTATTTCTTCTATGTATATTCTTCAAGCCCATCTTCAATCGCGTCCCACCTCTGATCCGGTCAAATTCTGGTGATAACACATGCCCCCCTGGTTTTGGAAATGACATTTCCAAAATCATTATGCTTTTCCTCCGTCGGGTCATGTCGTGGCGGAGCGAAACCGCCGCGGTATCCTTCATCATGATGCCTTGCCTCCTCCACTTCTCCGCGTGGCACGACAATTTTTTTCTTCGTTGGGCACCACTTCCTCGGAAGCTGCTGTGGCATTGAATCTCCACTATATCCCCTTATTTAACCGTGTCGAGCAGTTCGCCCTTTCACCCTCTTGCTCCGTACTAGCCATCGGCAAAAACCCCCATTCCTCCGTAGCCATGTCTTCTTCCTCCTCCTCCTCCTCCTCTGCCTCCTCAAACCTCTCCGATGTATCATCTCCCTTCCGTGAGCCGACGCCTGAGTGGGGCTCGTTGGCGGCGCACGACATCCTCGCCCCAACGACGTGGGACAAGGAGGAGCACGATTCCTCCATCTGGTCCGAGTATGACAAATCCTTGACCGACGGAGAGGACGACCTTCGATTCCTCGTCGACGGGGAGGAGGAGGCGGAGAGCGAGGACGACCGCTTCTCCTGGGACGACTTCACCTCCTCCGAGGAAGAGGTGGAGGATGACGACGACGACTCCCTCGAAGGTTACCCACCGGTGAAGCGCCTCCGCGCCTGGTGGGACGATGACAGCGATGACGACGACGAGGAAGACGAGGCTCCCGTAGAAGGCTACGGGAGCAGCGATGAGGAGCCTATCGGCGAGCTGCGCCGGCGGCGGCGGCGGCGACGACGAGGCGATAACGGCCCTTAGACTAGGGACTAGTAGTAGTAGTAGTCGGCTTTTGTTCTTTCTTCGCCGAGCAATCGGCTCTTTCTTTGTAAGAAATCCCACTATTAATGAAGAGAATATTCCCCAATTAGTCTTACTTTCTTGTCAACTTTGCCGATCGTCGAACGAAGTCGCTGTACAAAGAACCGATGACAGGGCATCGGCTTGCACTATAAACGCGATTCGAGGCCAAGCCGTTGCCTATCCACACGGTCCAACAGGTCTAGCTTCCGTCCAAACCATCTCAAACGTGCAGATTGAACTCCTCAACAAACCACTAGGATGACTTATCCCAAATATTATGATTTACGGTTTGAAACCGATCTGTCAACCTCGCTTAATTGAGCTTGCTCCTCTAGAGTCGATGGCAATGCATCGGCTTTTATTATTCCGAAGTCGATGCCCGTGCATCGGCTGTCGCATATCTTGTTGCCTCCACATGTTTGCATGCGAAGTCGATGTACGTACATCGGTTGTGTTTTTTTCTTGGCCGATTTAAAATCGGCCTCCATATCTCACTCGCCCATCCTCCCACATGCTTGGGAAATACTTCTTGAGATGTTGGCCATTGACGGCCACTGGGAACTTCACACCATCCAAGCTGTTCAAGCATGTAGGCATTGCCCTTCGAACCTGGATGACTTTGTAAGGACCGTGCCAATTAGGAGACCATTTGCCGTATGCTTTATCCCTGGTTCCTAGTGGCAACACGGCTTCCCATACTAGATCACCAACTTGAAACTCCTTTGGTCTTACCTTTTTATTGTATGCCCGAGCTACCACTGGCTTTGTTCTCTTTAATCTTCTCTAACGACCAAAGTCTAAGTTCCGTTGCATCCTCAATAGTGTCACTCATCGGGGTTGCATATTCCTCGGGTGTCGGGTCATTCGAAACGTGACACGTCTCGATCCAGTCGTAATTTCCCAAGGTAATACGGCCTCCACCTCATAGACAAGCCTGGTACGGCGAAGTATTTATAGCTCCATGGCATGACATGCGATAGGCCCACAAAGCCTGCGACAACGTCTCATGCCACACCCCGGGGTTCTCCTCGATCTTCCTCTTAATCAGCTTGATCGGGCTTTGATTGGATGCTTCGGCTTGCCCGTTGGCTTGAGCGTAGTATGGAGATGATCGGATTAGCTTAATCCCCATGTCATCGCGGAACTTTCGAATTCTTTAGAGACAAAGACCGAACCTCCATCGGTCGTGATGGTTTGGGGAATCCCGAACCTATGAATGACATGTTCTTTGACAAATTGGATAACATCTTCCGATTTTACTTTCTTCATGGGAACGGCCTCCACCCATTTGGTGAAATAATCTGTAATGGCCGAGAATCCACTCGTGGTTCTTGCTTGACGGAGGATGTATCTTGCCGATCATATCCATGCCCCAACCTCGAAATGGCCAAGGTTTGATGATGGGATTCATCGGTGACGCGGGTACCATCTGGATTTTCCGAACATTTGACACGCTTGGCATCCCTTGTAGTAGTTGAAGCGAGTCTTCCGGCATGGTAGGCCAATAAAACCCTGATCGCCTAATTAACCACTTCATCTTATGGGCCGATTGGTGAGTTCCACATGCGCCTTCATGCACCTCATGTAAGAGCCGATTAGACTCAGTTGGTCCTAGGCATTTAAGTAGTAACCCTTCCAACGTCCTGTAGAACATGTCATCTCCTATAAGGACATATTTCATAGCCTTGTATCTTATCCTTTTGGGTGCCCCCGAGCCGAATCCTTCAAATAATTGAAGATATCGGTTCTCCAATCGTCTCGTTCCGGGAAGCGCACCCGAACTTCTGACCCGTCGGGTATGTCCTTGTATCCTGACGCCATCTGTGCGAGATCATTGGCGTCGGTATTCTGAGACCTTGGGACCCAATTGAAATTGATGTACCGAAAATGTGTCATCAGCTCACGACACTCCACCCAATATGGAAAAAGTGATTCACTCTCGCACTTGTATTCGTCCGTGAGTTGAGAGATCACAAACTTCGAGTCTCCAAAAGCTCCACTTGCCTCCGCCCGGCTTCCGAAGCAACTCCATTCCCTTGCGCACTTGCCTCATACTCGAGCAACATTGTTGGTGCAAGGGGCGGATAGCCCGATGGCGAAAGAATATGTTGCCCCAGAGGCGACACGAGCGGAATGCCGATGCCACAACCATCGTCACAAGCCGATCCATCGAAGAACATAGCCCACGCACGTACGGATAGTGCCGCTATATTAGTATTAATTCGTTCAGCTATAAGATCGGCCAACGCTTGTCCCTTGATCGCTTTCGCGGTCGATACCGAAGATCGAACTCCGTCAGTGCAAACATCCACTTACCAAGCCGGCCTTTCAAAACAGGGGCCGACAGCATGTGCTTGACAACGTCCGACTTGCAGATGACGATGATCCCTGCCGTTAAAAGGATGTGATGGAGCTTGGTGCAGGTGAAGAACAGGCAAAGGCAAAGCTTCTCGACCTCAGGATACCTTGTCTCCGCGTCCAACATCCTTCTGCTGAGGTAGAAAACGACCTTTTCAACACCCTCATAAAGTTGCACCACCACCGAAGCGATGGACGTGTCAGCTGCGACAAGTAGATATAGAATGGCCTCGTCTTGTTGGGGTGGAACTAGCACGGGCGGCGTCGTCGGATACCGCTTAATCTCGTCAAACGCCTGTTGCTTGTTACGCCTCCGATAAAACTCGTCATCGGATTTAATCTTTACCGGCGCCATGAACGGCTCGATTCGTCACGACGGGTTAGAGATGAATCGTCGGACGAGAGTTGATCTTGCCGATAAGATGTTGGAGCTCTTTCTTCGTGGTGGGCGGTCTGCATGGTACGCTATCGCCTCCTGGCTTTTCGGGCCGATCTCAATTCCCCGTTCATGAACCAAAAAACCTAGGAGCGGCTAGGCCGTCACACCAAAGGCACACTTCTTCGGATTCATTCTCGGTCCAGAACTTCCAAGTTCGGTCTAGGATGCGTCGCAAATCATCCAAGTGTCCCTCCATGGAGACGGACTTGACCACCACGTCATCGATGTAGATTTCCACCAACTTGCCGATCGGATCGTGAAATATATAATTCATGGCTCTTTGGTACGTTGCACCAGCATTCTTCAACCCGAAGGTCATGACTACATATTCAAACAAGCCTCTCGCTCCTGGCACTGCGAATGCGGTCTTGTGTATATCTTCCGGAGCCATGAAAATTTGGTTATAGCCGGCGTTGCCATCCATGAAGCTCAACACCTTGTGGCCGGCGGTATGCATTGATCAACGTTTACGCCACGAGGCATCGGATATTCATCTTTTGGAGTGGCTCGTTGAGATCTCGGAAATCGATGGCCACACGCCATCGGCCGTCTTTCTTTTCTACGGGAACGATGCTGGAGATCCATTCGGCATGCACCATGGCTTTGATGAACCGGCGGCCAACATCTTCTCGATCTCTTTCTTGACTTCTTCCAGAATTTCGGCCTTCATCGACGTGCTCGTTGTTGGAACGGCCGAAACCCTTTCTTAAGGGGAAGCCGATGTTCAATGATGCTCTGTCCAACCCGGGCATCTCTGTGTAATCCCACGCAAAGCAATACGGGTATTCTTTTAGCGAGCTATCATCGACCCCTAAGATGTGGATCTAGCTTCTTCTGTGATAAAGGTTGGTCGCGGCTTATCCCCGGGACCGATGTCGACTTCTTCTAGCTCGTCGGCCCGATGTGAACCCATATCCTAGCTTTCCGTCACACTGTGAGGTCGACACCACATACGGGGAGAGCATGTGGTACGGATAATGCGGGCCGATCGGCGGCATCGGCCTTCATCTTGATTGTAACCGGGATTTTTGGAGGTGTCGGGGCCGATCGCGTGGAACAGCTTCCTCCGTGTCTTCGTTGTGAGAGCAGCTACCCTCGTCGCTGTCCTTGCCAGGGTGGTGCCCGAGCCCTATCATGTTGATGTTGAACGAGAATCTTGGGCGGCACCCTCCGGGGTAAGTGAGCCCCACCATGTTAACGGCGGATGCGGTGAGTCGGCACTCCACGGGTGCTACCAACGCGAACGGCAGCGGTGGACGGGACTGGAGTGGCATCTCTCCTCGGTGAGTCCCCGAGGCTGGTCGCGACGGAGAATGCTGATGGCTCATGATTTCTGGATCACGCGCGAAGCGACACGCTCCAAAGTGTTCACCGGGCTCTCGAGAATGGCGGTGCGGCGAATGAGCCACCATGAAGTTGATCTCCTGACGCGGCGACACTGGTGCGTTCTTCGACGGGGTGGACCGGTCCACTCCATCGAGCGCGCCTTCGGGTGAGAACCCTTTCCACGATGCCATGTGAGCGGGTTACGTGAAAAGAGCCGATGAGGTCGGCTTCGAGGTTGCTTTGATCTCGTCATGCTTCTTCTTGAGCTCCTCGGTCGGATCCTCGTACTTGACCGGAGTGCCTTCCGCCATCTCGGATGTAGATGGCGACGCGGTTGATGTCGAAGATTGTCCCACCGGGCGTGCCGAGAATGTGTTGCGGTCGGAAACCCACCGGCGGGCAGCGGCGGGCAACACCGTAGAGCCGAGAATCTCCCGGGACTGCGGGCGGCCACTGGTCCCTCCGAGCGACGGCCCGCAAAGCCTTCGGCACGCACGTCCGATGCTGATGCAAGGGCGTGCCACCTGACCTATACCTGGTCGGGAAGGTGTTGGATGATGCCTCGCTTAGTTTCACTGCATGGCATACACGTAAGCGTTAAATACGAGCCTCGATCGGCTCTCGGGTTGTCTGTGAATCGGCTCAAGAGCCGATCCACCCATGATGCGTACGAGGTGTACGATCGGATGGTGGTCCTGCTTGATCAAGATAAAGCTAAAGCGACCTACTACGATTTGGGGTTTTCATCGCATAATCGGAACATCCTACTCGTGATCGAGCACAGCGGCCACGCACGGTGATCGTAACCGACCCTAGACAAGGCCTAAAAACCAACACGAAGTTGATCCTCGGAACATCACTGTCTAGGAGCTAGCAAACTACACCCTACGCACCCTTGGATCCTTCGACCCGTTTGTAAGGCCTAACGATGCGAGATATTAAACTAATCCTTGAAGAACAAGGAGCAATCATAACGGATCGGATCTACTAAACAATGATCAAGCGGGGTGCCGCCCTTACACCCAAGATAGGCGTAAGGGCGGCTAGATGCCTAAGGGTTGCACGACGATAGCATATGATATGATGAACAATGCTAACCCTAAAACATCTATGATAACTACGTTGCTCGCCATAAAAAAGGCTTCAGTACGAGCAACGCACGGACAGCGAATAAACGTGTGCTGCCTAGATCGCAAGATACGATCTAGGCAGCATGGTGCTTACCCGGAAGAAACCCTCGAGACGGGGGAGTTTGGCGATGCGCCTAGATTGGTTTGTGGTGAACGTGATTGTTGTTTATTTCATAAACCCTAGATACATATTTATAGTCAGGGGACTTTCTAATTCAGGCGTGCACCTAACCGTGCACGGGTTAAACTCTAACTTCTAAACGACACGCATCCTACTATGTTACAGATACACGGACAAACTAGCCCAAACTTGGTATGGAAGGCCGATTCATGTATTTCTTCTATGTATATTCTTCAAGCCCATCTTCAATCGCGGCCCACCTCTGATCCGGTCAAATTCTGGTGATAACAGCTCTGCAACTCTATTCTTCACTAGAAGTGGTGTGAGTATGTACATGTAGCGGTGTACGTCTATGCTACACTTGATATTGGCTCTCTTTCAGTTTTCCAGGATCATACCCTTTTTCGCAAATGTGATTCTACGACATATACATAAACTTCTTTTTTGATAAAGAGAATATATTAATATCAGGAAGATACCAATTACATCCAACATCTACAACAACCCCATACCCTAATGGTAGTATGAATGCGTATAGCCAAAAAAAGAATAATAGACTAAAAAAGGTAAAATCTTTCTATAGTGTTCCAGTCCTTGCAGTAACAACACAAACACCACCATGATAACACCTGAAGTTCAAGTTCTCCAAAAACGACGTCTCCAAGAATAAAAAAATGCACAGTGTCGTCCTCGCCCGTTCATAGATCTTAAGTTTTGTCGTGAAGAAAGTCGCCGCTAAAAAATTTGCTTTCAACAAGACAATTGCCAGACACAGCCGGTTAAGGTCAGACATTCGATTTTCACACTGAAAGGTAGGACATTTAACTTCTCCTATGCTGACTCCCCCACTCGCATGCTGCTGTTGTGAAGCCCAAAACACCAAGCAAGTTCAGCATCGACACAAAATCTCGAATCACCAGCACTAGTCCTCAAAACTCGTCTTCCATGCCATTCTCCGCCTCTGACTTCACCATGGAACCAAACCAATGTGTCCCATGGTGGCAATAAATAGCAGAGCTTCGTGCCGCTCCCTCTTCAAACCAAATAGTTGGAAAAAGCACGAGAACACACGACCGAATCCCATCCGATCCAGCAATCTCCAGGCATGAGTCACCCAAGGGAGTTTGTTGGTGGAGCCTTCCAGAAGTCGATACTTCGGCCATATCAAGGAGGACAAACATCCAGTAGATTTTCATCTTGATACAAAAGGAACCCTAGGACCGCCACCTTTATTTTTCGATGCGGACGAACATGCCCCCATGTCGCCATCCGCGGACACAAGGTTTTAAAAGAGGTAATTTGTAACACACTCGATGACAAGTATTATTTCCCCATTTTTTCCATACAAGGTTTTGCCATTATTAGTTGGAGGTTGAGGAACCAAAAAGGAACATACTCGTTGGATTTTTTTTACGTGGTCATACTCGTTGGACTTGTTGATTCGTGATTTGTGCCTTGTTGGTGACAGTTTGCAATCGAAACGTTAGATATGTTTGTTACGTCTTGGTCTTGCATCTAAGCTACTACCTTGTCCATATATGTGGGTCCGTTGTAGCATTCAGAACCCCCTCCCGGCACCAGCCGAAATTTTCAGCGGATAAATGGCGAGAAAAAGTTCCACCTCTAGGGGTCCCAGAGGGTGGCTAAGTCATCGTGCCACACACGAGTCAACTTGGCGATGGCGACAGGGATCTCCGAGGGGCTCTCCACCGTCCACACCCTGATCCCTGCTAATCCCCATCGCCGCCCCTGCTAATCCCCAGAATAAATGGGTACCCGACACCGGTAGATACATCCACGGCGATCAACCGTAGCAAAACGATAGGAAGTTCTCCAGGAAAACATCAACAAAATGACACTAACTTGGTAGCAAAAGAGCAGATTACAAATGATCGTTGGTCAGCTACTCGCCGACTCCTAGTCGTAGATCTTCGGGTCGATGCAGATGGCTGAATTAGTGCATCAGCAGCCTCTCACACTTTGCTCCTACTCACAGTTGTCGCGTAATCACCGGTACTTTTCCCCGAGTTACCTGTCACCGTCGCGACCAACTTCTTGCCTAGTCACTCGTCTCACGGTCTTGAGGAGGAGGCCGCGAGGAGCAAGTGAGGGCCACATGACCAAAGGGGAAGGGAAGGTCGGATGGAGTTGAGGATGCACTCAGTTTGGAGGAATTGGAGAGCGGCAGCTGCGAGTGAGTGTCCGAGGGAAATAAGGAAGATGGAGGCAGGTCTAGGGTTTTTTGTGTATATACGGGGTGGTCTTGTTTCACTTACATGTGGGGTCTAGAATATCGTGGAGTATCCATGGGATAAATTTCCCCCATCCAGTAGCTTATCGGGTACCCACCCCGTTAGGGCATCTCCAACGGGGCGACGCAAACGGATGCTGAGCGACCGTTTGTGTCCGTCAGACCGAAAAATGCGTCTGGTACCACCTCCAGCGGGACGACGCATAGTGACCGGGCCGTCTGCGACGACGGAAACCTGGCCCAAATATGCGCCTTGGATGCGTCGCGGCGGACGCTGCGCGGACGCGCAAAGTGTCCGTTCGCGTCTGGCAGTGACCCAGCCTCGATGCGTCTTCTCAGCGGCGCTAGTACTGGCGCCGAGGCATCGCTTCAGCAGGCTGCGGCCGCGTAATGGCGATGCCTCGCGTGGCGCACGGCCATCGCCTACCTCGGTGCACGAAGTAATGGCGATGCCACACGTGCCGCGGCCGTCGCCTGCATCCGACCTATATAAACAGGGTGCGCATCTCATCTCCTCCTACACTAAACCCTAGCCGCCGCACAACCTCCACCGTAGCGCCGCTGCCGCTCAACCTCCACATTTGCCACCATGAGCAGCGCCGACCGCGACTAGGCTGCCGCGCCTCCACCTCCACCTTCCACTCCACCTTCCCCGGCCTCGAGCTCCGACGAGGAGTTCGACGATGACAGCACCGACGACCTCCTCAACCCGGTCAGGGACGCCAAGGCCTTGGCTGAAGCGGAGAAGGAAGCAGAGGAGGAGTGGGCGGCCCACGCGGTGTTCGACGCCGAGATGGAACGCCACAGGGTGGCGGCCGCCGCAGCCGCAGAGGACGACGACTCCGACATCTCATGGTCTTCCGATGACCCTGATGCGCCTACCCCGGAGGAGAAGGCGGCGGAGCAGAGGGTGTTAGTCGACTCCTTCGAGACGCTCAAGGACGACGTCGCGAACGCGAGGCTGCGACAGTGCCTGCTAGAGGACGCGGCGGCGCACCGAGCCCTAGTGGCCGCACGGCAGGCGGTAGAGAAGGAGACGAGGGAGGGACACAACGACGGGGCCGGGCCATCGGGCAGCAAGTAGTCTAGGTTTCTACAACTACTTTGTATAGTTTCTATGTAGTAGTTTCTATGCTTTTTAAATATGTTGCAATCTAAAAATGGGTCGCCCGCTGGGAGAACACCTAATAGAGAACTTCTGTAGAGGTTGTTATTGAGTGACTTTCACGCACTTGCACCATCCTCTCCATCACTTGCACAATTCCATTGGAATTCCTTTTCTTAGGACTTCTCTTTGGTATCTTTGCAAGCTTGTTCCTTGCAACAGCAACCCTTTTTCCTTTCACTTGGTGTTCCACCCGAGGCATACTCTGAGCACTTGGAGCCGGATCCAGAACTTCGTGTTCATCTTCACTCTCTCTCTCTCAGCTATATCAGCCTCGGTATCTCCTCCAGGTTCATCGTCATCACTTATTACTTGCGTCAGATCCTCCCTTGATGTAGTTGAGGTTGAAGTGAAGTTAAAATTGCCTTCAGATATGCTCCCTGCAAAAAGATCCAACAACGCAGTCAGATGGTTGGTACAATGGATGACAATATGTTCACTGCAAGCATAGTACATATATTACCTTCATAAAGTTGTCCAAGTGACTCATAAAGTTGTCCAAGTGACTCATAGAGAGGAAAAGCTTAATTTCGTTTTGAATCTCTTGATTCTTTTACCAAATCAGTGCAAGAGTTAAAAATATATATAACTACAATAGTTGAATAAATAATAACTACAAAAGTTTAGTTTAATGGGTCAAAATTGAAGGCTTACAATTTCCAGATTTTCCCAAAGATGGAGCTCAGCCTGTAGCCTGAATTGGCTTTCATCCCACCCAACACACTTTGTATTCTTGCTTCTTTTAGCATCCTGTAGTCTCTCTTTAAATCTTTCTCCTTATCTTGTATTTGAGACTTCTCCATTTTGAGATATGGGTGTCCGAGAGAGGAAAAGATGCACCATTACATTCCACGTTTCACTACTCCACCCGTTTTGTCCTCTATGAAATGTATTGTTGTGTTCAAGAAGAATATCCACTAGAGACTTCTCCATTCCTATGTTTTATGAGGCTCTAGGTTTCCCAGCTACAAAATACAAGAGCGATGATTCAGAGGGAGCTACAAATAAAATTCCAGTACATTTTGCAAATCATGTTGTCCATTCCAGAAACAAGAAGCATGGAAAATCTTGCACATATCAAGAAAATATCCAGGTGTCAATATGGTACAGTAGTATTAGGTACCTTTTGGAGAAGCTTTTTTCTTAAATTTAGGTGAAGTCTTCTTTGAGAAATTTGAAGACACCCTTTTCTTATTTCTTTTCCCACCTGAGAAGGCCTTCTGCACAGTATGCTTAGGAGAGCCTGTGGCATACACCACCTGAGAAGCTTTCTTTGAAATCATATATACTTACATTATAAGACACCACAAAAGATTATGACAATTATCAAAGATAAACACAATGCCATTAGAAATAGTTCTTTATTACATAGTCAAACACCACGGAACAGTTCCTTGTTACATGATTAAACACCACAAAATAGTTCCCAATTACATGATAAAACGCTACAAATCTTTTAGGCAATGTAGTCATTCCACATTTGAAAAGCAATGTGATCTCTCAACTGATTGCCTAGCACATGGTCCTCGTGGAGCTGGTTTTCTTGGATATTTTCTCCATCACCATTTGGCAGATCCACAAACACAGCAGGGTCTATGTTATCCTCTTGATCCTCAAGCCACTCTTCATCTCCATCTTGCAATTTTATTATATTATGGAACACCGCAGCAGCAGCTGGGATCTTTACTTGGTTTGTTATAGAATGGAAAGTACCAACATTTAGGATTGAGAACAGTTTCTTCAGAATTCCTATAAGCCTTTCAGTGTGATTTCTTGCAACGGCATGTCGGTGATTAAATAACTCCATATGGTTCTATGGCGCATGGTGACCATGGCCCCACTCTTTCAGATGATACCTTACACCTCTGTATGGTTCAAGGAAGTGCTGGGTGTTTGCGTAACCACCAACTACTAAATAAAATTTTCCATCTGGTACATTAAAACCATTGAGTAGCGCCGAACTAAGTACTCGTGCGTCAGTAGCGGAACCTTCCCATCCACACAATATGAAGGTCACATTCAGGTCAAAATTGCATACAAACATAACATTCTAGCTTAGTGACCCTTTCCGATTCCTCCACGGAGCTTGAAGTTGAGGAGACCTAGTGACAGGAACATGTGACCCGTCTATGGCACCTAAACAATTCTACAAATGGGAAGGAAATGGTAGTCATTGTTCTTTATATTATCAGAATAAGATAAGAAAAGAAACTTTTGAAGTGACAAAGAAAAAATAAACCTCAAAATGTGGGAAGAAGCGGTCATCATTGGGGATTTTGGAATGTGGCCCGTCAATGTGTCGAGGCCTCAGAAAACGACTTGCTAGGATGGGAACAACATCAAAAAACTCGTTGATGCAATCATGGAATGTTGAAGCGCTATATAATACCATTATGCTGAAATGCCACCTGTAGATCCTCATACGATGCGTTGTGTGATAGCATATATAGGAAAAAGGCCAACTTTTCTTCGACCTTTATGGTGTCGCTATCTAATACAAGACCTTCAGTTCTAAGATAAGATGAAATCCATCTAAAGATTTCCGGTTCCATCCTAAAAGCAGTTAAGCAATCTTTAAGATGACCATTAAGAAGTCTCATAACTTTCCTTCTGCCATAGGTGATGGAGGAATGACGTTTAGTCTTTTCTGTATTTTTCAAGTAGAGGTACAATGCTGGTAGAATGGAGAAGAATAGCTCATCATCATCATCCCTCTTCCTCTTCCTAATCCGTTCTAGACTTCGTTGATCCATTTAAGACTAACGGAAAGCAAGAAGCAGTCACAAACATGCATAAAGCTCTAACAAACATCCATAAAGCAGTAACGAAAACCAATAAGTAGGTTGTGAACTTACCGAAGTCCGGCGTGCTCACAGGTCCCAGGAGGGCGGCGGCTCGTCAATTCCCGCAAGAATCCGTGAATAGAGACCCTACAAGAAGATTCAAATTTGTATGAGCACATTTGTATGAATAGGGCATGCAAATCTATCCAAGGAGATTTTTTTTAAAAAAGCAGGACACTTCCTAATAATATATGAGAAAACAAATCCAAAAGGAAAGCAAGCTAAAAAGGATTATTCCAGAACCAAATAGAAGTACCATGAAATGCTCACGCAATCACTAAGTTAACCGTATATGTGCACATAGACTCGCTGATAGCCAATGTGCAGCAAAAGCATTGCATTTTCCACATGACTAGAGAAGACAAAACTGCTATGAGCTAGACACTACACTGAAAAAACACAGTTTCAGAAGAGAGACCAATTACTACACAAGGTCAGTAAGCATGGTTTCCAACCAATTACTACACAAGGCCAGCAAGTGTTGGACAAAATTCAGGGATGGAAACATGTTGTCTTGTAAATTTGCGTGCAGTTTGAAAGCTAGAAAAGAGCTAGCAGGAAGCAAAATAATTAAAGCATAGACGTTAAAGTGCTAATGACATCTACATTTAGATTTTCCCTGGAAGTATAATGATTCAATAGAAATAAATAGAACAATATGAAGGCAGAACCCATATCCTTGGAAGCATCTCAATATTCTTTGATCTTGCAGACAGTATCTTCAGTGATTCTTTTACATGGATTATTTCAACAGGGCCTCATAATGGTTTCTTTTGTACAGGCAGGACAATCAGATGCTACAGACAAATATTTTTCACCCTCTAAAATTAAACAATGGGCAATGGATGATTTCGTGAAAACAATATCATGGTTGGAGTGATTAATTGAGTCAGCCTCAGCTTTGGTATTTATAAAGTACTTCTCAGAGCACTATATGGCTATCATAGAGATGATCTGCACTCCAAGTGACTCACCACGTATAGTATATGTCGTGATGAAACAATCAACTAAACCACAGAACAAAAGAAACCTAGAATTCAACCAGATCCTGGAGAACCCTAGACACAAGAACCCTAGAATTCAACCAGAGCATCTAGAAGTACAGGGAGAGGATGCGGTGGGTGGATGGTACTCACGATTGACTCCAGCTTCAACGGAGAGGAGGGGCGGTAACAGGAGCTCCAAGTCGGCGGCGGCCTTGTTCTTGCGGCAGGAGCGTCGGAACGGCGGCGGAGGCCTTGTTCTGGCAGCGGGACGGCGTTAGAGGGAGCGTCGTCGTCGGCGGCGGCTCGGAACGGTGGCGGCGGCCTCCCTCGTCGCCCTCGCCCTCTCCTCGCCAGTGGCGTTTTCCTTCCACTGAGGGGGTAGACGCGTTATACTTTCACCCCGGCCCGACGGGTTTCGGGGGGTTTCGGTGGGCCTAAACCGGCCAAAATCGGCCTATCGAACGGCCCAAGAGAGTTTCGAGGTGTTTCCGAGTGTTTTCATCGAACCCAAAAAAATACCCCAAAACCGGCCCAAACACTTCTAAAAACACTGGCACCAACAAGACATGGGTTCATGACCAGCGCTAAACTTGATTTATTTATACTGAACTTTTTAACATTTTTTGCATTTACAACCCATTCTCTAAACATATGATATATATACCACTACTATGTCCTATTAGAGTTAGGAAAATATACCATGCCATAATACAGCAAAAAAATAAGTGACACAACCGTTTGCACTATGCAATTTTAACTTCGATCATGGAAACTGAAGTTGCACAAAATCTAAAACATACTGTATATTACAACTGAACTTATGTTAGTTATTTCCCTTTTTAGACACCATTCCTTATTATTCTTTGGTTCAACTATATTCTTCTCGATTTAAAGAAGAAAAGAAACAAATCAAATGTCTCCACAGATGCCACTTAGATTAACTACGGATATATATGTATGCGTTCATGTGTATTTTAGTTTACTTAAATATTATGATTGACTTCTAAAGTTGATAGATGTTTCTTGAACTTTATGATTGCCTATTTTAAGTGTAAGTAGAGATAAGATATATAAATCAATATAATAATAATAGAAAAATCCAGAATATATAAAATATTTATATCAGGGTTTGTCCTCTAATTGCGTTGTTCAGTTACTAGTTTGTTCATGATTAAGTATGTCTTTCACGTTCCCGGATTCAATAATCGACATTCCTCACATGCTTTCTTTGCACTTGGTATTCATATGGGATCATTCAGCTCAACTCACATAAAACCGTCTAGGTTTTTTGTGTGTGTGTTTGAACCACATTCTTATAGAAAAGATTGTGTGCCATTACTTGGTTAAATAATATAAATATATTGGATAACTTGGCGATACACCAGAAATTCGACCACGACGTGATTCGAACCCTGGTCTGCCGGGTGTGCCACTGCATGCCCGGCTCTACATCTATTTAAAAATAATTGTAGTTATAAGTTTGTTCTAGGATTTTTTTTATATGGGCCAACTTTATAGAAAAACATATAAATATATACAAATCAATTTAGTTTTATTAAAAAATTTATACAATATATTTTCATACATTATAGATTTTATGTCATAAATATCGACACATTTTTTCTTTAAACTTTAAACTGAAGGCTCGACGAGTCCGACTTTGAATTAATAAAGCCATCACGGCCAGGAGCACAACAAGAACAACCACAACAGAAAAAGAAAACGAAAGCTGTGGTTGCCAGGTAGCGATACAAGCACATGTGCTAAGCTAAAGTCTAAACAAAGAAAAACAAAGGTGCCCAAGGCCTCAGCTAAACACCGGGAGCCTCAGCTGGAAAGTTCTTGCACCGAGCCGCCGCTCCGAGGAACTGCACCAAACTGAAGAAGTATGCTAAGCCACCTAGCAGAAGACCACCGTCGCCGAGGGAGCTAGCTAACATCACAAGAGAGCAGGTGAGACTCCAGAGTTCAAAGGGGGAAACCTTCACAACAACGCCTCCAGGAAGGGACACGATGTTCACAAGCGTTGTCGTTGTCGGCACAGGGGATTCGTTCAATGCTTTCGCATGGGCTTCAACACCCACCCCACGGAAAGCCTATGTCTTTGCAATTGTCACCAGGACAACACCCAGCTGTTGAAAACCACCAGTGTCCTCCTACGCCGACCTCAACTCCTACAGCCACCCTAGGCCCAAGAGTGGTCGCGCAAACCAGGAGAACACCGTCTATGTGAAGCCGGTCGCATCAAGACGTAGTGCATCGACGAGTAGGGGATCCGATGCGGATCTCGGAGAACTCGCGAGTCAACAGGCCAACAGACATTGCCCAAGGGAGGCAACCAGCATCAGGATGTGTGTCATGGCCACGCCTCCAAGGAGGTAAACGGCATCCGTACACGTCGTCGTCACCGGCAGTGGCCTAAGCATTGCGGTGCTTTCGCGGACACACCATCGAACCCGATGGCGTCCCTGCAGGCCGCACCCCGCAAGACCAAACCTGATGGGCAGAACCGAGACGCACCGCCCTCACGGTTGTCAATGTGGCTGGAGGGGATCAAAACACCGACGGCAGCGAGCCATCACCATGCCATAGCCGCACCATCCTACCAGCCACGGATCCCAAGCTCTCCCGAGCCTGAGCAAACCCAAGAGAGAAACATGATGTTCTGTCCCCTACCGAGAACACCCAGATGCGGCCCAAACCTAGGCCCACCGACCCAGATCTAGGCCCGCCGCCGCCATCCCATGGCCAGAGCCGAGATCGTCGCACCACGCCCGCCACCAGCAAGGGCAGAAGGAGCACCGACGGGGAGCTCGGCCATCTGCGGAGACGAAGAAGACCGCTCTACCTTGCCAACAACGGACGAGTAGGGGCACCTTCTACCTCCCCGAGCGCGCACGCGTAGCCGAGGGCCCCTTCCCTTGACCGCCGGCCAGGGCGCCACCCACCGAGACGACGCTGCAGCCCACCGGACAGATGATGCGTAGAGATCGCGCCGCCACCCACCATCAGCCGCGCCGCCCAGAAGACGTCTCCCCCCGCGCGAGCCAGACGGGCGTGGCTGCCAACACCGACGCCGGCGGCGGCAGCGGCCAGACGGGGAGATCGACGGGGAGCTTTTAGGGGTTTTTTTGGGGTCGCCCTGGAGCGGCCCGCGCGAGCCGCCCGAGAGCCGAAAAATTGTTTGTTTTCCTCATTTTTCTTTAAACTAGATCAAACGAATTGAAGTTTGACTTAAGATTGATGTTAGGATGAACTTGTTGACTGAATCCATGCTGACATACGCGAAGTTACTCGATTGAGGAAAACTTTTTTTAGAGAAATTGACATCATTCCCTTCTTCATCTTCGTACTTCTTGTTTCCTGGAGATTGTTTTATGAACAAACTCATTACCATGAAAGTGGATTAAAACTTATTGTCAATGTTTAATGGAATTCCTATTGAAGAGTCACAACGCTGAGCTAATTAATATCAAGAGATGTGATTAGACATTCCAACATGTAAATGTAGTAGATGGGTCTCAAATAAAGTCATGTAATTCTCTTATGTTAAAAAGTTAATCTGCATTAGGCCAAAATTCTTAGAATGTGCTTTATTGTCTTACGAGTCTGCATTTTTTTATGTTACACCACCTAGCAATTATGATTAAAAAAAATTCAAGCTCCATTTATTCATTATGCATGGGGAGGAGCTGAACCAAACTTACAACTCAAATGCATGAATCATGATGCAATCGAACGGTGTAAAGCATAACTGATCACAAATTTAATCCTCAGCTACCTGAGAAATAGCAAAACCGCTAGTTTTTTCATATCAATTTTTTGTAACTTTTCGTCTTGTAAAAGCCCGAATTCTAATTTCAGGCGGCATGGTAACCCAAGGCTTGTTCCCTGAGTAGATGCATTGAACGGCAGCTATGTCCATTGACCTTGTGCTGTTGTGGTTAGCGAACTTGAGCGCTTCTTTTGGTGTGTTAGTTTTATTTCACATTTTGTGTTTATCTTATTTGGAAGAAGCACTGATGTTTGTGTGTCCGTCTACAAAATCTGGTGTTTGCGTGTCTAGATTTAAATTATCAGAACGATCTAGTCCCTCCGTCTTTATACGTAAAGCCACCACGAATTTCGAGGTTGATCTTTAAATAATAGTTCGATCAACAAATATCTTTCCAAAACCTACTAATACTTTTGGTCGGTACCGGCAAGAGCTTGGTTGTGACAAACCTCTGATCCTTCTTTTCGATAACGAGAACATATTAATATCACGAAGATACCAATTATACCTAGCCACTGCAACAACGCAGTGCCCTAATGGCAACACGAATGCACACAACAAAAAAAGAAGAATTACAAAAAAGAAAAGTCCCGCTACAATGATCTATTCCTTGTAACAGCTAACCAAACACCATCAATACAACACCAAAAATCCATCTTCTCCAAAAGCGACGCCTCCAAGAAGGGGACGGTGCATAAACGCCGTCGTCGCCCTGATCATAGATCATAGGTTTTCACCTTGGAGAAGGTCCGCTCTCTCAAAAACAATGCCTTCAACAAGGTCATTGCCAGACACAACCAATTAAGGTCAGACCTTGGGTTTTCACCCTGAAGATTAGACACTGAAATTCTCCGGTGCTGCCGCCTCCACTTGCCGATGCCGCTGATCCAAGAAACAAAACACCAAGCCAATCCCTCATCTCCACTAGGACTCGAACCACCGTTACTAGTCCAGGGATCTCGGCTTCCATGCCATTCTCCACTACTGACATCACGATGGAACTAAAGACATGTCCCACGATGACAATAGACTGCAGAGCTTCGCATCGCTTCCTCTGAAACCAAATGGTCAGAAAAACATGGTTGCGCGCGACCGAATCCCATCCGGTCCGACAATCTCCAGGCATGAGTCGCCCAGTGGAGTTCGCCGGCGGAGTCTTCCGGAACACGACACTTCGTCCAGATCGATGTAGACATGTATCAAGCAGATCTTCGTCTTGGCTTGAGAGAGACCCTAGGACCGCCTCCTTTATTGAAAACCGAGCCAGTAGCTCCCACGCCACCCGCCGGCAACCTGCAGAATCTGTCGCTCCCAAGTGAAATAACGAGACAAGCAAATACGATGCCTTCGACAAGGTAACGACGCCAAACGACGCCGCCATCGTCCTCCAAGACCAAAGTCGAGGCGCGGTTTTCACCGGCTACCACGTCACCACAAACTCGTTGGCGAGATTCCCGGCCGACCACCACCGACGGCGAAGGAGGTCACCACCACCGTTCCAGGGACAGATGCCCCTAGCGTCCTTGTATCGCGACATAGCCCAGAAGAACTTGTGCGAGCGGTCGTTGAGGGCGAAACAACAAGCAGCTCGCGGCCCGACTATGCCCATTTGGGCTTAGATCTGGGCCTGGACGCTGCCGCTCGCTGCCATCAACCGCTGGCCGTCGAGTTCCCCCGGCCGCCGCCAGCCATGACACCACGTTGACATCAGTCAGGTGCGGGCGCCGCCGCCAGCACGATCGTGCCCCCACGTCGAGTCGTCGTCGAGGTAATCTCCGCCGCCGCCGCCACCAGAGCTTCGCCCGGCGACGCCCAGGGCTGCGGCGGTGGGAGGGGAGGTCGAGGAGGGAGGGTCGAGGTAGGGGAGGAGGTGGCCGCCCGGCGCGGCGCCGCGCGCGCGGGTGCGGGAGGTTGGTAGGTGCCTGCTAAGTCATGGATAGATAACAGATGTACTCCCTCCCTTTAAATTATAAGATGTTGAATTATTTTCTTTGATTCACCAACTGTTGGAATATTAGGCAATTTCCGTATGAGATTAATTACCGAAAACAACATTAGAGATGCACAAGCATACTTAACCATACACATCAGACTAAGCACATGCATCAGATCTGAACATGGAACAAGTAGCAGTGCAGGGTAGGAGAGGAAAAGCACGTACATCGCGACCGGGAAGGTCGCACCACCAGCAGCACCACCACCACCATGGGTATTGTTGATGTCGCCCATGGTGTAGTCGGATCTGTCGATGAAGCAGCCGGGTCGTCGCAGAAGAAGACGAACGATAGCGAGCGGTCGCGCCGAGACGCTCCCCAAAAACCTTATCGCCCGTCTCCCGGTGCAGGATCTCAACGGACGGGGTTTCGGAGGCCTGCTCTCCCGGACGGCTGTGCACGCAGTCGCCGGGATGGGGAAGACTAGAGAGTAGCACAGCAAAAGGAACTTCGCGAGAGAGAGAGATCTAAGAGCACTGTTTCCAGATCTGATCGGTCTCCTTGTATAGCCTGGGAGGAGAGCCGCCCCGACCGCGTTGACACGCGTAGGAAGCCAGGGACACGCGGCGAGCATGCACATGCAGGTCGACACGTACCCAACACGGCTTGGTGCACCAAGCAAAAATTTAGGCTTCCTTGAGTGTGTCTCGAACTCGAACTCGAGTCACGAAACGCGACGTGCGTGCGTGACATGTCGTGTCGTGTCGTGCCGAGCCGAGACGGGCGGGCGGAGGAGGAGGAGTGCGCGAGGGCTTCTTCTATTCTCACTCACTTGGAATGACTAGAACAACAGCCCTTATATACCACTCCAACTCTCTCCCAACTAGCAATGTGGGACTAAACTTTGTCCCCCAAGGCTGTCCCAAGCTGTCAACGTGATGGGCCTTGAGATTTCAGGAATTGTAGACTATATGGGCTGCCTTATCGGGCTGCAGCCCATCTACATTTAACAATCCCCCACCGGATCTCATATGCACATCGGATGACACATTAGTTCCATTCACTGTTTAATATACTGCACTTCAGTGGAGACTGTTAAGTTGAACTTCCACCTAGGCAAGGTGCTACGCTTGACTACAACTGAACAATGGACTATGCCTTGAATTGTCAGTCTTTGTGCAGCAAGTTTCGCTCAATGCCGGCACGGTACTAGGCTACCATAGCCTTCCCCTCGGGTGGAGCTTATAAGTCATACTCCTCGGCCTTTCATGAGCTTACTAGAGATTCACCCAAATCTCCCACACTATGACCAGTAGTGTCACTCATATAGGTGTGTTCTTCAAAAGATCGCCCTGTAGGACGGCGTCTTTGCTCATCAAGAGCCGCTCAGAACACATTAAGACATTGTCAACCTGCCTTACAGTAGCTATGAGAGAATTGCATCTGCAACGGAGTGGGAGTATTAAATTTTCTCTCAACTCAGTTGCTCCGGTTTGTTTTCCCAGGTCCTACTTCACGGAATTTCCGATCACATAGGTTGGGTTACCCCCTCGGCAACTCAAGTGGGTCTCAAACCCATCTCCCTCGATGCAAGGTCTATCATGTTTCTTGATAGTCCTTTTGTGAAAGGATCTGCCAGATTTTTAACACTTTGGACATAATCCAATGCTATCACTCCGGAGTTCTTCGGTTTTCGACGGACTTCAATCTCCTCTTGATATGTTTGGAACTTTTCATATTATCCTTAGAACTTTTCATTTTGATAATCACAGTTTGATTATCACGAGTTCATGAGGATGGCCGGTATTGGTTTTTCAACCATAGGCAAGTCCATCAAGAGCTCACGAAGCCATTCCGCTCGACGAGTAGCTGTATCTAATGTCTGTGAGTTACTGCTTCCATAGTTGACCTCGTTAAGATGGTGCTGCTTGCAAGACTTCCAGAAACAGCGCCACCACCAAGAGTGAAAACATATCCACTTGTGGCTTTCATTTTAGCATCAGAAATCCAATTGGAATCACTGTACCCTTCAAGTCCTCTTGGATACCCGGTATAATGAATTCCATAACTCATGGTTCCCTTTAGATAGCGCATTACTCTCTCAAGAGCATGCCAATGATCATCTCCCGGGTTGGCCACAAACCGGCTAAGTTTGCACACGGCAAACGAGATATCAGGCCTCGTAGCGCAAGCTAAATACATGAGTGAACCAATGATTTGAGAGTATCTTAATTGATCTTTAGTTGCCTTTTCATTCTTTCGAAGCAAGACACTAGGATCATAAGGTGTGAGAGAAGATTTGCAATCAGCATAGCCAAATCTGCTCAACACCTTCTCAACATAATGAGATTGCACAAGTGTAATCCCATTATTCTCATCTCTCAATAACTTGATGTTCAATATAACATCAGCTTCTCCAAGATCTTTCATCTCGAAACACTGAGATAAGAAGGTTTTTACCTCCTCAATCACTTTGAGACTTGTCCCAAAAATTAGTATGTCATCCACATACAAGCATAGGACAACTCCCTCACCCCCACCATGGCGGTAGTACACACATTTGTCGGCTTCATTAACAACAAAGCCCACGAGATGTCAAAGTTCTTTCAAACTTCTCATGCCATTGTTTGGGTGCTTGTTTGAGACCATACAAAGATTTCTTTAACTTACACACCTTTCTTTCTTGACCTTGCGAGTACGAAACCATCGGGCTGTTCCATGTAAATTTCCTCGTCCAACTCTCCATTTAGGAAAGCCGTCTTAACGTCCATTTGATGAACGAGAAGACCGTGTGAGGCAGCCAATGACGGTAGTACTCGAATTGTGGTCAATCTCGCCACGAGTGAGTAAGTATCGAAGAAATCTTCGCCTTCCTTTTGGGTATAGCCTTTGGCTACAAGCCGAGCTTTGTACTTTTCAATAGTACCATCAGCTCGAAGCTTCTTCTTAAATACCCATTTACATCCTACGGGTTTGCACCCATAAGGACGCTCCGATAACTCCCACGTTCCATTAGCCAAGATGGAATCCATCTCGCTTTGAACCGCTTCCTTCCAGTAGTACGCATCGGGAGATGCAAGAGCTTCGAAATGGTAGTGGGAGTATCATCCACAAGATACACAATGAAATCATTACCAAAAGACTTTGCAGTCCTTTGTCTCTTACTCCTTGTGGGAACTTCATTGTCATCTTCATCAGAATCTGAACTCTCATCATCAGATTGTTCATCAGACTCCATAGGAGTTTCATGTATTGGATCAGATTCCCAACTAGACATGCCATGCATATCTCTCATAGGGAATATATCCTCAAAGAATGTAGCATCTCTTGATTCAAAGATGGTGCCAACATTCATGTCGTCCACTCCAGATTTCACCACAAGAAATCTATAAGCAATGCTATGGGCAGCATAGCCAAGAAAGACACGATCCACGGTTTTTGGTCCAAGCTTTCGCTTTTTGGTGATTGGCAAATTCACTTTAGCCAAACAGCCCCAAGTTCGTAGGTAGGAGAGTGTTGGTCTTTTCTTTTCCCATTCCTCATAACGGGTAATCTCTTTATTCTTGGTTGGAACACGATTTAGGACATGACACGAAGTCAATATAGCCTCCCCCCACCATTCCTTGGATAAACCCGAAACATCTAACATGGCGTTAACCAAATCGGTTAGAGTACGGTTTTTCCTTTCCGCAATCCCATTGGATTGTGGGGAATTGAGGAGCGTCCTCTCATGGATTATACCATGTTCCGCACAGAATAAATTGAACTCATTTGAAAAGTACTCTCCACCACGATCGGACCGAACCCTTTTTATCTTTCTTTCAAGTTGGTTCTCAACTTCAGCCTTATAGATTTTAAAGAAATCAAGAGCCTCATCTTTAGTTTTGAGGAGATACACATAACAGTACCTAGTGGAATCATCAATCAAAGTCATGAAAAATTTCTTTCCACCTCTTGTCAACTCACCATTCATCTCACATAGATCTGAATGTATGAGCTCTAGTGGTGCCAAGTTTCTTTCCTTCGCGGGCTTATGAGGCTTGCGAGGCTGCTTGCTTGCACACAAGCATGGCACTTAGAGCCTTTGACAAAGGTGAATTTCGGAATTAAACTCATATCAGCAAGCCGCGTCATACAACCGAAATTAACATGACAAAGTCGTGAATGCCAAACATTAGTTTCATTAACACTAGTGCTTACATGGTTCACAACATTATCACGAAGTCTTCTAGAGAGAGCGAAACATTCCCTCACATTCATATCCCTTTCCAACAAAAGTTCCATACTTAGACAAGTACAACTTTATTGGACTCAAACACCAACTTAAACCCATCTTTCATAAGACGGGAGCCACTAACGAGATTCTTCTTGATAGAAGGGACATGCGGCACGTTCTTCGGTTGCACGATCTTTCCGAAGTAAACTTCGGATCTACCGTGCCAACACCACGAACGAGTAGCATGTAACCCATTCCCCATCATTACTTGAGCAACCTCGGGCTCTGATAAGAGGTAAACATGGAGATGTCGGCACACACATGAACATTAGCACACTGTATCAACCCACCATTACGTGGGCTGAAACACCGAAAGAACGATAGGTAACATATTACCATACCACTGTAGTTCCTTCCTCTGTGTTGCCAATGACCATGCTGACGGAATTTGAGTTACATCCCGGCTGACATTTCTTTCCTTTGCGTTGTGGAAAACGATTAGCCCAATGACCAGTCTCGCCACACACCCGACAAGGATCTTTCTTCTCCGTTTTCCCCTTCTTCTTGAAGTTGGTAGTACGGGAGACTCCCTTGTTCTTTCCCTTGGACTTGTGGGCATTTTTACGCACCATATTGGCAGCGGAACGTCCATCGGTTCCTCCGGTGTGTTTGTCTTTTGCCATCGCCTTCTCCTCAACATCCGGAGAGCCCATGATATTCTCAACGGAAAACTCATGCCTCCGATGTTTCGAGGAAGTGGCAAAGTTCCTCCATGAAGGGGAAGCTTAGCGACAATGCATCCCGCAACAAACTTGTCCGGTAGCACACACTTGAGGAGCTCGAGTTCCTTTGCCATGATACGTATCTCATGAGCACTGTTCTACTACGGATCGGTTTTCAACCATTCCGTAGTCATTGAGCTGCTCCATAGCATACGGTTCACCTCCGGCATCGGCGGCACCAAACTTAGCGTCCGGTGCATCCCACGGTTCCTTCCCATTTCGGATGTGCGGATAAGCATCAACCAACTTGTCTCCAAGCACACTTAGGACGGCACCCACAAAGATTATGGTGGCATCCCCGAACGCTTTATCCTCGTCGGGAGTAAGCGGACCTCGCGGGAGTACCTTCCGCAACTCGGTGCACACCCATAGAAGTGAGCCACAAGAGGGTCTTACTCTGCCATCTCTTGAAATGAGAACCCGTAAACGGGCTCGGTTTGAGCGCAGCAGCAAAACCAGACGGTGAAAATTGCCTAAGCATATAAGGTTTTTGGATTGTTGGAATATTAGGCAATTTCCGTATGAGATTAATTACCGAAAACAACATTAGAGATGCACAAGCATACTTAACCATACACATCAGACTAAGCACATGCATCAGATCTGAACATGGAACAAGTAGCGAGTGCAAGGTAGGAGAGGAAAAGCACGTACATCGCGACCGGGAAGGTCGCACCAGCAACGACACCACCACCACCATGGGTATTGTTGATGTCGCCCATGGTGTAGTCGGATTTGTCGATGAAGCGGCGGGTCGTCGCAGAAGAAGACGAACGATAGCGACGATCGCGCGCGAGACGCTCCCCAAAAACCTTATCGCCCGTCTCCCGGTGCAGGATCTCAACGGACGGGGTTTCGGAGGCCTGCTCTCCCGGACGGCTGTGCACGCAGTCGCCGGGATGGGGAAAACTAGAGAGTAGCACAGCAAAAGGAACTTCGCGAGAGAGAGAGATCTAAGAGCACTGTTTCCAGATCTGATCGGTCTCCTTGTATAGCCTGGGAGGAGAGTCGCCCCGACCGCGTTGACACGCGTAGGAAGCCAGGGACACGCGGCGAGCATGCACATGCAGGTCGACACGTACCCAACACAGTTGGTGCACCAAGCAAAAATTTAGGCTTCCTTGAGTGTGTCTCGAACTCGAACTCGAGTCACGAAACGCGACGTGCGTGCCGTGCCGTGCCGAGCCGAGACGGGCGGGCGAAGGAGGAGGAGTGCGCGAGGGCTTCTTCTATTCTCACTCACTTGGAATGACTAGAACAACAGCCCTTATATACCACTCCAACTCTCTCAACTAGCAATGTGGGACTAAACTTTGTCCCCCAAGGCTGTCCCAAACTGTCAACGTGATGGGCCTTGAGATTTCAGGAATTGTAGACTATATGGGCTGCCTTACTGGGCTGCAGCCCATCTACATTTAACACCAACTTTAGTTTGTATTTAGTCTATTATTAGTATGTAGGTTCACTCACTTTAGGTTGTATCTAGTCTACTTTATAAGCATCTAAAACATTTTATATTTCTAAATGGAGGGAGTAGATGTTGTTCAATGCATAAGCATGCAAGCGCGCGATACGGCAACACCACCGAACATATGTGAGAAATTGCAAGTTCAGGTTTGGCAGCTGAACCTGAACCGCAGCTTCAGGTGTTCAGGAGGGCCTTGCAAGCAAAATCCTGCTTTTCTTTTCCTGATTGTATTAGACGTAATTGCAAGGTTGAGTGAAATTGCAGATTTCAATGGCAACTATCAAGTACAGGTGACAGACAGAATAGTATCAGCAACACCACATACGTTTTTTTTTTTTTCTTGATGGGGCTTTTACATGGTCACGGGACGTCACGGGGCTGTACATGGTTTTGACTCCGATGGTGTTCCTGATCGAATTCAAGTTTGCCTTTCTCTTTTCTTTTCCGTTTTTTTGACCTTCTCTTTTCTTTTCCTTTGCATAGAAGTAGATAACAGATACTCTCGTCGATCAGACATCGCACGTACGGCCACGCCATGGCTCCACGGACGAAACGCGGACGAGAAAACGCGTGCGCGCCGCCGGAAACTGGGACGCTGCCGGCAGAACTCGTGCTCGAGATCGTCGCGCGCACTGACAACCGCACGCTCGTCCGTTGCGCCGCCATCTGCAGGCAGCTCCGGCGTGAGATCCTCAGCCCATCTTTCATCCACCGCGTTAGCAGCCAAGCGGCTCCGCGCATCCTCGCCCATCTATCCACCTCCGACGCCGACAAGCGCCTCGCCCTTGTCCACCCGGCTACGCCACCCGCCGCGTCCTTCTGCCATGACCACCTCTCGCCCTTCATCTCGCGCCGCACCGCCCATATCTTTGACCATTACGGTCCTGTGATGTCCCGTCACGGTCTCGTCCTCCTCACTCGCCTGGACATAGAATCCCGATCCAAGTCCGGCCGCCGCTTCGACCTGTGCGTGTACGACCCCATGAGTGGGCGCCGTACATTCTTCTCCAAACCGCCGGAGATCAAGATCAGCAGGAAATCCCGCTACAAATACGTCTTGCTCACCGCCGCCGACGGCATAGACGACTCCTTTCTGTTGCTCGTCGTCGATCCCTACGGGTGGGGCATCAAAGTACAGGCTGGATCATCGTGTGGGACATGGGGGCCAGTCATGTATGGGAGCGACCATGACTTCCCATGGTGGTCGCTCAAATTGCGAGGCGACCCTGCCATCCTCTCTGGTGGCGTCATCCACTGGCTAGCGTCTCATGGCAAGCAAATCCTAAGCTACGATTTCGGCACAGGGAAGACGGGCTCGGTGAAGCTTCCGCCCACCAAGTACGACTTTTACCAGCTCTATTTGACGACATCGTCGGATCGGAAACTACTGAAACTTCTCTCCATCCAAGGGTGTCACGACCCAGCCCAAGGCCCATGACAAGACCAAGGCCCAACCCAAGATGGCGAGAGAAGAGACGAGGGCGTCGGCTACTTATCTCCACGAAGGGCGCCACCTCCTGATGAACTGATTAGATGAATGTTCCCTGAGGGTTCGTCCCTCCGATCCATCAGGATCTGTAACCCAGGATTTGGATCGAACCATAGGATATTTTGTATGAACCCTAAGTGAGATCATAACACCTAGTATCAGAGCCACCAGCCACCACCCCCAATTTTTTCTCCGATCCTAATTCCGAAGCGAATCCGGTGGTATCAGATCTCGATCTGCTGCTACCGGGCCGGCGACGGTTGATCGAGGAGAGTTGGGTACACCACGGCGCCGAAGAGACCCACGGCGGCGGAGCGAAGGATGTCGGAGAGCCTCGGCTGCCGCGGCGGAAGCCACCAACGCCAAGCTGGACTCCCTCGTCGAGCGAGTTCGCGGGCTTGGCGTCGTGGATGAAATCCATGGGACGCCTCGGTCGCCGATCTCTCGGCGGCGACCACCACGCTCAAGCTTCACGCGGAGGATGCCGGCTGCGAGGCTGGGCGTCATCGAGTCGCGGCCGCCACCACGACCTCCAACGCCCGTGCAGCTGCCTACTACACCGCTGCGGGCACGGCGGCAGCGCGACGGCCCGATGGGCACGGCAACGACATCTCTACACGGGGTACAATCACGAGGCCTCCGGGTCTCGCCGATTTCCCCCGGACAATGGTACGATCATCGTCACTGATCCATATCCTGCATACCATGAAGAGGATTCATATGATCGACCTAGGAATCACACTCGCTATACTTCCACTCCTAATATGGATTTCCCCAAGTTCGATGGCACCGATCCCACTATTTGGAAGGATAACTGTGAGATGTATTTTGAGATTTACGGCATCTCTGACATGATGAAAGTAAAATTTGCCATGCTCAATTTTGTGGGGAACGCAGCGCTGTGGCTCAAAACAGTGCAATCTAAACAATATATCATCCACTGGGAAGACCTGTACAAAGCTGTAGAGTCTTATTGGGGCAAGAACAAATTCAATTTGTTCATGCGCCAGATCCTTACCATTAGGCAGTTAGGAAATGTAGAGGCATACACAGAAAAATTCAATCAGTTGAAACACCAAATCCTTCTGCATGATCCTAGCACTAGTGAGGTCTTCTTTGTGGAGCGTTTCATAGCAGGCTTAGCTGATGAATTGCGCGCGGCTGTTCTGTTGCATTTACCTGAAGACGTGGATACTGCTAGTCTCTTGGCCCAATTGCAGGAAACGAAGCAGGAAAATGTTCGGCAACAACAACACCACTCGTCGTCGTCCTCGCGCACCAATCACCGTACCTTCCATAATACGGACAAGGCCAAGTATTCAAGTCGTGGGGATGAACAGAAGAAGCCAGAAGCACCACGCTGGGATGCCAAGCTGGAGGCACTCCGCGCCTTCCGCAAGTCAAGAGGAGAATGTTTCACTTGCGGTGAGAAGTGGAACCGCACCCACAAGTGCCCCACTCAAGTGCCTCGCATATTCCGGAGGAATTGCTGGATGCTCTACCACCGGACCCGGACCCGAGGTGTCGATGGCGAAGCCGGTTCGGGCGACGAACTCATGTGCGTCGACATCGCCGCGATCGCGGGCTCTACCCCAGCACGGCGCCGCACCATTCGTCTCCACGGGCACGTGGACGAACATGAAGTTCTTATCCTCGTCGACTCGGGCAGTGGTGCCTCCTTCATCGACACTCGTCTGGTCGACAAGCTCCACGCCTCGCCTCAACCTTGTGAGCCGTCCCGGTTCATCATCGCCAATGGCGACACCATGGTCGGCGACAAGATGCTGCCTAATCGACATGGCGCACCCGGGGGCATACTTTCCGGCAGGACATGAAGATCTTACCATTGGGCTGCTACGATATCATTCGGGAGCGAGATTGGCTCGAGGAATTCAGTCCGATGTGGGTACACTCGGCGCAATCGCCGCATGCGCTTCCAGACATCGCGGGCAGCGCATTACCTTGCAAGGCATTCGGGAGGAGCACACGCCGGGCCGTCAAATCACTGCCCGTCGGCTCCGGGGCCTGTTGCGTCGGGGTGCAATTGCTGAATGTGTTGAAGTGCAACCAGTACACCAACGGGGCAGTTTGCATACTTTGGAGACTGCCACGGACGAAGAGGAGCACCCGGTGATAGCTCCTACTGTGTGACGGCTTTGCGGACCTCTTTGTGCCCTGCTGCCGGGCTCCCTCCTCGTCGTCGGCACGATCCGCGTATTCCGCTTGTGCCGGGAGCTCAACCGGTTAATGTGCGACCATACCGGTATGCGCCTCACCGGAAGAATGAAATTGAGCGACAAATCCACCTCATCTTTGCAGACAAGGTATTATACGGCATAGCTCCAGCCCCTTTGCTTCTCCGGTTCTATTGGTCCGTAAAAAAGATGGAACATGGAGATTTTGCATTGACTATCGGCAACTCAACTCCATCACCATCAAGCATAAGCACCCTATACCCGTGGTGGACGAGTTGCTCGACGAGCTAGCGGGAGCTCGTTGGTTCACCAAGCTCGACTTATCATCAGGGTACCATCAGCTACGGGTGGCAGAGGGTGACGAGTACAAGACGGCTTTCCGCACTCATCAGGGCTTGTACGAGTTCTTGGTCATGCCTTTCGGCCTCACCAACGCTCCAGCAACATTCCAGAGTGTGATGAACTCAGTTTTCGAGAAGGTGCTACGCAAAGGAGTCTTGGTGTTCATGGACGATATCCTTGTCTACACCACAACTGTGGAGCAGCATGCCAAGCAGTTAACAGAAGTGTTCCAAGTTCTTCGCGACCAGCAACTCACATTGAAACGCTCCAAGTGTTCTTTCGCCAAGCAAAACCTGGAGTATCTTGGACACGTCATTGGCATTAACGGCGTGGCCACGGATAGCTCCAAAATCACAGCCGTCAAGGATTGGCCTAGACCCAAAAACCTGAAGGAGCTCCGGGGATTCTTAGGGTTGACGGGCTATTACCGCAAGTTCATCAAGCACTATGGTCTTATCGATAAACCTCTCACTCAAGTGTTACGCAAAGGAGAAGTGTACCAATGGACACCGAGTCACGGAAGAGGCCTTCCGGACGCGAAACGAGCGCTTGTGCGAGGCTCCCGTCCTGCTCTCTCACTGATTTTTCCCAACGGTTTGTAGTCGAAGCCGATGCTCGTCAATCGGCGTGGGAGCGGTGCTCATGCAGCAAGGGCACCCCGTGGCCTACCTCGATGGGCTGCGAGTCCACGCAATCAAGCTCTCTCAACCTATGAGAAGGAGTGCCTCGCTATCCTTATGGCGGTCGATAAGTGGAGGTCCTATTTGCAACACAAAGAATTTGTTATGCGCACATACCAGAAAAGTCTCCTCCATCTGACTGAACAGCGCCTCGGTACAGGGATGCAGCACAAGGCCTTCGTCAAGTTGATGGGACTGCAATATACCATCTAGTATAAGAAAGGCATCACGAACGCGGCCGCAGATGCTCTCTCTCGTTGCCAACACTCCTCTGAATTGCTAGCTATATCAGCAGTTGTGCCTTCATGGCTGGATAAATTGGTCAGTGGGTATACTGATGATGCATCAACAAAAAAGCTATGGACTGAGCTGAGTCTCTCCGGCACAAATGTTGAAGGGTTTGAACTGCGCGATGGCGTTATTCGTAAGAAAGGCAGAGTGTGGGTGGGAGGAAATTCTGTAGCACAGCAGCACATTTTGCAAGCCCTACACGACAGTGGTATTGGTGAACATTGTGGAACCATGGCCACCTACCAGCGTATCAAGAAATTGTTTGATTGGCCAAACCTGAAACAATCAGTTCATGATTTCGTCTAGCGCTGTGACACTTGTCAGCGAGCCAAGGCGGAGCATACGAGCTGCCGGGGCTGCCGCAACCTCTCCCGGTTCCTCCATCGGCACGGCACACCATCGGCCTCGACTTTATCGAAGGATTGCCCAAGTCAAATGGCCATGATGTGATTACGGTCGTCGTCGACAAGCTAACCAAGTACGGCCACTTCATTCCCCTGAAGCATCCATATACAGCTTTACGGGTTGCTCGGGCGTTCGTGGACAACATCTATAAGCTCCACGGTCTTCCCCGGTGCATTGTGTCGGACGGGGATAAGATCTTCACCAGCACACTGCGGCAAGCCTTGTTTCGCCTCACGGACATGCAGCCGATGATGAGTTCAGCGTACCACCCACGGACGGACGGTCGGACGGAGCGGGCCGAATCAATGCACTGGAGTCATTCCTTCGTTGCACAGTTCACACTTGCCCCACCAAGTGGTTTCGTTGGTTACCCCTGGCGGAGTTCTGGTACAATACAGCGTTTCATTCAGCCATTGGACGCGCCCCATTTGAAGCGCTTTACGGGCATCCACCTCGACACTTTGGCATCTCTGCGGCGGCGGCATGCAACGTCCCTGACCTCGACTACGTGGCGCAAGAAAGGGAGACTATGAGCTGCCCTCTGAAGCAACACCTATTGCGTGCCCGGCAAAGGATGAAGAAGCAAGCGGACAAACACCGGACAGAACGCTCCTTCAACGTTGGCGACATGGTCTTCCTCAAGCTACAGCCATATGTGCGGACATCCACGGCACCAAGGAGTAGCCGAAGCGGCGTTCAAGTTCTTCGGGCCATACAAAATCTTGGCGCGCGTTGGTGAAGTGGCGTATCGCTCGGAGCTACCCGCCGGCAGCAAGATCCACAATGTCGTCCATGTCTCGCAGCCGAGGCGTCAGCTACCATCGGCCTCACCAACGACATACGACCTCGCCTTACTGGACCTGGACTCCATGGTACTCCTGCAACCTGAAAAGATCTTGGCACGGCGTTCCATCCAACGTGGTGGCGTCGAGGTGTCCCGCGTCCTCATCCGTTGGCTGGGGCTTCCGAGTTCTGCAGTCTCCTGGGAGGATGAAGCACCACTTCGCGCGCGCTTTCCTGGACTACTGGCTTGGGGGCAAGCCAGCTCTCAAGGAGGAGGGGATGTCACGACCCAGCCCAAGGCCCATGACAAGACCAAGGCCCAACCCAAGATGGCGAGAGAAGAGACGAGGGCGTCGGCTACTTATCTCCACGAAGGGCGCCGCCTCCTGATGAACTGATTAGATGAATGTTCCCTGAGGGTTCGTCCCTCCGATCCATCAGGATCTGTAACCCAGGATTTGGATCGAACCATAGGATATTTTGTATGAACCCTAAGTGAGATCATAACAAAGGGTTCCTGATGTCCGTGTGGCTAAAACTCCCAAACTCAGCAGCAGGTGGCGGTGGCTGGGCGTTGGAGACCGTGATCGACACCGAGGAGAAGTTGCGCTCGCTGGACCCTAGTATCCCTCTCGGTTGTTGTCCATATTATTATAAACTTACCGTGTTCCATTGCTTTGAGAAGAGAAGTGGTGATGTCGTGTTGCTCCGGGTTCCTAGGGAAGGCTATTTTGACACCATCACCGTGGACTTGGAGACGAAGGATATTCATAAGCAAGAGTGGGGTCCCTTATTGTTGGAGAACGATCTACCGTTGAGGAGGAAGGATATGCACACGCAAGAGTCGGGTCCCTTATTGTTGGAGAAGGATCGACCATTGAGGAGGAAGATTATACATTGGAAAGAGTGGGCTCTTTTCTTGTTGGAGATCGACCTGGCATCTCGTTTAGAGAACATGCAAATATATTCCTAGCTAGGATAGCCATCTAAGTAGGTCGTTTTACATATATATATACATTTATCATCTGCAGTGGTGCATGCTTAGCTGATATTGATTTTTTTTTCTTTTCATTCCACTAGTCGTTGTAGATTGAGATTTGGATGCAACACAGTGATTGTATTGATCCCCAGGGTAATTCATAATATATGATTACTTGCTAATTAAATACAGATTAATTGTACTATTTGTAACAAGATCACCTTTTTCCATGGAAGTTTATTATTGTTTTCTGTGCTCGGTAAATATGTGTGACATGATTTTCCTCCTTGCGTCGATTGATATTTTTTTAACATAGAGCATCCGACATCATTGAAAATCCTTTCAATGTCCCGCAACAACTAGCGGGATATCATCTAGTTCATACAGTTTCTATTCACTGAGGCTAGCTAAAATGTTAATCTGACTTATTATAATGCCTTGCATAAGCATGCAAGCGATCCAGCAACACCACCGAACATATTGGAGAAATTGACAGGTTCATGTTTGGCAGCTGAACTTGAACCGCAGCTTCAGGCGGAAATGCATTGCTACATACACGTGGGCGTCCCGGGCTTATCCCGGACGTCCAATCATGTGTTGCGATGGGTGCAACCTCTCTTTGCATTTTGTAGAGAACACCCTGAGTTATGCTTTTTTCATGTCAATAAGTCCCTCTCCTTTACATAACAAATCCATGTCTTTGCATTTTATAGAACGTGTACAGAATCATTGGATGCTAGCAGCTCCATGATGTTAAAAAAGGATGGAGATTTCCCTATCATCATTTATTTAGGAGTATCTTGATTAGTCTATATTTTTTCCTGATTTTTTGCAACATTCAAGGTAGAGGCAAAATGATACATTACGTACTAATGGACTGGGGAAAAAGGAAAGGGAGATTCAGATCCGCAATTCACGAAGGAAAATTCGTCGAAAAAAAACACAACTATCCATGAATCCATCAAATCTATTTCCAGAAGTAAGAAAATATAATCTACAGATCTGAGCACTGAGGTATGAAACATCAAAACAATTTCCAATCTCCGTGGCGAGTTCTCCTCCGCCATGGAATGGCTCAGCGCCGAATACTCTGCGGACATGCGCGGCGAGGATGATGAGCGGCTGGGCCACGACCGCGATGACGGCCGTCGCGCCTGCCCTGGCGCCGGCGATGTCGGCCTTCCGGATCAGAGATATGGTGGAGATGTTTCCTCGCCGCCAGTCATGGTGTTCGGCGAGCCTCGAACAGACGGAGGTCAGAGGTGGGGAGGAAGGATTTGGGAGGAGAGAGGTCAGGAGAGGGAAACGCAGAGCGGCGAGGCTAGCCAGAGATGGGATGAAGTGTACATGTACACTTTGGCTTCCGTAATGGTGGGAAGATGTTCCTTGTCCAGGTTGAAAGTGTAAAACAGAGCAGCACGAATCTTGGAATGTTCCAGGCCTTCAGATAAGCCAGTGACGCCCACATCTATGTAGAAAAACCGCGTTGCAGCTTCAGGTGGTCAAGAGGGCATTGCAAGCAAACTTCTGCCTTCCCTTCCTGATTATATATATCCGCAGCTGATTTCGTCAATTTCAAGATCCAATCCGCCGGCTCAGTCTTCCGGAGGTGCTCATAGAGGTAGGGTGTGCGTGTGTGCATTCATAGGGGTGGGTGTATGCGCATGTATGTGAGCGTCTGTGTTTGTACTGTGTTTCTCAAAAAAAAAAATCTAGCGTATGGTCACATAGAAAGAGAACATATTACACAATTGCGCGTCGAATGCAATTGCAGATTTAACTATTGTGCAAAAGACTCTTGAGGCAACTATCCAGGCAAGCGTTTTTCTTGACCGGGGTTGCACATGGTTACGGGACGTCACGGGGGTGTACATGGTTTTGATTCTGATCGTTTCCTAACTGAACTCTGCTTATCCTTCCTTTTAACAGATAGTCGATCAGACATCGCACGTACGGGCACGCCATGGCTCCACGGAGGACAGGCGAACGATGCGCGCCGTCGGAAACTCTGATTGCGCGGGCGTTGCCGGCAGATCTAATGCTCGAGATCGTCGCCCGCTCCGACCACCGCACCGTCATCCGTTGCGCCGCCACCTGCAACCTCCTCCGGCGTGACATCCTCAGCCCATCTTTCATCCACCGCCTTCGCCAAGCGGATCCGGCCATCCTCGCTCATCTATGCACCACCGACGCCAACAAGCCCCTCGTCCTCGTCCACCCGGCCACGGCCCCCGCCGCGTCCTTCTCGTCCTTCATCTCAGGCACCGCCGATATATTTGATAATTACAGTCCCGTGATGTCCCGTCACGGTCTGGTGCTCCTCCATCGGCTAAACATAAAAACTCGATCCAAGTCCGACCAAATCTGTGTGTATAACCTTATGAGTAGTGCCTGTACATTCTTCTCCGAACCACCCGGCATCAAGATCGACGGGAACTCCTGTCACAATTTCGTCTTACTCACCGCCGCGGACGGCATCAACGACTCCTTTCAGCTGCTAGTCGTCGATCCCTACGGATGGTCCATGAAAGTACAAGCTGGATCATCGTGTGGGACATGGGGGCCAGTCATGTATGGGAGCAACGACAACCTCCCATGGTGCTCGCTCAAAAGCCGCAGCGACCCTGCCATCCTCCACGGCGGCGTCATCCACTGGCTAGCGTGTCTTGGCAAGCAAATCCTAAGCTACAATTTGGGCACACGGAAGTCAGGCTCAGTGGAGCTCCCGCCTACAAAATGCGACATTCACCAGCTCCACTTGACAACCTCGTCGGATGGGAAACGGCTGAAGCTGCTCGGTATCGAAGGTTTCATGATAACCGTGTGGCTGCAACTCCCAATCTCAGCAACATGCGGTGGTGATTGGGTCCTGGAGACAATGTTTGATATGGAGGAAAAGCTGCGGTCGCTATACCCTTGTAACCCTTTCGACATGACATATTATGGCCTTATCGTGCTCCACTGCTTTGAGAAGAGGAGCGGCGACGTGGTGCTGTTCCGAGTGCCCGAGCAAGGTTATCTTGCCACCGTCATCGTTGACTTGGAGATGAAGGATATGCGTAGGCATAATAAGTCGGGTACCTTGTTGGAGATAAACCTACTACCATCTCGTTTAGAGAACATGAAAAATCATGTCCTAGCTAGCTAGGATAAGCCATGTAAGTAGAGCATCATACATATAAATTTTATCACCTCGCGTATTAAATTTCTCCTCTAATTTCATTTGTCATGTGTATTTTTCCGAAATGCTTTTGCACGTATATATATACTGAACATTTGAGGCAAAGTTATGTACTTTTGGATGACGCAAAAATGATACTCCATCTATTTATAAAAGAATGTCGGAAATTTATCTAAATTCGGATGTGTCTACACCAAAGAGTATCTAGATGCATGTAAATTTAGATAAACTTGCATCATCCTTTTATGAACAGAAGTAGTACCAAATTTGTGTTTAGTAAAGAGGAAAACAAATTGATAGAGCATGACTGGTGAACGCTGGCCTCCCGTAAGTTTTGTGCTCGCGAGCGCAAGGAGGCCAACTCGCTCATCATGCTTGTCATGCGATCCCTCTGGTTAGAGCGGAATGCCAGTGTTTTCGACGACAAGCGGACCAGTGCTGCTGCGGTTATGAACATGATTGCCGACGATTGGGCCTCTTGGTTGTCTTGTAGAGGTGGCACTTGGCGAGAAATAGATTAGGGAGTTCTTTCCTTTGGCTCCGGCCGTGGTCGGCCTTGATAGCCGCCGTTCTGTAATCCGGATTTTTGGACATTTTGAACATCTTGGTCCGTCCCATGCTTAATACAATGACGCGCAGATCTCCTGCGGGTTCTCGAAAAAAAATGAATGGTGAACGCCTCTATTATTTCGAAAACGATGTGCATGAGCATATAACCCCAAACTAGCTATCCGTTTGATGGAATGTCACCTACCCCAGATGTATGTGGGATGATAGGAGATCATTTAATACTGAAGGCATAGTAGGCGAAATAAGATTAGAGACCTAATTAGTGGAGGGAGCCTAGCTGTTATGATAAACTAGATACTACCCCTCGTTTTGCTGCGAGATCGAAGTACATAGTAAAACTGTTGAGGCGTCAATAAAAAATGTCGATTACCCAGTAGAGTAGCCTTGGCACGACAAATATTACTCCCAAAAACGAAGATAACAATAAGTAAATATAGCAAGACTTAGAGAAAGGTGAAAAGTAAATCATAGTGAACCATTTGCATACACCAGATTAAGTAAGTTTTATCCCTTCCCTCCATGATCAATTGTTTTGTGAGCATAAACACAACTTAATGTCCGCGGGGGTGCATAGGAATAGCCAAACTATACCCCCAAAAAACAATATAGCACCGACATTGATCAACGGTAACGGCGTGGCACACAACCTAGGGCAATTAGGTAGGCGTGGGTTAAGCAGGTGTTAACACGATTCAACGCCTCCCTGCGTGTTGGTACTAATCGAAAAAGATTGTAAAATGGTTTCTATCTCATAAATAGGTGTTGCGTCTGGAGTGCATGTGGGAGTTCCTAGTTAAGAGGGATCCATCAAGAGACTAAGGGGACGGCCACCCATGTTAGCCACATCCATGAGGATGTGTGACCAACACAGTTCTGCAAGGTTTTGATGGCTTCTAGGATCGGGGTGCTCCCTCTCCCAGATGGGTTCAGACCTTACCTGGGCCCGGTGCCAGGGAAGATGATAGTGAAGACCTCCAGAGGGTACCAGTGGGATATAAACATCAAGGAGGTCAGTGACAAAGCTGCTATTCTTCAAGAAGCTTAGTGCAAAGGAGAACAATGTGGTCGTCTTCGACCACTCGTGCTGCAAGGTTGGTGGCAGGTGCTCTTAGCACCCTGACTGCATGAAGAGGCTTGATGAAGATGAGTAGCGATCCACGTTTCCCTGCCTGCTGCTAAATAATCATTGATGATCAAGTTCTCCTGCCTTAGTTGGCCATATGGACATGCTTAAGTACTCGCCGTACCGTCGTCACTATCTATTACTACTAAAATAACTTGCTAGTATGCCATGGTATTGCTGATCTCGTTGTTCTTCGTGTTTTTGATGTTCTTGCTATTGCTATGGTAACCTCACCACTCCTGAGAAGAGGTTACTATAGCGCCTTGTTGTGGGTATACTTCATGGGTGTACCATCGACAATGCCTAGATCCGGCAAGCCCGGGTGGCCCATAGACGGTGATGTGGCATGTGGCCCATCGGGCGGCCCAGTTGCTGTTGATCATGAAGGATGAAGTCCAGCCCAGGATCAATAAGCAGGATCCGAACCGACCTTCGGAGGAAGCCGGATCCAGGGAGGCCCATGAGGAACCCGGATCCAGTACGACGTAGATGGGAGGCGGATCCTTGACGTACACGGCAAGATATTGTACCGTAGTTAGGCAGTTTGTAATCCGGCTAGGACTCTCCATGTAAACCCTAGATCCGTGCGCCTTTATAAGCCGGATCCCGGGAGCCCTAGAGGCACAACCACAACTCATTGTAACAACACGAAAGCGCCCAGATAATTCCAGACAAGCAGCAGTAGGCCCTGTCCTCGTGCGGGTGTTCGAAGCTGGGTAAATCGCGTACCACCGTCCCGAGTGCACTCCGCCCTATGGCCCCTACTTCTTCTCCCCCTCGTGAGGATCCCTCCTCCGAGGTACCGTCGAATAGGCAACGGCAGTTGGCGCCCACCGTGGGGCCAGCGGCGTCTGGAGGCCGGAACCGGGTGGGTTCTACCTTCGGAGGCATCGGCGACACCATCGCCGTGGGGCGCGTCAAGTACGCCGGAAATTTCCCAATCGTCCCTGAGGATGAGTGCTGGATTCCGGCTAAGACAAACCCCGTTAAGCTCTCCATCATCCCGATCGGCGGGATACACATCTTCATCGGCGAGACCGTCGATTCCGACGGGAACGCACTGGTGAGTAACGCTGACGCGACCGCCGCTGAGCAGGACGCAGTCGCGAAGATCCAATCTGAGTCGCAGTAACTTCTTAAGGAAGATTCCGCCTTGAATCTGGAAAAATCAAAGCCCACCCAATCCACCCCTGAGCAGGAAATAACGGTGGAAGACGAATGCAGATCCGCCTGGGTCTCCCAGGTGTTAGAGAAGCAAAGGTGTCACTTCGTACACTTCATAGCCCATACCGCAGGAGCCGCCCCTCAAGAAGTCGGAGCTGGCCCCGTGCAGGTTGAGGCCCCGGAAAACGGCGACGCTCCGGATCAGCAGGAGGCTGTCGGAGAAAGCGATGCCCCGGGTGAAGAATCAATCCTGGGCAACCTGAGCCCAACTTCCGATGATTCCTCCTCCATGGACACGGAAGAGTTCAACTGTAAACTAGAGGAACTCGGAGGCGGTGAGCAGCCTGACGTCGATTCCGCCCAGCCTATGCAGGTTCTCGCAACCGTGGCACCGCTGGATCAGCAGGAACGCGAAGATGAAAACACCACCTCCGACCCAGGACCGTCCAATGCAGGATCTCCGTTAGATCGGGAGCGTCCGTACGAAGACGTCCTGTCCCCAGAAGAGATAGTTGCGCAAGCACGCATGGATTTAGTCGCGCAGTCTGACGTCCTCAACAAACCCATAACCCCTGGCGACGCCGCAGATCCGGAGGCTTTAGAGGCCACAAGAAAGGAGATGCTGGCCACAGCCAAGAAGTTTGCCAATACCGCAGCTGCAATATTGGATGAGAGGGCAGAAGCTGCAAACTTGATGGATCGCTTTGAAAGACAGGATCGTGAAATCACTGAAACACTCGAGCACGTCAAGAGTATGAGGAAAGAGTGGGAGGTGAAAATGACCTATGCACAGGCGGAGGCTGATCGAATCATCAGAGAAGCGATCCCTCCCCGCAGGATCAACTTCGCCACCCCTGAGCGAGCAGCAGCCGCTCGCAACTCCAAAGGATAACATGAAGAAGGCTGCGGAGATCCTGAAAAAGAAGGACGAGGAAATTGATATTAACGACGTCCGCAAGCTTGTTGCTTCAGCAATGCAGCAGCAAAGTAAGGCAGATACCTCGCGCAGGTTGGAATCCAATCCGGATCACTGTGTGTCTACCGCGCAAAAGGACGCCCATGTCAACCGACATCCCGATGATGAATCGCGCACCGGATCCACGGAGCGCAGAAGAAAAGCAAGGGAGCACCCAAATCCGATCCCCGTACCATCAAAGACACCTCCGTCAGATCCGAAGAAGGGAAAGGATGCAATGTACGCTGGTAGGAACAAGTACCGGAACCCGTCACCTCCGCCTAACGGGTACCCGCGTCCCCCGCCTCCTCGCCGCCGCAGTCCAGCCGGAAACACCAGGCCCCATGGGGCCGGTGGAATCAACATCCGCGACATGCCGCCACCGAGAACCAGGGAGCGTACGCCGGAACCACGTCGGAACCAGAACAACGATCATGAACCCGAGCCCAGAAGGAGTCGGAACAATGATCGCGAGCCTGAGCCTAGGAGGGGCCGGAATGCTGAGCGTGAGCCGGAACCCCGTCGAAGCCGGAACGACGGAGGAGACTATCACCAAGGTGAAGGTAGCCTCCGGAGCCGGAGCGAACCACGGGAAGACCGCCGGGAATCTGAAGGCGGAAGCACAAAATCTCACAGGCCCCCTCGCAGGTCTCCTTCACCACCACCAAGTGGCGGAGGCAGAGGCGGTGGCCGGAGATCTCGCTCCCGCTCAAAAACCCCGGGCGGCGGCCCACGTGATGCCCGAGAACGCCTCAATGAGTACAAAACTGATTACATTGGCCCAAAGTGCTTCGGCAGGATGATTCGAGAGGAACCAAAGCCAAGGATGAACCTCAAGCTACCCGGAAACCTGATGAATTATGATGGCACGGAAAGGCCGGATACCTGGATTGAGGATTACTATAATGCAGTAACCTTTGCCGGAAGAACCCTTAATATTGCCTGCCGCATGCTTCAGCTGTACCTTGTAGGTCCAGCCCGGATCTGGCTCAGTGACCTCGAGAAAAACTCCATCTTTTGCTGGTTTGACCTGAAGAACGCCTTCGAGAAACACTTCAGGGGCACCTACAAGAGACCTGCCACGACAAGCGACCTACAGGCATGTATCCAGAAGAAGGGTGAAACATCAAGGAGTTTCCTTACCTGATGGTTGCAAACCAGGAACGAGTGCGAGAACGTCGATAACCGCACAGCAATGCACGCCTTTATTGGTGGCTTGCAGCGAGGAGGACTGCTGCGGCACAAGCTAACTTGCTTGGTCAATGCAAACAAACTGACGTTGGATGACATGATCACCATCGTCAGCGATCATACTGCCGCCGATGATGACGCAGGCGGAGATCTGGCAGCTACAGCAATCCCCCTGCATCAGCAAAAGAAGAACCGTGATAACGGTAGCAGCAGCGGCACCAAGCGGAAAAATCACCCTGATGACCAAAGGAGTGGCGGATCCGACTTGATCGCCATGGCTTTCCAGCGCGGAGGCCAAGGAGGCGGAAGAGGCCGCGGCCGTGGAGGCGGAGCTGGAAGGGGCCAGCAGCGTGGCGATGAGGTCACCGCTGCCGGAACCCGCGCCCCCCTAACTTATGAAGAGTACAGAGACATGCCTAGCCTGGCCCATCTGGATCCGGCTACAGGGAAGTCCACTCACACCAACCGCAACTGCAAGTGGGTCAACGATCTCAAATCTGACCCGGAAGAAGGATACAAGCGAGCCCGGAAGCACCGCCCACGCGGCAAAGGAGGCAAGGGCAAGAACAAGGACAAGGAGGAAGACAGCTCCGAGGCGATGGACGAGGACGATGCTTCGCCGGATCCCAAAGCCGGATCCGCAGCTAAACCCAACCCCTTCGATAAAAAGAGTGCGTGCGCGTACCACACATTCCTTGGAACTCCAATAGTCCGTGCAAGCAAATCAGCTCTCCGGATCCTGAACGCCACAGTTCCTTCTGTGCCGCAGTATGTCAGGTGGTCGGAAACTCCGTGTACGTTTGATAGGAAGGATCATCCTATTGTCATTCCGAAAGAGTGATATGCCTTGGTTGTAAGTCCCCGCATCGACTGGTATGATTTCTCCAAGTGCCTCATGGACGGCGGAGCCAGCCTGAACATCATGTACCTGGAAACTTTGGAGCGGATGAACCTTACCAAGGAACAGCTAAAGCACAACACCACTGAATTCCATGGTGTGGTTCCGGGTAAAAAGGCAAATTCCTTGGGCAGCATCAGACTTCCCGTGGCCTTCGGCGACGTAAATAACTTCCGCCAAGAGATGATCACGTTTGAGGTCGTGCCCTTCAAGAGCTCCTACCACGTCATCTTCGGCAGGCCCACCTACCACAAGTTTCACGCAAGAGCGTGCTACATCTACAACAAGCTCAAGATTCCGGGTCCAAAGGGTATGATTACCGTATCCGGAGACTACAAGAAGGCTCACGAGTGCGAGTTAGGCGAAGCCGCCTTCGCGGAGTCACGTGATATCCGGAGAGGAGCTGCAAGGCATACGAGGCCGCGGTGGATCCGACTGAGATGCAGACCACCAAGAAGCAGATCTCCGAACAGAAGACCTCCTTCAAGGCCGCGATCGAAACCAAGAAGCATGACCTCATTGTAGGCGACAGCTCCAAGCAGGTTTCAGTCGGAGCCAACATGGACCCCAAGGAAGACGCGCTCGTCGAGTTCCTCCGCGCTAACATGGATATCTTCGCATGGCAACCTTCTGACATTTTCGGAGTACCTAGGGAACTCGCCGAGCACTACCTCAACATAAATCCGGGGGCTAAACCGGTGAAGCAAGCTATGCGACGCTTTGGAGATAAGAAGCGCCGCGCCATAGGAATGGAACTAGCTAAGTTACTAGAGGCAGGTTTTGTAGAAGTTATCCATACTGATTGGGTCGCAAATCCCGTCCTTGTACCCAAAAAGAATACTGAAATACTAAGAATGTGCATCGATTACTCCGGCTTGAACAAGCATTGTCTGAAGGATCCGTTTCCCTTGCCGCGCATTGACCAAATCATTGATTCAACGGCAAGGGGGGAACTTCTGTGTTTTCTTGACGCATATTCCGGGTATCATAAGATCCGGATGAAGAAGTCCGACCAAAAGGCGACCTCGTTCATCACCCCCTTTGGCACTTACTGCTACGTCACCATGCCCTTTGGTTTGAAAAATGCAGGTGCCACCTACTGATACGTCTCCGACGTATCGATAATTTCTTATGTTCCATGCCACATTATTGATGATATCTACATGTTTTATGCACATTATATGTCATTATTATGCGTTTTCCGGAACTAACCTATTGACGAGATGCCGAAGGGCCAGTTCCTGTTTTCTGCTGTTTTTGGTTTCACAAATCCTAGTAAGGAAATATTCTCGGAATCGGACGAAATCAACGCCCAGCATCTTAGAATCCACGGAAGCATCCAGAACACCCGAGAGTCGCCAGAGGGGGGACACAGGCCCCCCAGATGATAGGCCAGCGTGGCCCAGGGGTGGCCCGCCCCCCCCCCTGTGGTGTCGTCGCCCCGTTGACCTTCTGACGCCGCCTCTTCGCCTATAAGAAGCCCCTCGACCTAAAACCTCGATACGAAAAAGCGACGGTACGAGAAACCTTCCCGCAGCCGCCGCCATCGCGAAGCCAAGATGCGGGGGACAGGAGTCTCCGTTCCGGCACGCCGCCGGGACGGGGAAGTGCCCCGGGAAGGCTTCTCCATCGACACCACCGCCATCTTCATCAACGCTGTCGTTGTCTCCCATGAGGAGGGAGTAGTTCTCCATCGAGGCTCGGGGCTGTACCGGTAGCTATGTGGTTAATCTCTCTCCTATGTACTTCAATACAATGATCTCATGAGCTGCTTTACATGATTGAGATCCATATGATGAGCTTTGTATCGCTACTAGTTGTGTGCTACTCATGTGATGTTATTAAAGTAGTCTATTCCTCCCGCATGGTGTAAAGGTGACTAGTGTGTGCACCGTGTGGTTCTTGTCGTAGGCTATGATCATGATCTCTTGTAGATTGTGGAGTTAATTATCATTATGATAGTATTGATGTGATCTATTCCTCCTTCATAGTGTAATGTGGACAGTGTGTGCACTATGTTAGTTCTTGGTTTATTTTGCAATGATCTATTATGCTCTAAGGTTATTTAAATATGAACATTGAATTGTGGAGCTTGTTAACTCCGGCATTGAGGGTTTGTGTAATCCTACGCAATGTGTTCATCATCCAACAAAAGAGTGTATGTAGCACATATGAGAAAGAGTTATTTATTATGCGATCAATGTTGAGAGTGTCCACTAGTGAAAGTGTAATCCCTAGGCCTTGTTCCAAATACTTGCTATCGCTGCTTGTTTCTTGTTTTACTATGTTTCTACTCCGCAACATTACCACCATCAACTACACGCCTGACAAAGCACTTTTCTCGGCACCGTTGCTCTGCTCATACTTATTTATACCACCTGTATTTCACTATCTCTTCGCCGAACTAGTGCACCTATTAGGTGTGTTGGGGACACAAGAGACTTCTTGCTTTGTGGTTGCGGGGTTGCATGAGAGGGATATCTTTGACCTCTTCCTCCACGAGTTCGATAAACCTTGGGTGATCCACTTAAGGGAAACTTGCTGCTGTTCTACAAACCTCTGCTCTTGGAGGCCCAACACTGTCTACAAGAATAGAAGCACCCGTAGACATCAAGCTATTTTCTGGCGCCGTTGCCGGGGAAGAAAGGTAAAAGTTACTGACAAGGTATTAACTTGTCAATGCCTACGGATTGTAGACTAGGGTTTAGTTGGATGTAGAGGGCAAGTAGATCTCGAAGGTTTCAGCCGAAAAGTACTCGACGAATATGAAAGCTAGGGTTTTGGAAACAATGATTCGATGATCTGCAGTCCCTCGACTCCCCCTTATATAGGAGGCGGAGCCGAGGGATTCGTGTTGTACAAGTTACAAAGTCCGGGAAGGTTTCTAACTCATCCCGTAAGATTACAAATAAGACTTTCTATTACAACTCTAGCTTTCCTTAATAATATCTTGGGCTTCCGAATCTTCTTATTCTTTGGGTAATGGGCCTTCAGTAAACCCCGGGTACTATCTTCGGTAGGCCCATTAGGGATGCCTATGTCAGTAGCCCCCGAGATTTTGCTTGAACCGTAGAGTCAGGGAAAATCTCCACTGTTTATTTTTACTCGACAACTTAAACTTTTCTATATTTCTTCATATAAATTTCTATATTGTACGGGGATAATGGTAGTTGGGGCTAGTTCATCGACGGATCGGGTACTAGTTAAGCTGCTCTAGTGGCAATCCGCAAAAACCTACTTCAAAATCACGTCCCTGGACATGATTTCGGGATACTTGGTTTAAACTTCGACGAGGTGCCGCTTAAGGTCTTACCATTCGTCGAGTCCCGGTCATATTTATCGGGTACCTAATGCGTACGTTAGGATTTTTCTTCGTATCCGTTGATACGGATAAAAGTAGCAAACCGACGTCGAGAGATGGCGCCACGCCTCACGAGAATAAATACGGGGTCTTGCCTTCGCAAAGTTTTGCGGCATTCGGAAATTGATCGCAACTTCGGCGATGCGAGAATATATTGTCGAGTGCTTATTCGGGCTGATGGAATGGCACATTTTATCGAGTCAAAGATGACTTATATTGCTCTCCCGATGGGAGTATATGCAGAGTTATTTATAACTCGAAATATACTCTTTTGCTTTTCTATCTTTCTTCTTTTCATTCTGTCTTTCTTTTTTTTTTCTTTAAAATTTCATCGGGCACGCGAACAGCGTTCCCGATGGGAGTAGCCCCCGAGGCTACAGCCAAGGACTTGTGCTTGGTTGTAGGCTCCACGCTTTATGCCGCTATATTTTCTTTCTCTCCCGAAGTTTTATAATTTCTCGGGTGCGCGAACGAGCGCTCCCGATGGGAGTAACCCCGAGGCTATGAACAAATACTTGTATTTGATCATAGGCTCACGCCATTTCTATTTTGTCTTTCTTCATCTTTTCATTTTTCCAAAGTATCCCCCGAGCATTTGACCAAAAACTTGTATTTGATCAAAGGCTCTCCAATATTTTTGCATGTCGCCTTTTGATGCAGCTGTTGAGTCGAATTTTTCTTTCTGCCAAGGTGACGTTATTGCTGACGATAGCCACGATTGTAAGTCCAAAAATCGCGAGAAGTTTTTCTCCCGCTGCCTTGTGGGCCCAATTGATCCACTATCTTGACACGTCGTGCAAGTGGGGGACACACTGTTGGGGGGATGACCCCCGGTATGCCAAAGGCATGCCAAACCGGATGGTTTGAGCCATCAAGATACCGGTTTAATGTTCGTACCGGAACTTAAGGATAAGAGTTTAGCTAAGTGGAGCTAAGCCGGTATCCCCAAGAGGGTATGCCGGAACCGAGTGAAGATACGGACCTCGGAAGGACGGCGGTCGGCGGGACTGGTCA
>NC_061510.1:337570817-337588928 GCF_022539505.1 Lolium rigidum
AGCTTGCCAGACATTTTTGTTCGAGTTAGATCCATCGGTAGTCATGGAACTTGTCAACTAAAATCAGTTTGGTCACTGTACAATGGAAATACGATTTTACGGTCACTCAATACGCATGAGAGCTCCACACACGGTCACTGCTAGCGACGTAGCATAGTATTTGCTGACATGGCATTGAGTGAGACCCACTGATAAGAATACCTAGCTAGAGGAGGGCGTTTTTGCAAATCTCCGGTCCCCTTCCCTTGCTCTCGAGCGATGCCCTCATGGCGATGCGCCCCCGCTGCCACGTTCTGTCGCCCCGGCATGCCGGCCGTCCCCGGCGACGCAGCTCTCCATAGAAGCTCCGCAGCTCTCCATAGAAGCTCCGCGTCAACTTGAACTGGAAGAAGAACTCTTCGGTTCTCTACGACCTCGTCATCTCCCACCCGCTGGAGTTGCCCTCGCTCACCGTCCAGTGGTTCCCGTCGGAGTCCTCGGCCGCCGCCCGCTCCCACCAGCACGTCCTCGGTACATGTGCGAACCAAGGCCAAGTAATCATTTATGTTGATAGCCACAAATGTTAAAGAGGACATTTTGTATCACACTTTCATGGGAGAACAGCGCTGATGCAACCATGGTCATGCAAGACTATGACCCTTCCTGTACATCCTGGTATTTTCTTTCGCTCCTTTGTATCATCGGTGCTCAATGCAGTAGGGCATATGCACTGCGCTTTGAGCCAAGATCAGGCACAACATTACTTTCCTTTAAAAGGTATGTGACTGCACCAACGAAACTGCAAACCTGTCACTTCTGATGTTTCGCCTCCTTTTTTTTTAGAACTTTTAGGTTGCTAAAAGATGTTTTTCCTCAAAGTATCAGTCCCAAAATTTTCCCAACATCCTTTGTTACCGTATCCGTATCTCGGTGCAGGACCTTACATACCTTATTCAGGTTGTCTCCAATTGAATTTATACCCAGTTACAAATGTTTTTTTATCAATGTAACCATTTAATTGGCTGCAACTGAATTTATAACCAGTTACAAAATGTTTTACTAGTTCCTGGTACTTCTGAAATCCCTGTATTGTACTGTTGAACCACAATTATTTGATCTAATTTAAGATTTATCGATCCTAGATAATATGTACATGTGTTCATCTTCATACTACTCCTTACTTTACCACAATTTTACTATTGCTCTATCCTTGCAATGTTTTGGTTCAACCAAAATTATGCCATATGATAAAAAAAAATTGTTATTAAACTACTGCAATGACATGCAGGGTATCATCTAGTAATCATAACAATGCTCAACTCTTCCATATCTGGTTCTTTTGGGTAGGCTAATCAGGCTAGATACTTATTATTGCACCAGAAACTTGTATGTCATTTTTCTTTAATCTTCAAACTTGTAGGCTGGTCCCTCTGGAGTCTATGGGAGATGAGGAATGATTGTGTCTTTAACAATGCTACACCCAATCGCCATGAGCTGATCCGTTCTATCCTCGACGAAGCAAAGCTGTGGCTCCTTGCTGGTGCCAAGGAGCTGGGTCGTTTACCTCTCCATACTAGACCACCTAACGCTTAGAGTTTGGCCAGTTGGGGCTGGACTTGACAGTTTTTTTCCTTTTGCTTTCTCTTGGCCTTTGCCTTGTACAGTTTACGTCTTCTGATGTCGTCTTCTAATATATAATGACACACACTTTGGTTGAAGATGTTGCTTGGCACCGGAAAAATGGACCTATTTGGATCTATTGGCGATGACGGCAAGCTCATGATTTGGGACTTGTGTACAAACAAACCAGAACAATCTGCTGTATGGTTGATTCCAGTGTTGCTGAGCTAAATGTTTATCTGAGTTCAGAGATAGCTGAAGTCCTACAGTTTGTTCTGTCTTCCTCCTCTCCTTCAAGGCGGCGCTGGTTCCCGGCGGACTGGAGCGGGGGTAGAGCCACGGTGGCACGGTGAGCTGCGCCGGCGAACAAGCCCAGGCGAGGCTCGAGTTAGCCGTGGGGGCACAAGCATGTGCAGGACGGCGTCGAGAAGGGGAACCACAGGAGGAGGTTGAGGCGTAGCCTCGCCGGAGATCGGCGGCGCTGGGGACGGCCGGCATCGGCCGGGGCGGCAGCAGGCGGCGGCCCGGGCGCATAGCCAAGAGGGGATCGCTCATGAGCCAGGGAAGGGGATGACAGTTTTGCAAAAACGTCCTCCTCTAGATGTGTGTTGTCATCTCGACATTGGGTCCCACTGAACGCCATGTCAGCAAATACGACGCTACAGCGCGAGGGGTGACCGTGTGTGAATCTCCGATGCGTATTCAATGACCGTAAATTCGTATTTTCATTGTACAATGATCAAACTGACTTTGCTCGTCAAGTTCCATGACTACCGATGAATTTTACTCTTTTTGTTCTCACTTTTCTACAGTCGCAGAGCGGGGTTGTAAGATCCGGCACAAGACAAAATGAACGGATTAGGCTAATTCCGCCCGCGCGGCATAAATCCGGCCCACGTAAAGGCACCGACCAGTGATGGGCCAGGTTGGGCCGGTCATCACTTTGGTGCCGCTCGGCCACCCACCATCCCTAACCACGAGACGCCGACGGAGACCGAAGAGAACAAAGAACTCTCACACAGACACAGATCGATCTCCGAGATAGAGAGGAGCTGAGGTAGGTCGCCATGGGTTTCATCATGGAGTTCGCGGAGAACCTGATCCTGCGCCTGATGGAGAACCCGGAGCAGCGGGACGAGGCGCAGCGGGCGCACGTCTACCGGATGAAGGAGCGCTGCGAGCGCACCAAGGCCGCCTGGGCGCTCCCGCTCCGCCCCTACGGCTTCTGGACCTTCGAGCGCTTCAACTCCCAGCTCGCCTCCGACCCCCAGATCAGCCAGGCTGCCGGACGCCGCGACCCCTACGACGACCTCATCACCCGCCACACCAGCCCCAACCCGCCCTCTTCGTCCTGAAACCGAATCCGGTGCGTCACTTGCTTCCTTGCCAGATCTCCCTTGCTGTTTGTGCTGTCACCGTTGCTGTGTCCGCGATTGTGTCTTCCTAGGAATTTGGTCGGGCAGGTAGATTTGGCTGTGGGCGGCTGCTGGTTGGATTAATGGGGAATTTGATGCTCCTGCTGGTTAATGCTTTATCGGTTGCTGGCATTTCGTGCCTTCTGCAGATGCTTCCTGCTAGGTTTAGTTCATTTTGTTCTGCGTGAACTTTGTGGAGTTTGGTGTGTAAGTTAGCATGCCGCATTTAGGCTGCTGCTCCGGTGAAGGACGAGCGGTTTTGGTTTGTTAAATTTGGTAGCCTTTGTTAGTTAGTTTTAGCACAATTGCCTGACTGGCCCAGTGGAGCATTTCAGCCTCACATGAGCTGAAATGTCGGTGACGTTGTTATGAAGAGTCAAGGATATAGATAATGCTTTCTTCCAACTTTTAGGTTCTGTGTAACTCCTTTGATTCGGCACGTAGTGGATTTTGTTCGATAGCCTTAGGTTCTCTGTTAACATCAAAACAAGTGAAAGTTAAGTATGTTCATTCAACTTGTTGTCAGTGCCTACTTCATACATGATTCATTAGGCTTGGCTATCATTGACACCATAAGCTCTGAATGACAATGTTCGAGACCTTAATGTTCTTCTAACCACATTTATATTGTGTTGCATATAGTGGAACCTACTCATAAGACATAACTAAATTTTGCATGAGATGGCATAATAAAACGTCCTCTGTTAATTATATTCCATTTTAGAATGCGCAAAATCAGATTACTGTTCGTGCTGCCACCGTTAGTCTGTCTAGAACTTCCTCTACCTGGGTATTTGGTTGGGCAGGTAGATTTGACTGCCGGTTACTGGTTGGATTAATGGAGAGTCATATGCTCTGTGGGCTGTGATAGTTGCCATTAGGTTAGAGTGCCTTGTCTTATCTGATTGTTGGGAGTTCGTTCATGCTGCTCAGATTAGTGTTTAAGTTAATATTCCAGATTTGCGATTCTGCTCAGGTGAAGGAAGAGCAGTTCATATGGGTTACCATTTCGTTGATTTGCGGTACAGAAGTGAATTACCTGTCATTATGTATCTGGGCTATGATACTGGTATATTTTTTATACGCTTGTCCGTAGCTTTCAGTGGATTTTACTTTTAAGAGCTGGTGCCTTGTGCTTCGTGTTTCGCCAGTCACTGACATTCCATGTATGTGTTGTAAGCCTAATGTGTTGCTGTCTGGTTCCCAAAACATGTCTCACGTGAGAATGCTGACATGCTCCTATTTGGTCTTTTGTAGTTACACTGAAATTATATTTTGATGCATACCATCTACTTTGTTTAGCTATCTTGGTTAAGATTCAAAGTGGGTTTCCTTTTGATTGTTTTGCACTGCTCAAGTTCTTACAATTGATAACCTTAGTTTTTTGTAACACAGTTGCCTGGCTGGTCTAGTGTAACATTTCTGCCTCTCATGTCAAGTGCACAAATTAAGACACTCTTACAATCTGACTGTACTAGGGCACAATTGAGTAATCATGTGAGTTGACTCCAGAAATGTTGCTAACATTGTTCTGAGCAGTCAAGAATATCTGGAGCTTTGCCTTGAACTTGTAGCTTCTACCAAATTTTGGTGAAAGCAGGTGACAGATAATTGATAAGTATATACACTTGAATTTAGCAACTTGCTGTCAATGTCTAGACTTCTAGCTCATGTATGGTCCATTAGGCTTTGTTAGCACAGACACCAGAAGCTCTGATGACAATTGTCGAGTTCTTCTAACTGCATAGGTAACTATTATATAATCTACTTAGCAAATATGTAACCGTTCAAAATTTCAGGATTAAATATCAGGTATCTTTGTTGTCTATATAGTGGAACCTTATCCTGGTAAGACATAATAATTTAGTTTAAGATACAACCTACTTCCTCCATTCAAGTATATGCCATTTTAGAAATCACAGTCATAGTTTTGGGTACGTTGACCACTAATACAGACATAAGTATCTGGACTTGGCTATATAGAATATGGTTATATGTGTGTATTGAGGACTGTTTAGGAACCGGGGTATAAAACGATAGCACTGTTCACCTTCTTAGTATCAGGTTGCTTATGGATTCACAAGCAATGACCACTGTACAGTGATTGATATTAGTTCATGCAATGCCCATTTCACAAGTGCATATGTGCTTATGGTTTGCCATCATCCTTATTTTCTGATGACTAGTTAGTTTGTGCTTTGAACTTACTATCGATGATTTATACAATGAAGTGAACTAGGAAGAAGCTGTTCCAAGATTAGAACAATGCCCGCTAGGAGGGCCTTGTGAGTTATGACAGAATCGTAGAACTATGTAGTTATTTTTCTTGTACTCTTAGCTTAATTATGGCTGCTACACGGTCAAAGTACAGAAGGTTATGCCCTTGCGAAGAACCAACAAGGTGCAACCTTAATGTCATACAACATTTTTTAAGTACCAGATGATTGCCAGTGGATTATTTGCATGTTCATTCATCGCTCGATTTGACGCATTTTGATGAATGTTCCAATAGCCTCAAAGATGAACGGTTTCTCAAAAAACTATTCCATCAGATCAGCTATTGATTGCTCTCTTTCTATTATTTAAGCCATTTTATAGTGTTCATATGCTGCCTGCAAAAAGGATACTGCTTAATTCATAGTTTTGCTAGTCAGCGTGCTGGCAATATGTTCTTGCGTAAAGAAAAGTTGTGCACTGTGTTCTCCAAGTTTCATTCCTTCCAGGCTTGAGAACTGAGATGGTTTCTAATTTTTAATTTGCTTCCATGCAGATATCCTTCATGAGGAAGTGTGGTTGCGCCGAATCTACAGGGGCAGCAATAAGGAATTTCCCTCAAAATGATCGTGAAGGGCATTCTCTTCTGCTTCATTATTTTTTATCCCCGAACTGCCCTAGTTGGTTCATCTCCTGAATGGTTACTTTGACAAACTTGCAGTTTGACAAGATGCCAGAGAAGTGTTTTGTATCCGCTGATTAAAGTTTTTAATAATCTCACTGTGCTTGCCTTTGGTAATATTAAAACCTTCCAATGATAATGAGACCTTAAGTTCTCTTCCTGGATTGAATGGTTGGTTATCAAATGCTACCTATATGTAGACGAGTTTTAGGTGCTGTTTGGTTGCGTGCCTGCCTTTCTCCATCTCTAGCCTAGTAAGCGACACGAGCGGCAACCAGTCTTGTCTGGGGAGTCTTTGTTGCAATTTCGTGTAGGAAGATACTCAGGTCACGGCTACCTTTTTAACAGAAAGCGGCTACCTTTTTAACAGACGCGGTACTCCGTAGAGCTTGTATCCAATCGCTAAACTGAGATGTGTTATTACCAGTAACAACTAAAATAGCCATGATCCGTGACCTTCACTGTTTCAACCAAGCAAGCGTTTGTTGAGTGAGCATAACTCCTTATATGCGCAGGTGCTCCGGGCAAAATATTACCCGGATGGAGATTTAATTAATGCAAAACTGAAGAAGGGTTCATCTTGCACTTGGCAGAGTATTATGGCCGGACTGAAAACCTTCAAGAGAGGTTGATCTGGTAGTACAATCAATATTTGAACTGATCATTGGGTGCCGTCGAGCCCGACACGCCAAGTGATAACACCAAGAGGGAATTGCGTCCTATCTCGAATTGAAGATTTGATTGATCCAATAACAGGTAGATGGGATGAAGGTTTGATAAGTGAGATATTCAGGGAAGCACTGCCAAACTTTGGACAACCTGACTTTATTGCATGGCACTTGAACAAGACAGGTTGTTTTTCTGTTAAGTCGGCTTACCACACGGATTGGCGAGCTGAATTTCGTCGGAGGGTGCAACGATCTGATGTTTCTGATAGATCGTCACCACATGAAGTTTGGAAGAAGATTTGGAGAGCCAAAGTGTCCCGTAAAGTCCAGACTTTTATGTGGAGAGCCTTGCATGGAATCGTTCCATGTTTCTGTGCGTTGGCCAATCGTCATATTGGATCTACTGTTAATTGCCCGGTTTGCATGATTGATGCTGAAGATATACCCCACATGTTATTCGGATGCTCAAGGGCAATGCAAATCTGGGAGGGGTTAGGCCTGAGTGAATTTATCACAGCATGTAGTAGGATGGATCGATCATGGTCTATGGTGTTGGAAGAACTTCTATGCTCATCAACGCCAGGAGGTATACCACACAATATTGATTTCTTTGCTGAAACCATTATGATCACATACTGGTACCTATGGTGGTCTCGGAGACCGATTAAAAATAAGGAACCGGTGCCTTCATCGGGAAGATCTATTATGAATATCCATGGAATCATAGCAAACAACGTTAAAGTTAGAGGATCTGGGAACATTGTCTGGAGAGGATGGTGGACGAGATCAGCGGCTGGGGTTTATAAACTCAATGTGGATGTTGCATTTGATATTAATTCTGGTCGTGGTGCATCTGAATCTATCATCAGAGACACGGGTGGAAATTTTGTAGCGGATTGCTGTGATTTTATTGACCATGCTATTGATGCTATGGATATGGAAGCAGTGGCGCTCTTGGCGGGATTGAAGCTAGCCGAGCAGTTTGGTGGCCAATCTCTGTTGGTGGAATCAGATTCGATGGAAGTGGTGAATGCGGTTTATAATCCATCAGAGTTTAGAGGAACTAGTGCGGTGGTGATCGACAATTGGCGGCATCTCCTTACGATGCTAGGCATGGCAACATTAAAACATTGTTCGAGAGAAGCGAATGGTGCCGCTCATGCGCTTGCTCGCCACGGTTCATCTGATAGTGTTAGGCGGTTTTGGTTTGATGAACCTCCTGTTTTTCTTATTCCTATTCTTGTAGAAGATCGTGTGATTATTGATTAATAAAGTTGCCTGAAGTAAAAAAAATTTAAAAATAGCCATGATCCGTTTTTGACACCACTTCTTAATATTCTATTGGATCCAAAATTGCAGGAGGAAGTAAAGTTATCCGTAAAGGGATTTGCAATTGTCTTTGATAGCCTGGAATGCTACATGAACAAAACGAACACCTAAATCGTCAACAATAACAAAAACACACAGAACGAACCCCTTTTTTTATTTGGACATAGAAGTCCGAACTTTCCTTTTTCTCCCAAAAGGTACTAAAATCTGTTCTACAAATTATGATCACATAGAGTTGCGATATGAATCAACCATCAAAAAGTACAAAATAACATGAAACACCTTGCATCAAAATTGCCAGCCCTCCTCCTAGTCACAAAACAACATCTAGATTATCCTTAGTAAAAATTACCTTTTGATAAATGAACTACATAAATATTCTGATTTTAAGTGGAACTATAATCTTCCAAATGTATTTACACCTTGTATGACTGTTTATCATCTCTAGATACATAGATTTGACCGTGAACTGACCGGTCGTTTCTAATTTCCATTTAAAAACGTCTTATTTCACAACTCAACCTGCATGAGACGTTCGCCAAGTGCAACCATCTTTCCCATTTATTCCCTATATGACCACGTATCTTCCTAGAACCTAGTGTTTATTCCATTACCAATCTCGAAAGATCCTCTTTCTAAGAACTCATCTTTAACATTCATTTATCCTTTTCAAAACAATGAGCCAGTTGGTTTAGCTAGAACATGTGATAGAGTTTTAGTTTTTAGGTAGTTATTGTGACGAAGTTGTTAGCACACCCTCCTCGTTGAGAAGCTTAAGTAGCCATTTGCTAAGCAAGCATTTGTATTTTAGTTCTAAAACTTCAACTCCCAACATACGTGGTTCTTATGTTCCACTTAGTTAATCAATATCTTTTTATGACCATCGCTCTGCTAGAAAAATAATCTCTTCCTTACCCATTTAGATATTGATACGTCCCAAACGTATCTATAATTTCTTATGTTCCATGCTACTTTTATGATGATACTCACATGTTTTATACACATTATATGTTATATTTATGCATTTTCCGGCACTAACCTATTGACGAGATGCCGAAGAGCCAGTTGCTGTTTTCTGCTGTTTTTGGTTTCAGAAATCCTAGTAAGGAAATATTCTCGGAATTGGACGAAATCAACGCCCAGGGTCCTATTTTTGCACGAAGCTTCCAGAAGACCGGAGAGGAAACGAAGTGGGGCCACGAGGTGGTGACACACCAGGACGGCGCGGCCTGGGCCCTGGCCGCGCGGCCCTGTTGTGTGGGCCCCTCGTGACGCTCCTTGACCTGCCCTTCCGCCTACTTAAAGCCTTCGTCGCGAAACCCCCAGTACCGAGAGCCACGATACGGAAAACCTTCCAGAGACGCCGCCGCCGCCAATCCCATCTCGGAGGATTCAGGAGATCGCCTCCGGCACCCTGCCGAGAGAGGGAATCATCTCCGGAGGTCTCTTCATCGCCATGATCGCCTCCGGATCGATGTGTGAGTAGTCCACCCCTGGACTATGGGTCCATAGCAGTAGCTAGATGGTTGTCTTCTCCTCATTGTGCTATCATGTTAGATTTTGTGAGCTGCCTATCATGATCAAGATCATCTATTTGTAATCCTTCATGTTGTGTTTGTTGGGATCCGATGAATATTGAATACTATGTCAAGTTGATTATCAATCTATCATATATGTTATTTATGTTCTTGCATGCTCACAGTTGCTAGTAGAGGCTCTGGCCAAGTTGATACTTGTGACTCCAAGAGGGGGTATTTATGCTCGATAGTGGATTCATGCCTCCATTAAATCTGGGACAGTGATAGAAAGTTCTAAGGTTGTGGATGTGCTGTTGCCACTAGGGATAGAACATCGATGCTTTGTCTAAGGATATTTGTGTTGATTACATTACGCACCACACTTAATGCAATTGTCTGTTGTTTACAACTTAATACTGGAGGGGGTTCGGATGATAACCTGAAGGTGGACTTTTTAGGCATAGATGCATGCTGGATAGCGGTCGGTGTACTTTGTCGTAATGTCCTGATTAGATCTCATAGTACTCATCATGATATATGTATGTGCATTGTTATGCCTTCTTTATTTGTCAATTGTCCAACTGTAATTTGTTCACCCAACATCTGCTATCTTATGGAAGAGACACCACAAGTGATATGTGGATCCCGGTCCTATTCTTTACATCTGAAATACAATCTGCTACAATTGTTCTTTATTGTTCTTCGCAAACAATCATCATCTTCCACACAATACATCTAATCCTTTGTTTACAGCAAGCCGGTGAGATTGACAACCTCACTGTTACGTTGGGGCAAAGTTATGTGATTGTGTTGTGCAGGTTCCACGTTGGCGCCAGAATCCCTGGTGTTGCGCCGCACTACACTCCGCCACCATCAACCTTCAACGTGCTTCTTGGCTCCTACTGGCTCGATAAACCTTGGTTTCTTTCTGAGGGAAAACTTGCTGCTGTGCGCATCACACCTTCCTCTTGGGGTTCCCAACGGACGTGTTAACTACGCGCATCAAGACTGTTTTCTGGCGCCGTTGCCGGGGAGATCAAGACACGCTGCAAGGGAAGTCTCCCACATCCAATCTCTTTACTTTGTTTTTGTCTTGCTTTGTTTTACTTTATTTACTGCTTTGTTTGCTCTTATATCGAAAACACAAAAAAATTAGTTGCTAGTTTTACTTTATTTACTGTCTTGTTCTCTATATTAAAAACACAAAAAAAATTAGTTACTTGCATTTACTTTATTTAGTTTGCTTTATTTACTACTGCTAAAATGGGTACTGTTGAGAATACTAAGTTGTGTGACTTCAGTAGCACAAATAATAATGATTTTTTATGCACACCTATTGCTCCACCTGCTACTACAGCAGAATTTTTTGAAATTAAACCTCGCTTTATCGAATCTTGTTATGAGAGAGCAATTTTTTGGTGTTAGTTCGATGATGCTGCTGCCCATCTTAATAATTTTGTTGAACTATGTGAAATGCAAAAGTATAAGGATGTAGATGGTGACACTATAAAATTAAAATTGTTTCCTTTCTCCTTAAGAGGAAGAGCTAAAGATTGGTTGCTATCTCTCGCCTAGAAATAGTATTGATTCATGGACTAAATGTAAGGATGCTTTTATTGGTAGATATTATCCTCCCGCTAAAATTATATCTTTGAGAAGTAGCATAATGAATTTCAAGCAATTAGATAGTGAACATGTTGCTCAAGCATGGGAGAGAATGAAATCTTTGGTAAAGAATTGCCCAACCCATGGACTGACTACTTGGATGACCGTCCAAACCTTTTATGCAGGATTGAATTTTTCTTCGCGGAACCTATTGGATTCAGCTGCTGGAGGTACCTTTATGTCCATTACTTTGGGGGCGGCAACAAAGCTTCTTGATGATATGATGATAAATTACTCTGAATGGCACACGGAAAGAGCTCCACAAGGTAAGAAGGTAAATTCTGTTGAAGAAACCTCCTCCTTGAGTGATAAGATTGATGCTATTATGTCTATGCTTGTGAATGGTAGATCTAATGTTGATCCTAATAATGTTCCTTTAGCTTCATTGGTTGCCCAAGAAGAACATGTTGATGTGAACTTCATTAAAAATAATAATTTCAACAACAATGCTTATAGGAATAATTCTGGTAACAACTATAGGCCATATCCTTCGCTAATGGTAATAGTTATGGTAATTCTTATGGGAATTCTTACAACAATAATAGGAGTGTACCCCCTGGTTTTGAAGCCATGCTTAAAGAATTTATTAGTACACAAATTGCTTTTAACAAATCTGTTGAGGAAAAGCTTGATAAAATTGATATTCTTGCTTCTAAGGTTGATAGACTTGCCTCTGATGTTGATCTTTTAAAATTGAAAGTTATGCCTAATAAGGATATTGATAATAAGATTGTTACTACAGCAAATGCCATCCAAGTTCGAATTAATGAGAATATTAGATTGATGGCCGAATTGCATGCTAGGTGGGAAAGAGAAGAAAACGAAAAACTAGCTAAAGAGAATAATGTAGCTAAAGTTTGGACTATTACCACCACTAGTAATGTTAATGATTCACATGTTGCTACACCTCCTACTAATGGTAAAATAATTGGTGTTGGCAATGTTACTAATCCTAGTGCAAAGCGTGCAAAATTGCCTGAAACTGCTAAAACTGCTGAAACTGATAAACTCGCTGAAATTTTTCAAAATATTGGGGACAATGATCCCATTGCTGTAGATCATAATGGTTTAGACTTTGATGATTGTCACATCTCTGAAGTTATAAAATTCTTACAAAAACTTGCTAAAAGTCCCAATGCTAGTGCTATAAATTTGGCCTTTACAAAACATATTACAAATGCTCTCATAAAAGCTAGAGAAGATAAACTAAAACTTGAGACTTCTATTCCTAGGAAGTTGGAAGATGGTTGGGAGCCCATCATTAAGATGAGGGTCAATGATTTTGATTGTAATGCTTTATGTGATCTTGGTGCAAGTATTTCGTTATGCCTAAGAAAATTTATGATATGCTTGACTTGCCACCATTGAAGAATTGTTATTTGGATGTTAATCTTGTTGATAATGCTATAAAGAAACCTTTGGGGAGGATTGATAATGTTCGTATTATGGTTAACAATAACCTTGTCCCCGTTGATTTTGTTGTCTTGGATATTGAATGCAATGCATCTTGTCCCATTATATTGGGATGACCTTTTCTTCGAACTCGTTGGTGCTACCATTGATATGAAGGAAGGTAATATTAAATATCAATTTCCTCTCAAGAAAGGTATGGAACACTTCCCTAGAAAGAGAATGAAGTTACCTTATGATTCTATTATTAGAACAAATTATGATGTTGATGCTTCGTCTCTTGATGTTACTTGATACACACTTTCTGCGCCTAGCTGAAAGGCGTTAAAGAAAAGCGCTTATGGGAGACAACCCATTATTTTACTTCTGCACTTTATTTTATATTTGAGTCTTGGAAGTTGTTACTACTGTAGCAACCTCTCCTTATCTTTATTTTATTGCATTGTTGTGCCAAGTAAAGTCTTTGATAGTAAAGCCAATACTAGATTTGGATTGCTGCGCAGGAACAGATTTATTGCTGTCACGAATTTGAGCAGTAGTCCCTGTAGAAAAATTAAAAAAATCTGCCAATTTACGTGCGTGATCCTCAGATATGTACGCAACTTTCATTCAATTTGGGCATTTTCATCTGAGCAAGTCTGGTGCCACTTTAAAATTCATCTTTACGAACTGTTCTGTTTTGACAGATTCTGCCTTTTATTTCGCATTGCCTGTTTTGCTATGTTTGATGAATTTCTTTGCTCCATTAATTTTCAGTAGCTTTGTGCAATGTCCAGAAGTGTTAAGAATGATTATGTCACCTCTGAATATATGAATTATGCACTGACCCTCTAATGAGTTTGTTTCGAGTTTGGTGTGGAGGAAGTTTTCAAGGGTCAAGAGAGGAGGATGATACAATATGATCAAGAAGAGTGAAAAGTCAAAGCTTGGGGATGCCCCCGTGGTTCATCCCTGCATATTTTAAGGAGACTCAAGCATCTAAGCTTGGGGATGCCCAAGGCATCCCTTCTTCATCGACAACTTATCAGGTTCCTCTAGTGAAACTATATTTTTATTCCGTCACATCTTATGTGCTTTACTTGGAGCGTCTGTTTGTTTTTGTTTTTGTTTTTGTTTGAATAAATTCGGATCCTAGCATTCTTTGTTTGGGAGAGAGACACGCTCCGCTGTTTCGTATGAACAAGTATGTTCTTAGCTTTATCTTTAATGTTCATTGCGAAAGTTGGACTATTTCATTCATTGTTATATGGTTGGAAACGGAAAATGCCGCATGTGGTAAATGGTATAATGTCTTGAATAATTTGATACTTGGCAATTGTTGTGCTCATATAGATCATGTTTAAGCTCTTGCATCATGTACCTTGTACCTATTAATGAATAACTACATAGAGCTTGTTAAAATTTGGTTTGCATGATTGATCTCTAGAGTCTAGATATTTTTTGGTTGAGGTGTTTGAACAACAAGGAGACAATGTAAAGTCTTATAATAGTTACAATATGTTCATATGTGAGCTTTGCTGCACCTTTTATACTTGAGTTTGCTTCAAACAACCTTGCTACCCTGGCCTTGTATTGAGAGGAATTCTTCTCATGCATCCAAATCCTTGAGCCAATAACCATGCCATTTGTGTCCACCATACCTACCTACTACATGGTATTTCTCCGCCATTCCAAAGTACATTACTTGAGTGCTACCTTTAATTTTCTATTCTTTGCCTTTGCAATACATAGCTCATGGGACAAATAGCCTTAAAAAACTATTGTGGTGAGGAATATGTACTTATGTGTCTTATTTCTTAATAAGTTGCTTGTTGAGCGGTAACCATGTTTCTGGGGACGCCATCAACTTTACCTTTGTTGAATATCATGTGAGTTGCTATGCATGTTCGTCTTGTCTGAAGTAAGAGCGATTTTCATGATCATATGATTTGAGTATGCATACTGTTAGAGAAGAACATTGGGCCGCTAACTAAAGCCATGATCCATGGTGGAAGTTTCAGTTTGGACAATCAATCCTCAATCTCTTATGAGAATTTTAATTGTTGTTGAATGCTTATGCATTAAAGAGGAGTCCATTATCTGTTGTCTATGTTGTCCCGGTATGGATGTCTAAGTTGAGAATAATCAAAAGCGAGAAATCCAATGCGAGCTTTCTCCTTAGACCTTTGTACGAGCGGCATAGAGGTACCCCTTTGTGACACTTGGTTGAAACATATGCTATGCAATGATAATCCATGTTAATCCAAGCTAATTAGGACAGGGTGCGAGCACTATTGGTATACTATGCATGAGGCTTGCAACTTATAGGATATCTTATACATAACACATATGCTTTATTACTACCGTTGACAAAATTGTTTCTTGTTTTCAAAATGAAAAGCTCTAGCACAAATATAGTAATCAATGTTTCCCTCTGCGAAGGGTCTATCTTCTACTTTATTGTTGAGTCAGTTTGCCTATTCTTTCTATCTTAGAAGCAAACACTTGTATCAGCCGTGTGCATTGATTCTTACATGTTTACCTATTGCACTTGTTATATTACTTTGTGTTCACAATTATCCATGAGATATACATGTTGAAGTTGAAAGCAACCGCTGAAACTTAATCTTCCTTTGTGTTGCTTCAATACCTTTACTTCGAATCTATTGCTTTATGAGTAACTCTTATGCAAGTCTTATTGATGCTTGTCTTGAAAGTATTATTCATGAAAAGTCTTTGCTATATGATTCATTAGTTTACTCATTATCTTCATCATTGCTTCGAATCGCTGCATTCATCTCATATGCTTTACAATAGTATGATCAAGATTATGATAGCATGTCACTTCAGAAATTATGTTTGTTATCGTTTACCTACTCGAGGACGAGTAGGAACTAAGCTTGGGGATGCTTGATACGTCCCAAACGTATCTATAATTTCTTATGTTCCATGCTACTTTTATGATGATACTCACATGTTTTATACACATTATATGTCATATTTATGCATTTTCCGGCACTAACCTATTGACGAGATGCCGAAGAGCTAGTTGCTGTTTTCTGCTGTTTTTGGTTTCAGAAATCCTAGTAAGGAAATATTCTCGGATTGGACGAAATCAACGCCCGGGGTCCTATTTTTGCACGAAGCTTCCGTAAGACCGAGAGAGAAACGAAGTGGGGCCACGAGGTGGCGACACACCGTGGCGGCGCGGCCCGGGCCCCGCCGCGCGGCCCTGTTGTGTGGGCCCCTCGTGACGCCCTTGACCTGCCCTTCCGCCTACTTAAAGCCTTCGTCGCGAAACCCCCGATGCCGAGAGCCACGATACGGAAAACCTTCCAGAGATGCCGCCGCCGCCAATCCCATCTCGGGGATTCAGGAGATCGCCTCCGGCACCCCCGCAGAGGGGAATCATCTCCCGGAGGTCTCTTCATCGCCATGATCGCCTCCGGATCGATGTGTGAGTAGTCCACCCCTGGAGTATGGGTCCATAGCAGTAGCTAGATGGTTGTCTTCTCCTCATTGTGCTATCATGTTAGATCTTGTGAGCTGCCTATCATGATCAAGATCATCTATTTGTAATCCTTCATGTTGTGTTTGTTGGGATCCGATGAATATTGAATACTATGTCAAGTTGATTATCAATCTATCATATATGTTATTTATGTTCTTGCATGCTCTCCGTTGCTAGTAGAGGCTCTGCCAAGTTGATACTTGTGACTCCAAGAGGGGTATTTATGCTCGATAGTGGATTCATGCCTCCATTAAATCTGGGACAGTGTGACGAAAGTTCTAAGGTTGTGGATGTGTCGTTGCCACTAGGGATAAAACATCAATGCTTTGTCTAAGAATATTTGTGTTGATTAAATTACGCACCATACTTAATGCAATTGTCTCGTTGTTTACAACTTAATATCGGGAGGGGTTCGGATGATAACCCGAAGGTGGACTTTTTAGGCATAGATGCATGTCGGATAGGGTCTCGTGTACTTTGTCGTAATGCCCCGATTAGATCTCATAGTACTCATCATGATATATGTATGTGCATTGTTATGCCTTCTTTATTTGTCAATTGCCCAACTCGTAATTTGTTCACCCAACATCTGCTATCTTATGGGAGAGACACCACTAGTGATCTGTGGACCCCGGTCCTATTCTTTACATCTGAAATACAATCTGCTGCAATTGTTCTTTACTGTTCTTCGCAAACAATCATCATCTTCCAAACAATACATCTAATCCTTTGTTTACAGTAAGCCGGTGAGATTGACAACCTCATTGTTACGTTGGGGCAAAGTTCTGTGATTGTGTTGTGCAGGTTCCACGTTGGCGCCGGAATCCCTGGTGTTGCGCCGCACTACACTCCGCCACCATCAACCTTCAACGTGCTTCTTGGCTCCTACTGGTTCGATAAACCTTGGTTTCTTTCTGAGGGAAAACTTGCTGCTGTGCGCATCACACATTCCTCTTGGGGTTCCCAACGGACGTGTTAACTACGCGCATCAGGTATTCTTAGAAAGGATAACATGTACATATGTAGACTTTTAGGAGCTGAGTTAATTAGTACTAGGCGATTGCCATATGATAATAACTTGCCAACCCAATTACTCATTTTTTTTATCAAAAGGATGCTCCACAAGTTTCCACTCTCTATTTTTAAGCTTACAATAGTGAATAGGTATTTCCAAATATTTTAAAGGGAGAGACCCATACTCATAAGCAAAAAGAACTTTGTAATCTTCCTCTACCCCTTTAGCTCTTCTAATAAACATTACTCTTATGGAAATTTATCTCAAGCCGGATAATTATTCAAAGATGCATACAATTTATTGCATATTAAGTGTTTTCTCAAGACCATGCTCTATGGAAATTATTGTGTCATATGCATATTGTAGAATAGATGCTCCACCCTCAGCTAAATGTCTGAGTGAAAGGAACATGATTATCACAATCACCTCATCATCATGAACCAACTCAGCCAATGGACATCACATTGCTCATTTTCCGATCACAGTATGAATGATCATGCCGATCTCAAATAATACGGATTCAAGAGAATTTAAGTTGGAAAAGTAAGTTCTAATTTTTTCGAAATGGGGGAATTATCACCCCAGCCTACTCGCATCCAAGCGGGGTGGTGCACATAATTTTTATTAGATTATTCACAACACTTTACAAGAAAAATTACAAAGATCGAATCAAAGCCACCAAACTAGCGACAACTCGCTAATCCTACAACACCAATGAGGGGGGGGGGGTCCATGAACAGAGTGTAACACCCTGACATCACACCAACACGCACCATCTAAAAACCGAAGGCCTCGACAAGTCGCCCAATGGAGAGCAAGTGGCACAGCCGGTCCAACAGACCCTCAACGCGTACCATCATACGCTCCAAAAGTCCTCGCCATCACCGTCTTCCGCATACCCATCTTCAGGAGAGATCAATTTTATGCAATTGTTGCCAATGAGAATCAACCATTGGCTTGTGAGGTGATTATACCCTAGCACATCAAAGATCAAATAAGAGGTTTTTTATGTCACGTAGAAATCGATGTCTCTTTCTCGTGAGAGGTGGTGCTACCGCCCACATTGTGACCATGTAATGGCTCCTGTCCAATCTTGTCAATCTTGAA
>NC_061510.1:337589028-337747963 GCF_022539505.1 Lolium rigidum
AACGGGGAGGTGGACGTCGTCTTCATCAACAACCGAACGTGTGACCGAGTACGGAGGTGCTGCCCGTTCGTGGCGCCGGAACCGATCGTGATCAAGATCTTCTACGCGCTTTTGCAAGCGGCAAGTGAACGTCTACCGCAGCAACAAGAGCCTCATCTTGTAGGCTTTGGAATCTCTTCAAGGGTGAGACTCGATACCCCCTCGTTGCTACTGTCTTCTAGATTGCATCTTGGCTTGGATTGCGTGTTTGCGGTAGGAAAATTTTTGTTTTCTATGCTACGTTATCCTACATCTACATCTTTATACTTTTGCATTTCACATAGTTCAACAAAATTATTGAGATGGGCAGTAGCATCATCAGAACTAACACCAGAAAATTGCTCTCGCATAACAAGATTTAGTAAAGCAGGTTTAATTTCAAAGAATTCTGTCGTAGTAGCGAGGTGGAGCAATAGGTGTGCATAGGAAATCATTATTATTTGTGCTAGTGAAGTCACACAACTTAGTATTTTCAGGGTTGGCCATTTTAGCAGTAGTAAATAAAACAAACTAGATAAAGTAAATGCAAGTAAACTAATTTTTTTGTGTTTTTGATATAGCAAACAAGACAGTAAATAAAGTAAAGCTAGCAACTAATTTTTTTTGTGTTTTGATATAAGTGCAGCAAACAAAGTAGTAAATAAAATAAAGCAAGACAAAAACAAAGTAAAGAGATTGAGAAGTGGAGACTCCCCTTGCGAGCGTGTCTTGATCTCCCCGGCAACGGCGCCGAGAAAATATGCTTGATGGCGTGTATTTCACACGTTCGTTGGGCAACCCCAAGAGGAAGGTATGATGCGCACAGCGGCAAGTTTTCCCTCGGAAAGAAACCAAGGTTTATCGAACCGGGAGGAGCCAAGAAGCACGTTGAAGGTTGATGGCGGCGGGATGTAGTGCGGCGCAACACCGGAGATTCCGGCGCCAACGTGGAACCTGCACAACACAACCAAAGTACTTTGCCCCAACGAAACAGTGAGGTTGTCAATCTCACCGGCTTGCTCGTAACAAAGGATTAACCGTATTGTGTGGAAGATGATTGTTTGCGGAGAAAACGGTAAAAACAAGTATTGCAGCAGATTTGTATTTCGGTATTAAAGAATGGACCGGGGTCCACAGTTCACTAGAGGTGTCTCTCCCATAAGATAAAAGCATGTTGGGTGAACAAATTACGGTCGGGCAATTGACAAATAGAGAGAGCATAACAATGCACATACATGTCATGATAAGTATAGTGAGATTTAATTGGGCATTACGACAAAGTACATAGACCGCCATCCAAGCTTGCATCTATGCCTAAAAAGTCCACCTTCGGGTTATCGTCCGAACCCCTTCCGGTATTAAGTTGCAAAGCAACGGACAATTGCATTAAGTATGGTGCGTAATGTAATCAACAACTACATCCTCGGATATAGCGCCAATGTTTTATCCCTAGTGGCAACGAGCACGGCACAACCTTAGAACTTTCGTCACTGTCCCAGGTGTCAATGCAGGCATGAACCCACTATCGAGCATAAATACTCCCTCTTGGAGTTAAGAGCAAAAACTTGGCCAGAGCCTCTACTAGTAATGGAGAGCATGCAAGATCATAAACAACACATATGTAATAACTTGATAATTAACATAACATGGTATTCTCTATCCATCGGATCCCGACAAACACAACATAGAGTATTACAGATAGATGATCTTGATCATGTTAGGCAGCTCACAAGATCCAACAATGAAGCACAATGAGGAGAAGACAACCATCTAGCTACTGCTATGGACCCATAGTCCGGGGGTGAACTACTCACTCATCACTCCGGAGGCGACCATGGCGGTGTAGAGTCCTCCGGGAGATGAATCCCCTCTCCGGCGGGGTGCCGGAGGAGATCTCCGAATCCCCGAGATGGGATCGGCGGCGGCGGCGTCTCGGTAAGGTTTTCCGTATCGTGGTTTTTTGCATCGGGGAGTTTCGCGACGGAGGCTTTAAGTAGGCGGAAGGGCGAGTCGGGGGGCGACGAGGGGCCCACACCACGGGCGGCGCGGGCCCCCTTGGCCGCGCCGCCATGTGGTTTGGCCACCTCGTGGCCCCACTTCGTATGCTCTTCGGTCTTCTAGAAGGTTCGTGGCGAAATAGGCCCCTGGGTCTTTGTTTCGTCCAATTCGAGAATATTTCGTTACTAGGATTTCCGAAACCAAAAACGAGCAGAAAACGAGAGCGGCACTTCGGCATCTTGTTAATAGGTTAGTTCCAGAAAATGCACGAATATGACATAAAGTGTGCATAAAACATGTAGGTATCATCAATAATATGGCATAGAACATAAGAAATTATCGATACGTCGGAGACGTATCAGGGGCTACTGACATAGGCATCCCCAATGGGCCTGCCGAAGATAGTACCCGGGGTTTACTGAAGGCCCATGACTCGAAGAATAAGAAGAATCGGAAGCCCAAGTTGATATTAAGGAAAGTTAGAGTTGTATTAGAAGATGATGTTTGTAATCTTACGGGATGAGTTGGAAACCCTCCCGAACTCTGTAACTTGTACAATACGAATCCCTCGGCTCCACCTCCTATATAAGGGGGATTCGAGGGACAAAGAAAGCATCGAATCATTGTTTCTCGAACCCTAGTTTTCATAATCGTCGAGTACTTTTCGGCTGAAACCTTCGAGATCTACTTGCCCTCTACTTCCAACTAAACCCTAGTCTACAACCTGTAGGCATCGATAAGTTAATCCCTTGTCACCCGCCTACTCCGAAAAGGGTAGCTGACAAGGGCGGCCCTCCGAGCGGGCGAAATTGGTGGTCGAATCAGCCGATCAAGGCAGAGGCGACGAGGGCAGTGATGGAGGCGCGCGTCGGGGGTGGGAGCTGGGAAGAGGGAGCCTTGTCTTGTCTACCTAGCCGGAAGCCCCGAGGCATACAAGTCGGACTGTCCACGCTATCGTAAATCTGACATAAATTTGAGTCAGATTTACTTCAAAACGAACACCTCTACGATGCAGATTCAAATACGAGAGGCGCGTTGGACCGCATTTTCAACCGCGACGGACAGAGAACGTCCAGATGCGGGTAGATGATGATGTTCAGGGCATCTCCAATCGGGCGACCCATCCCGCGCCCGCGCGTCCGGATGGGTCGAAACGGACAAAACCGCGGCCCAGCGCGCGACCCATCCCTAAAACGGATGGCCGCGGCGTCCGGGACGACCCAAACCCGGCCCAAATCTTGGACGAGTTTGCGTGGCCGCGGACGCGAAAGGCTGGTCGCTCGCGTCCTCCCCTTTTCCGCCCCTGGCCTGCCTGTCTGCCTCCGAAAACAGAAACACTCCACTGTACTCCCAAAACCTAGAGATGGCCGACGAAGCGACTGCCGCCGCCACCGCCACCACCGCCACCATCGGAGAGGACGCACCCGCGGCCGTTGCCGCTCCTGCCGTGGAGGCCGAGCTCCCCCCCGGGCCGCCGACGAAGAAGGCCAAGGCCGACCTCACCCCGGAGCAGAGGAAGCTCGAGAGCAAGAAGAGGGCCGACCGCCGCAGGGCGCTCGACCAACGGAAGAGGGAAGCCGCTGCCGCGGAGGAGCGGCGGCGGGCGGCGGAGCAGCTTCTCCAACTCAAGACGGAGGCGAAGAGCACTCGTCCTTCAAGAGCGGCAGGCGCGAGCCATGCTCTTTACGGCCACGCGGCGCTCGGCCAGCACATGATCATCCCCGGCACCGGCGCGGCCTCGGGGGGGGGGGGGAGCTCGGCCTCCTCCGTGACCCTGCCCCTTCCTCCAAGGTCAACTGCCCCACCGACTGCCCTGTTTGGGCACGAAATGGGGGCGCATGGGCGGCACGCATACCAGTCACGGGATGGGTCACCGGAGGTGGGCGAGTCCATGACGGGGCCGTCACCTTCGTCCATTGACCTGAACCGTGCGCCGGCAAACTCCAAAGGCCCCAAGAACCTGGGAGCAGCTGCGATGTCCGGTGCGCGCAACCTGTTCGACGATTTGTCGGCCGCGCGCGCGCAGTCACCGTCCACCGTGCAGGCCCCTCCGTCTTTCGCACAGATAATGCCGACGACCCTGCCATATCCTTCGACACGACGAGGCTCCCCGGCCACCTCCCATTGACACACGGGAGGGCACAGCCGCTCGTCCCGGCAGCATAAACATCGAGGAGGAGTCGTTGTTCGGTGAGGGCCTCACACAAGCCGCAGCTGCACAAACTCGAGGTCGCCGGGTAAGCAAACGAACCGCCAACTACACGGAGAAGGAGGACAAGGTGCTCGTCGATGGATGGTTGACCATCGGGCAAGATGCGTTGACGGGTGCCGAGCGAAGGGGACCGCATTCGGCGCCGGATATATGAATACTTCCATGAACATCGCAAATATGGACAGGAGCCATTTGAGAGCGACCGCAGCGAAATATCGCTCCAAAAGAGGTGGGGAGCAATTCAAACGGAATGCAACAAGTTCCAGGCGGCGTATGATCACGCGAGACGGATCCCCGTTAGTGGCATGGGTGTGAAGGACTTGGTATGATTCTTAACCTCAACTTATTCATCCGATGTTTGCACATCTGTTTATCGTTGTTGTCTCGCTTTGCTCTAGGTGTGGCGAGCTTTGGAATTCTACAAAGTCAACAATGGAGAGAAGACCTTTGCCTTCCCTCATTGTTGGAAGGAACTCCAAGGCACCCCCAAGTTCCGGGAGGGGTACGAGGGGTACATGGCGACCTTGGTCGGCAACAATCCCGCCAAAGATGCCACGGTCATTGACCTTGATGGTGGGCAGCTTTGCGGTAGCTCCGCTTCTCGTGCAAGTCGTCCACGCGGCCACAAGTCAACCAAAGCCGACATGAAGCGTGATGCTTCGTCCATGCTATTGTATGGCACTTTGAAGGAGATGCATGCGGACAGAGAGGTGTCCACGGACAAGAGGGATGAGAGGAGGCGCCGGGAGAAAGAAGAGGACGAGGAAGAAATTCTTTGATGTCCGGCAGAAGAAGCTTGAGATTGAAGAGGTCAAGGCCAAGACCAAAGCTAAAGAACTTGAGCTCAAAGAGAGAGAACTTGAGCTCATAGCAATGGCAAGAGCCAAAGAGGTGGAGCTGAAGGCGAAGGAAGTTGAGCTCAAACGCCAAGTCGAGGACAACCTCATCATGAACGCCGACTTGACCAACATGAGCGAGGCAAAGAGAGCTTGGTTCGAGAAGAGACAGAAGGAGATCCTCGAGCGCCCAAATTGAGTTAGACAATCTCAATTGTAATTTTTATATTTTTCTCAAACTATGGCACATTTTATTTGATTTATCATGGTACATTTGATAATATTTTATGGTATTTGATAATATTTTATGTTTATTACATATTATTCTATGTTTACAAGATATTATTCTATATTTGTTAGACATTGTTTAAGGATCTGTGGCCGAGAGGACCTATTTTCCAAAGAAATAGGCCAAATGGCCAAATGGCCAAATGGGTGGCCGCTGCGTTGGGCGCAGCGTGCGACCCAAACGGACGCGCGGACGCGGGGCTCCGTCCGCGCGTCCGCTCGGGCACGCAAACGGCCCAAAACGGACGGCCCAGCGCATCCGTTTGGGTCGCCCGGTTGGAGATGCCCTCACTTGCGGGGTGCAGTGACGACAGTGACACAGCGAGACAAAGCATTGGCCGGCCTCACCTTGGGCTTGGGCCACCATGGGCTGTCTGTTAGATAATCTATTCGGACATCTGGCAGTGTAGCCTCATCTGAACGGGGTGCATATGTTTCTGTTGTACCACTATGAGAGATGTAATATGAGTGGAACGGTGTTTCACTTGTGCTATGTCAACAACTTGTGTACTACACCATGCAGTGGTATGCTGGGTCACCGCAGTGTCTTTTCAACTGGACTGATGGAGCATGACCTTCAGCAAGACGTGTCAGCATCAGAGATCGCTGAAGCACACTAATGTAATTGTTTGACCCTTTCGTGTGGCCATGGTACTGATCTTGCCACCCAAATGGGTAGTTTTTCCATTTCTAATGCATGCAATCTATGCTTCCAAGCATACCAGAAAACCCTCTTGATGCATTGATTGATAATAGTCTGGCAATGTCAGCAACATTTTGTTGCCTCAAGTACACTTTTGCGAAGACCTCAACCACAACCCTGCAGATCCTGTATGATTCCTCAAAGCAACCTGACTCGCTCATGCGGATGTACTCGACCACTAGGTCACCGACAACTCCATACGCTAACATCCTAATGGCCGCCGTGCATTTCTGGTAAGAAGAGAAGCCAAGTTTACATGTAGCATCCGCTTTCAAATTTAAGTAGTCATTGTAGCACCTCACGCTGTGCATGATCCATTGATATCAAAAAACGTCGACTAAATCATGGCGTCTTGTAAATGGGGTTGGTCCGTTGAAAGTAGTCTCTCCATAGTTGAGCATGTCCCTCGTCTCGGCCGTGCTCAGTCACCGGGAGCCGACCCTTCACCGAGCGCCTGTACTTCGGCAAGCGCTGCTCCTGATCATGGAGGAGAAAGGCCATGGCCATGATGATCTCAGAGTCGTCGCCGGACTCGTCAGAGGATATGTCGATGGCATTTTTGTAGAAATACTCGTTCGAGCTGCCGGCCATGATCTACAAACGGTAGACCAAAAATGAGGACCAACGACCATCTATGGGTAATGAAAAAGAGTGGTCGGCGAGCCGTGCAAGTCACCTTGACAACCGGCCAGGAGTTCGGTCGAACAGGTTGCGGGTAGCACGGACCAGAGGGGGGCGCGCGAGCTAGGCGTAGTGCTCTACATCGTTGGATGGTCACCCGCTTACTCCGAAAAGGGTGGCTGACAAGAGCGGCCCTTCGAGCGGGCGAAATTGGTGGCCGAATCAGCCGATCAAGGCAGAGGCGACGAGGGCAGTGACGGAGGGGCGCGTCGGGGGTGGGAGCTGGGAAGAGGGAGCCTTGTCTTGTCTACCTAGCCGGAAGCCCCGAGGCATACAAGTCGGACTCGCGGCCTGTCCACACTGTTGTAAATCTGACGTAAATTTGAGTCAGATTTACTTCAAAACGAACACCTCTACTGTGCAGATTCAAATACGAGAGGCGCGTTGGACCGCATTTTCAACCGTGACGGACAGAGAACGTCCAGATGCGGGTAGATGATGATTTTTTTTTTTTTTTTTTTTTTTGAGATAAGGGTAGATGATGATGTTCACTTGCGGGGTGCAGTGACGACAGTGACACCAGCGAGACAAAGCCTTGGCCGGCCTCACCTTGGGCTTGGGCCACCATGGGCTGTCTGTTAGATAATCTTTTCGGACAACTGGCAGTGTAGCCTCGTCTGAGCTTGGGCCTCCATCGGCTGTCATGCGTCACGGGCTTGGGTAGAGGTCGTGACAAGGTAGGAGCGAAAGGAAGACGGCGGCTGGCGGCTGCCATGGACGGGGGTGGAGAACGGGAGAGCACCAAGCACGAGGTGGAGGCGGAGTACCACTGCCACGACTTCGACTGGGAGGACCTCCGGGCGGATGTGGAAGCTAACCCTTCTTTCTCCTATCACCTGTGCCCTTTCCCCACGACCACGGCCACCGACGCGCCGCCAGCACCGCCGTCGGAGGCCTGGAAAAGCTTCCACCGTCGCCACGCATCCGGCAAGTTCTTCAAGGTTCTCCCCCTGCCCCCCATCCCCCCCCGCCCCCGCCCCTCTCACTCTCTCTCCTTACCCCTTTTCGTCAACATACCTTCTTATTTATGAAGTAGGTAATAATGTGTGATGTGGGCATATCATATGGACATTAGAGACCTCGTTAAACTATTCTGCTGCATTTTGTTGGTAGTATGAACCAAGAAGGTACTTTACTGTGTTATCTACAGCAGACCGGACTTACAATTACTCCAATATTTTTCTGACTAGGGATGTGATCTTGCATCCTATCTGTTGGACAATCTCCTTTTTCCTTGGTACATTCTCTTGGTTTGCTGCTTTTGTTCTTTGGTAGAATCGAATTAAGTGAATATCGTTTGCCTCTATGCAAAGATACCTTTGAACCAGTGTTGTAGGACTTTGAGTAATAAGAAAATGAACAATTCAGACCATTAGAAGTTCTCGCAAGACAATTAAGATCTCATTTACTTTGTTAGGAAAGGAGATATCTTCTGAAGGAATTTCCTGAACTAATTAACAGCAAAGAATGTGCAAAGGTTCTAGAGGTGGGGTGTGGGAATGGAAGCACTGTTGTATCAATTCTACGGTAATTTTCTCCAAATTTTCATTTCATTTTCAGTAAAGTTAATTTATTAGTAATAGGGTCTCTCAGTGCAAGAGTTTGATTGTATCATGTTGTAGTAGGCTTATGGCGGCAGGACCGCAGCTAGCTTTGAATATGAGCACTCATTACCATAGGTAGGGATGACCTTGGGAAGCGGGGGAGATCAAAGTGGAGCTTTGGGAAAATTAGAGTAGTTTGGAGAGGGAAAGGACGGATTGCGGATTAGATTGTGATACTCTTAATTGGTTCAGTACAATACAACAAACCATCCTTAGCTTATACTATATCCAAGTAATCGCTGCCTATCCAATGGGCTACGCATTCAGTCTACATCGTAGCTTAACTGCTCACATGGCCTTTTCATAGCTCTGGCTCCTTGTTCTGCAGCTTAGCACCGTGATACTGAACTCACAAGGAACTCTATTACTAATGATGATGACATGGCTATTTCCACAGATGTAGTCCAAGCATCACTGTCTATGCTTGTGATTGTAGTGAAGATACTCTACAGAAAGCAAATGAGATTGTGTTCAATACACAAGGGGTTGATGCCAAGGATAGGTTCCACCCTTTTTTACTGGATGTTTCTAAAGAAGCATTTCCAGATTGGCTGTTCTGTAATTGGTGTCAAAGTTTTGGTGCAAAGGCTGTTGACCTCTCACTAGGTACTTGGTTTGTTTTGCATATTCTTCTGTTAACTTAAGCTTAATACAATGACGTGCAGAGCTCCTACGTGTTCTAAAAAAAAAATCTTTTATGAAATTTTGGCTTCACCTAATGTTGAATTCAATCATATGCCATTTCTTCCAGATTCAGGTCATCATAATATAAGGAACGAACAACCAATTGTGCTGAAGGAAAATCAGTGTTGTATTCACGGCATAGATGTTATTACTATGGTTAGTGAATTTTGCTATGCTATCTATCATTCTCCCTCCTTTTGGTCAGAACATCCGCTAAGTCATTTGAAATTCAGTTCACTAGTGCTTTTAAGTTTGACATCATGGTGTGACTGCATTTGTATTTTCAAAAATTTTGGTATTTGTTTTTTGGTTGTAGATCTATTTATAGCGACAGTCAAGCCTTCCGAGTTAGTGCTTACATACCTTGTCAGTATGCTTTCCTTTTTTGATTGGCAGATATTTACGTTGTCAGCCATACCATATGACATAATGTTAGCTACTCTACGGCGGTGTGTTTCTGTTCTGAAACCAGGTGGCCTTGTTCTATTCAGGGATTACGGTAACATTTCAGACATGTTAATATTTCGTCTAATTTATAAGCAATCGCTTGCTGACAACTCTCCTCGTTTCATATTAGGCATCTATGACATGACGATGCTTCGATTTTTGCCTCACCAAAGAGTGGGGTTTCGGGAATATATTCGTGCTGATGGTACCTTCTCGTACTACTTCTCGTTGGACACTGTGAGAGAACTCTTTGATGCTGCTGGACTACTGGAGGTAACTCAAAATCTCGATGGTTTGATATGGCAGATTACATTGAACAGTAGCGCACTATGAGTCAGTAGCAGCTGCTTTTGGCATGTCAGGAGGCCCATATCCAGTTTCTAAGTTCATCTCATCTATTAGTTTTATCTTATAGAATCGTCGCATTCGGTTTTCTTATAGTCTTCTAGATATCTGTTGTTAGGTACTAAATATGCTCCCTAGGGACTAGTACTAGTCAGCATGTAGTCCTGTAGCTACTAGAAAATAACACAGTACTTAATTACTGATACTAGTATACTACATTAAAATTTGGAGGCATGGGGAGTGGAGAGAAATCTGAGATAGGCCACTGCCCAGGAAGGTACATCTTAATTCTTGCAGCGCTTGTGGAGCAGCAGCAATTTGTTATCAATATCTGGCAGAGGAGCAGACTTGGTGGTCTGCTGCAGCCGGCGGAGCAACAGATTGATGGTTTGCTACAACTGGTTGAGGAGCACAGCTGAGGTAGGAGCAGAGCATCGGGGAAGAATAATCGGTGGGAGGAGTGGAACCAGGGGGAGGACCAGAGCAGCGTGGCCACCGGTAGCGGCAGCTTGCTGTGGAGCCTGGAGAGGGTTTGGTCTGAAGCTATGGATCCACTTCATGGGCTGAGCCCACTGGTGGGAACTCCACTGGTCGCTCGATTCAAACTTCACGAGTAGTTGTCGACTACTCGATTGACCGCTGGACTGTACCCATGAGTCAAGTCGGTCAGCCGAGTCGACATGCAAGTAGTGGCTTCAAGACTTGTCGCTCAACTCATAATCCTTGCTTCTAGATATCCGTTTTTAGTTACTCGCTATTTGTCTTGATTGCTATATATGTTCCTTGAGAGTTTGTTTTGTGTAGATTGTAGTTAAGCAGAATAATTATTCATTAAAGTTACTCATTATGTTATAATTATCATTAATTTAGATTTATAGTAAATTACTACTCCCTCCGTCCTAGTACCCAAGTCACAATTTTTGAATATCTTGGCCCAAGGTACTAGCTGATTGGGTCGAGTTTTCTCACGTAAAAACAGTCTATAATTACTGCCATTAATTGCCAAAATAATGACTCCCTCCGTCCTAGTTCTGAAGGAACAATCCCAAAAACTATTTGTCCCATAAACCCCCACCTCCTAGGCATAATTCTATTTAATGTGGGAGTAATAGCACTTGGGAACTCGATCAATTTTTCTGCATGCACCGTGTAGAAACAAAACAGCCACGGACGTTTCAGTTTTTTGCATGTAGAAACTGGCCATGCACTTGGTGTGAAATCATTTCAGTTTTTTGCATGTACAAACTGGCCAGGTCCTCTTCCTTAGAGTATAAAACTTCAGCCATTGCCTCCTCTTCCCACAACAGCCATGGACGTGGAGGCGAAGCAGGAAGGCACCATGGAGGTGGAGCAACAAGTTGTCATGGAGATGGAGCAGCAAAGGCGAGGTGGAAGAGGCCCATGGCGAGGTGGAGGGCGTCCATGGCGTAGTGGAGGAGGTCCATGGCGAGGTGGAGGAGGTCCATGGCGAGGTGGAGGAGGTCCATGGCGAGGTGGAGGAGGTCCATGGCGAGGTGGAATAGGTCCATGGCGAGGTGGAGGGCGTCCATGGCGTAGTGGAGGAGGTCCATGGCGAGGTGGAAGAACTCGAGGAGGATTTCCACAAGGTTCATGCAACCATCAAGGCCTTTTTGAGAAAGTTGATCGTCTATTTGCCGGGCAAGACAAGATCTCGGCCAGGTTTAAGTACATCCGCAACACTAACCTGGCGATGCTACCCAAGGCTATGGTGCAATCTTCATGTAAGGGATGCATATTCCCTGGAATGTGCCAAAGGTGTGGTGTGCGTGGTGAGGCCTCGATATTTCTTTGTCTTGCTTGCAGTCTGCCGGTGCCAAAGGACTTGGTTCCTTGTGAGCTGTGCGGAAATCCGCTTGTGTGTGATAATTATTGGTGCAAGGACTGTGCAACGACGGTTGGAATTGGTGAAGATGGTGTATGCGATCGTTGTGGTCGCAACACCTCTACCATTGCCTAAGATGACAGTGTGTTTGTGCTTGACATCGAGATGAACTAGCCTTAATGTTGAGGATGAAATAGCCATCATGTTTTTATGGATCTTGATTTTGGATGCAATTATGGAATGCAATAAGAATATCTGTTGCAGATCAGTGGAGTTTATTTGCATTTTAAGATAATTTGTTTTATTTTTCTCAAAATGCAAAAACCAAAGGTGATGCGATTAATAGATCAAAAATAGTCCGAATATTACATTGAAAACTAGAAGTCCAACTATTACAGTGATCAACTAAAACATTCATTCCTCTTAAGGTGAGTTCAAATACTCTATCGCAACATCAACATAATCCTTGTCAACCGTCAAACGAACCGGAAGGAGACCTAGCCTATCAAGTGTTTTTTTCTTCAAGTGAGGTGGATCATAGTGTTGCGACCCCTTGTGCTTAATAATCTCCCTCATGCAAGCTTGATGACTTAACCAGATTCTATTAAGCTTACGATGTGGATACTGAGTAAGGCTTTCATTAACCTGTGGAAAAAATGAAAAAATGAAGGGTTTAGCTCGTTGTGATTTTTTTAAGAAGTTGCATAACCAAAACTGAAAAATGAAGGAGTGGTACCTTCTGAACAATCTCAGGAAGGGTCTTGGGCATTTTCCTATGGAACATAGATTGAAAGGAGGCAAACCACCCAAGATCAAGTATGTTGCAGTCTAGTGAGTTTGGTGGTTGATTTACAATTCTAATATCCCTACCTCCCCTTGCCGCTTCCATTGCAAAAATGGGATCGTTTGCTAAAACGTGAGTTCTTGCATTGTCCTGTTGAATGTATATGGTGTTCCATCTATCACTCTCAGGCCATTTCTCCTTTATATAATGTACTCCCTACTATTGTTCCCGTCCATCGTAGTTGAAGGCTTCATCTCCCATTCTCCTCTTAATCTACATTGAAACAAAGAAATCATGTTACTTTACCTAACAAACGAAATGTACATTGATATAGTTCATGTTTGCAAGATGTACCTGTTAGCACTCCTCTTTTTAGCTTGCACCCAATCAACAAATGCCCACACACCTATCTTTCCATCAAACACACAATTTCCTTGAGCATCATACCTTGGCCTTGCCATTGCTGATAAGAACATGATCTGCTGGATGTGATTTTTTATGTTTGCATTCTCTTCTTGGTGCTTCCTCTCTATGACTCAAATACATATTCTGTGTCTTCCTTGTGCGGTAGAAGATCTTCTCATCCAAATGAACCTTATTAAAACTAGCTTTAAAAGTGGGATTGTCCTCCAATGAACTTGGCTCCAAATTCTCAAGGCAATACTTCACACGTGCCTTCTTGTTGGCTTCTGTTAATGCAGGTTTCAGTTCACTTGTTATTCGTCTCATTACCTTCTCCTTCAACCTAAACACACACAAAAAAATGATCATGATTTCGGTCATCAAGAAAATTAGAGAAAACAACATCAGCATGAGTTCTTCCACTTCGCCATGGACCTCCACCTCGCCATGGACCTCCTCCACTACGCTATGGACGCCCTCCACCTCGCCATGGACCTCCTCCACCTCGCCATGGGCCTCCTCCACCTCGCCATGGACCTCCTCCACCTCGCCTTGCTGCTCCATCTCCATGACAACTTGTTGCTCCACCTCAACCTTCTTGTTGGCAAGCAGCATCAACATGAGTTTCTAATTTTCTTGATGACCGAAATCATGATCAATTTTTTTTGTGTGTGCCTAGGTTGAAGGAGAAGGTAATGAGACGAATAACAACCGAACTGAAATCTGCATTAACATAAGCCAACAAAAAGGCACACGTGAAGTATTGCCTTGAGAATTTGTAGCCAAGTTCATTGGAGGACAATCCCACTTCTAAAGCTAGTTTTAATAAGGTTCATTTGGATGAGAAGATCTTCTACCGCACAAGGAAGACATGTATTTGAGTCATAGAGAGGAAGCACCAAGAAGAGAATGCAAACATAAAAAACCACATCCAGCAGATCATGTTCTTATCGGCAATGGCAAGGCCAAGGTATGATGCCCAAGGAAATTGTGTGTTTGATGGAAAGATAGGTGTGTGGGCTGTTAATTGGGTGCAAGCTAAGAAGAGGAGTGCTAACAGGTACATCTTGTAAACATGAACTATATCAATGTACATTTCGTTTGTTAGGTAAAGTAACATGATTTCTTTGTTTCAATGTAGATTAAGAGGAGAATGGGAGATGAAGCCTTCAACTTCGGTGGACAAGAACAAGAGTAGGGAGTACATTATATAAAGGAGAAATGGCCTGAGAGTGATAGATGGAACACCATATACATTCAGCAGGACAATGCAAGAACTCACGTTTTAGCAAACGATCCCATTTTTGCAATGGAAGCGGCAAGGGGAGGTTGGGATATTAGAATTGTAAATCAACCACCAAACTCACCAGACTACAACATACTTGATCTTGGGTGGTTTGCCTCCATTCAATCTATGTTCCATAGGAAAATGCCCAAGACCTTCCTACCACTCCTTCATTTTGCAGCTTTGGTTATGCAACTTCTTAATTTTTTTCACAACGAGCTATACCTTTCATTTGTTCCACAGGTTAATGAAAGCCTTGCTTAGTATCCACATCGTAAGCTTAATAGAATCTGGTTAAGTCATCAAGTTTGCATGAGGAAGATTATTAAGCATAAGGGGTCGCAACACTATGATCCACCTCACTTGAAGAAAAAAACACTTGAGAGGCTAGGTCTCCTTCCGGTTCGTTTGACGGTTGACAAGGATTATGTTGATGTTGCGATAAGAGTATTTGAACTCACCTTAGGAGGAGTGAATGTTTTAGTTGATCACCGTAATAGTTGGACTTCTAGTTTTCAATGTAATATTCGACTGTTTTTGATCTATTAATCGCATCGCCTTTGGTTTTTGCCTTTTGAGAAACACAAAACAAATTATCTTAAAATGCAAATAAACTCCACTGATCCACTGCAAAAGATATTTTTATTACATTCCATAATTTGCATCCAAAATCAAGATCCATAGAAACATGATGGCTATTTCATCCTCAACATGAAGGCTAGTTCATCTCGGTGTCAGGCACAAACACACTATCATCTTCGGCAATGGTAGAGGTGTTGCGACCACAACGATCGCATACACCAATTCCAACCGTCGTTGCACAGTCCTTGCACCAATAATCATAACACAAGCGGATTTCCGCACAGCTCACAAAGAAAGTCCTTTGGCACCGGCAGACTGCAGGCAAGACAAAGAAATACTGTGGCAGAAGGTTAGTGCTACGGATGTACTTAACCTGGCTGAGATCTTGTCTTGCCCGGCAAATAGACGATCAACTTTCTCAAAAAGGCCTTGGATGGTTGCAGGAACCTTCTGGAAATCCTCCCCGAGTTCTTCCACTTCGCCATGGACCTCCTCCACCTCGCCATGGACCTCCTCCACTACGCCATGGACGCCCTCCACCTCGCCATGGACCTCTTCCACCTCGCCATGGACCTCCTCCACCTCGCCATGGACCTCCTCCACCTCGCCATGGACCTCCTCCACTACGCCATGGACGCCCTCCACCTCGCCATGGGCCTCTTCCACCTCGCCTTGCTGCTCCACCTCCATGGTGCCTTCCTGCTTCGCCTCCACGTCCATGGCTGTTGTGGGAAGAGGAGGCAATGGCTGAAGTTGTGGGAAGAGGAGGCAATGGCTGAAGTTTTATACTCTAAGGAAGAGGACCCGGCCAGTTTGTACATGCAAAAACTTGAAACGATTTCACACCAAGTGCATGGCTAGTTTCTACATGCAAAAAACTGAAACGTCCATGGCTGTTTCTACACGGTGCATGCAGAAAAAATGATCGAGTTCCCAAGTGCTATTACTCCCACATTAAATAAACTATGCCTAGGAGGTGGGGGTTTATGGGACAAATAGTTTTTGAGATTGTGCCTTGAGAACTAGGATGGAGGGAGTACCTTTGTTGCAAATTATAAGAGGTTGCCAAAACGTCTTATAATTTGGAAGGGTAGTACTTTGCATCGTACCAATCTTCCATTGTTAGTTCCAATCTTCCATTGTTAGTTCCGCTCCTAAAATTCATCGCCAGGCTTGTAAATTGTCATGCTTAATCTAATGCTTTCACTTTATTTTCCTTGGTGGTTTGCTTCATTCATTCTTCACTAGGAGTCTACAAATTACGAAACACTCACAAATATTTTCTTATCTCTGTGCAGTTGGAGCTCGAATACTGCTGTGTGAGATCAGTGAACAGAAAGAATGGGAAGAACATGCGACGTGTATGGGTGCACGGCAAATTTCAAAAACCCACAAGTTAACGCCGTATTGAGATGCTGAGGTAAGTCAAGTAAACTATACAATGTACCAATGGTTTCAAATTTCAGCCTAGTAATATATATCTATTTTACATGACTTGCCTCAGTATCTCAATATGGCGTTAACTATCATAGAATATATTTTTTTAATCTCTCAAACCGCTGACCAGATTGATGATCCGTTTTCACCGTTGGCTTAGTCGTGGCGAGATATTCGAAATTAGATTCCATGTTGACATGTTTCGACAACTTCTTTTTTTTTGTCGGTGCAATACTTAGCTACCATATTATAATAACTTGATCGGTAGGTACATTATGTACCAATGCACGGCTAGATGATATTACTTTGTGTGAAATAATACCATCCCTTAGGTCTCGGACACACTTGTACACCCTCTCTCTAGCTGTACATATCATTGCAATGACTAAAACTTGTAAAAAGTTATCCGATAATCATGTACAATTATCGTGGTAACTGTTAGCTACTAATCTGGTAAGCCAGGCATACACCAGCGATGGGTGGTGTATTTCCTTTCTTAGAAACTTTGGTCATGCAGAACTTGAACAATGGCATCAGTTGGTCACTGAGACCGAGGTGTTGGAGCCTCGGAGACTCATGGCAGTTTGTCATGGGCCTTGGAGCCCCCAGGTCAGTTCTCCACCCACTCCATGTATTGAAAGCTCTGCCAAGGTGTTGTGGTGGCGCATTCAGAGGATATATGGAAGGCTTCCATTCCCCTTAAGATCAAGATGTTTACTTGGCAATTGGCGAATGGACGCCTACCATCTAATGATTAGATTCATAATGCAGGGGCCCTTGGATGCAAACTGTGCTCCGTGCGGCTAGCATGAGTGCTGTCCATAGCCAAGTTTATGTGGAGTGGAGTGTCTCCATGTTAGGTGTTTTATGGAACCCCTCTAATTTTTTGGAGCTGGTTGCCATTCTCCATGAGTTCAGAGGCAACATGCGATGTTTTCTCTGGATCTTCTTTGCCGCGCAGTGTTGGGCTTTGTGGCTTATTCGCAATAAGTACACTATTGAGTCTAAATTACCACGTCATGTTGATTGTGTCTTCAAAACTCTGATCCTTTTGCAGCATTGGCGCACCTGCGAAAGCCTAAGGTTGTGCCGCTGCTTGAGAAACTCTTCTCCGACACCTCGCTGCTGTCGCCATCTGCCCAAGACCTGAACTTCGTAGTTTCCCTGGCCCCTGTGCCTTTTGTGTTCCCTTGGTGTGTGTAAACTGTGTTTGTTGGTTTGGCTCTTGGGGCTCAGTCCGTAACCTAAGATGGTAATCCTAGCATAACCTTGTTACAGTTTCAGCTGTGGGGTTTTATTAATTTGAAGACGGGCATGTAGTGTCTTCTGTCTAAAAAAAAGGGAGGAAGGGAGCTGAGCAAATGCGTATCTCCATATGGGCATAGGTATATTTAACATCAAAAGTCTGAATTCAAATTGATGAACAGTATCTCCGTATGGGCATAGGTATATTTCACTTAATGGAGCAGAAAAAACGCCTGGAAATAACCAATAACCTGCCAGGAACCTGTTCTAGCCAAGGTCCATGGTTTATTGTAAATTCAAAATTCGTATGTATGTTTCTAATTCAGTGTTCTTGTAGTTATGTGATGATAAACTAATAATCGGTAATTTACTAATTACTCTACAACCATTTGGGTTACATTAGTTGCAATGTGGTTATACTTGGAAGAAATGAAAGTTGTGGACTGAACTACGTTGCTTGTTTGTGTCCAGCTGGCTGGGGTAGTTTACTTGCTGGGTGAGGAAGCGAGGCCCTCCAGCTCAGAGCGAACACACGGGACGCCACAGTTTTAGTGAAGCAACTTCCAGTCGAGGTCATCTTTGAGGCTGACATGCTCAAACAAAGTGCAGCGATGTCTGTGGACACGAAAAGTTGGTTATTGGAGAAGGACCCCCAAGTGTTCCTTCAACTTCTCATGATTTGGATCTCACAACCTGGTTTCTTTGGTCTGGCCTCCGGACCAGTTATTCCGAATTGCAGCACATGTAGCTCATCTTTTCTGTTTTCTTGACAGACATGTATCATTTTTTTTTTACAATCATGTAGCGCATCTGTTAATTAAAGACGGAACTTTGGAAACAGTACAACATGCACCTTGAGTGTGCGCACATCCTCAACAAATTTATGCTCGGGCCAATGTTGTTCCTTAATAATAATATTTGTTTCACCCACGGTAGCTAAAACATGGTCGTAAATTAACTCATTTCTTGCAGTGTCAACCAACATTGGCAACAATACTAACACCAGTATCTTTTAGGAAAAGAACCAAAATGAACATGACTAGAGAGTTGAAAGTGAGGCTGGCCGAAAGAGGGAGAACCGATGTAGGGTGGAGGTGAAAGTGGAGGTGAAAGTGGAGGTGACAAAATATCAGGAATAAATGGAGGTTTCTCTTTGAAAATAATTCCAGCTTGTTACTATTTCTAAAAAAAGAAACGAAATGTGGGCTTTTTAACTTCAGGTTTTCAAAAGCCCCGTGCGGCCCAGTCCAACAGTTGCAGTGCAACGTGATCATGCCCCTAAAAATGCAACGTGATCATGGATCTAAAAAGACATTACCTAAAGGACCCAAATATAAAAAAGTCCTCAAATAAGTGGAACCCCAAAACCCTAACCAGACTCCTACCACCACTCGCGCCTCTCTCGCCCTTCCCGCCGCCGCCGCCCGCCGCCGCCACTCCCGAGCAGCAACCATGGGGCGCATGCACAGCCGCGGGTAACGCCTCATCGCCGTAACTGTACCGCAATCCGGTGATCTTTCTTTAGTCTAATGGCGGCTCCTCGTCTCTGTGACGCAGGAAGGGCATCTCGTCGTCGGCGCTGCCGTACAAGAGGACTCCGCACAGCTGGGTCAAGACTCCCGTCGCCGATGTACGGACCCTCGCCTTCTCTTCCCCTCTCGATTCTACGTGAGTTGGCTGATGCGTGCGTCTGGCTCGTCCGCAGGTGAACGAATTGATTACCAAGGCTGCAAAGAAGGGCCAGAAGCCGTCACAGATCGGCGTCCTGCTCCGTGACCAGCATGGTATTCCGCTCGTCAAGAGCGTCACCGGGAGCAAGATCCTCCGCATCCTCAAGGCCCATGGTGAGAGTAGATTTGATCTCCCTCCTCTTTCGGAGATTGCTCGATGTGTTGATGAGTGGATTGATTGTGTCGATGTTCTACTGTGTGCAGGTCTGGCGCCAGAGATCCCGGAGGACCTCTACTTCCTGATCAAGAAGGCAGTGGCGATAAGGAAGCATCTGGAGAGGAACAGGAAGGACAAGGACTCCAAGTTCAGGCTCATCCTTGTGGAGAGCAGGATCCACCGCCTCGCCCGCTACTACAAGCGCACCAAGAAGCTCCCGCCCACCTGGAAGTAGTAAGTCACTCTCCTCCTGTGCCAGTAATCCTTTTGATATAGCTTTGGTGAAGAATGCTGGATTAGTCAGTTTAGTTGGCAATTAATCCGTACTGTGAATAAATGTCCAATGGCTACATATGAGCTGTAGAGTGTGTGCTACACATAGTTTGTTTGGTACCAATATGTGTTTGGTACTTTGGATTCTGCTGCTTAAATACAATGACAACATGCGCTAACTGTAGTTTGTTTAGTTGTAATATGTGTTTGGTACTTTGGATGCTGCTGCTGCTTAAATGCAATGTCTCATAAATGTGTGCTGCTTGAGTGTATTAGATGCTATTCCGATGGTTGTTCTTGGACATAGGAATTTTGCAGAGAAATGGGTGCCTAAGCTAGTTAGTCACATTTGTGGTTCTTGTGCTACTAGTGTGGCATTAGTTACACATTCTCTGTAATATGCTGGACACTGGTGTTTCCTTGTGCACCCCAGAATCATAAATACAAGATGCAGAAACAGATTAATTTGTAAAGTTTGATGTTATGTAGTGATAGAATCACAGCAGACAGGATTCTAAATCTAGATTTCTAATATAAATTAACGCATTTTGAGTGCTATTAGATACTCACTCCGTTCCTTGATATAAGCCATATAGTTTTTGGTACGGAAATTAAACAATGGATTTTGAGGTAAGATTACACCAGGTTTGGGCGGTATTACCACTGGACAGTTGACGTGAGAAAATAGAGTACTTCGCATAATATAAGAGAACGTAAACTAATCCCTGAAAAAATTGTCCAGACAAGGGGTGCAACGCAGTACAGCTTATATTGTGGATTTTTTCTCAAAAAACTATATGACATATATATAGAAAGGGAGGGAGTAACTTATATGGGTTAGTGTGATAATGTACCTTCCTTGTATATCTGGATAGGAAATAGGAAGTCGGTGTTATGAGCTTTCATAATTAGTTGTATGATCCACACAACCACAAAGGCTACAGTTTTGAGAAGTCAACTGAAAAGGCTACAGTTTTGGGAAGTCAATTGGTTGTGGTACCAACACATGTCTCTCCCTAACTCCCTATCCCACTTCTGCGTAATATGTACATGACATTTTCCCAAACTGCAACCTTATAGCAATTGTGTTTATCTTGTTTAAGTGTGTCTTCATTCATATAGTTATCTCAGTGGCGATTTATTCTGTTTTTTAGGGTACGCCAAAGGCCTACCAAATCTTTGTAGAAGGATAGCAACAGTATTACAAGAACCGACACAACGCTGCGAACAGCAGAGCCGGCAACTCCACACTCAAAAGCCTACTCTCACAACACTATCGGACTCCCTCTTACTCTAGCTACTTCCCACAGGGTGAACTCCTTGATACGCCCAATAAGTTGTGAAATGTTAGATTGCTGCGAGGTGTTACCAAAAGCCCACAGGGACCATGCCGTGAGGATGATTAGTGTGTCAAAACCTCTTCTGCCCCTCTTGTGCACCAGCTCACGAGCTGCATCCCACCAAGCCTCTAAGGTGCTATTTCTTTGTGGCTCCACAATGTTTAGCCTGGCCGCAATCAGACAGCCATGCCACACCTGTCTAGCACAGGGACATCAAGACATGATCAACAGTATCTTCCTCCTGCAAGCATGAGAAGCATGCCTCTGTGCTCCTGCAACCCATGTCTTTGTCTTCTATCCCAGGTCTAGAGACGGTGTCTGAGAGCGAGCCAGCTGAAATCTTTGCATTTGACAGGTGCAAAAGATCTCCAGATCGGCTTGTGCATTTTGAACTCGATCTCTCCCACTTTTGGTTCAACTATGCCTTTCTGAAGCAATTTTGTAATGCGCAATTGCTAAATGTATAATTATTTAGTTTAGTACCAATGTATACCATAGCAAAGATTGCCGAGCTGGAGAAACTCATAAACCGTTGGTTATCTGATGGTACCTATCGAGATCAGCCATTGGAGGGTGCATTTTAGTATACTGAAGTAGGTTTTTTTTAGCTCAAGACAATGGTACTAACTAAACCATCAACTTGTGTACTGTTCTCGACAGTTCAATTTATTGGCTTCACTTATCCCAGTATTTGTGATTTATGTTGCCAATTATATTTATCTTAAACAACAATTTTATGTAATAATTGTATGCTGACAAACTCTTTTCGTCGCTGCAGTGAGTCTACCACCGCCAGCACTCTGGTGGCCTAAGGGGAGCTCTGCATCTGGTGTGCTCTTAACTGCTTAAAGCGTGATTGTTCTAGAAACCATTCGTATGTAATGCTTTATGAGTTTGGAGCCAATTAGAAGCTGCAATTTTCTATGTTACCTGGAGGTTACCGTAAAACTTTTCTGGATTCGCAATTCTGTCTGTTAAACGACTCTGTTGTCATGTATCCAGATTTTGTCAGTTATAATTAATGGTTACCATACAATGTGTGATCTCCACCCACGGTTGCTGCTTGCTTTTATTGTGGTATCTGCTTACTTAAGTTTTGTTACATTCAAATGGCATACTTATTCCATGACATAAATTTAGTTCAAATTTTAATGCATGAGGACATGGAAAGAATTTTGTCCTCCCTTGGTACCATGAAAGATATCTCAACTTTGACAAAATTAAGACATACTGCATGGGGTGGAGGGGAGTTCATGGTATAGTTCACATCTTGAGTTAGTGTGGGATGCTTGAATTTTGGTTATTAGACTTTTTTTAATGGTGACCTTGGGAGATTAGTGCACAGAAGTCACCCTCAATTTCTCTCATTGATTCATTTGCATTATCTGGTGCAAAACATATTTGCAAACTCTGCAGGAATGTCCTGAATTGTAGAATTAAGCGTGGCAAAGCGTTTCCCAAATGCAACAATGTTGCTGTGTTCGAATGCTATTATGCCAGTATACTTTCTATTGGTTGTCTCAACTGAGGCAGCGAGTTCAGACTGATTCCATCGTAATACAGCACATGAAAAAAAAAATTGAACTGGAGATGTGAGAAACATAGGCTCTCCCTGAGCATGAAATCAAACAAAATTGTCCTAGAAAACCAGTAGAGCAAACGGTAGTAAAGCAAAATCCTCCTCTTTTCTTCCAAGAAGAAGACCTCAGGTTCTTGGCATCAAGTGAATGCACACATCCCGGCAACATACTCGTCTGATACATTCGTGGAAGGCACACAGATATTGTGACTGATACATTCGTGGAAGGCACACAGATATTGTGACTGATACCAATAGGACAAAGAATTCAGTCGCTTGCTTCTGACTAGAATGACTCGTCAATATATGCTTCTCAAAAAAAAAAAAAGACTCGTCAATATATGGTTCGACTCAGTCAGGCGATTCATGTCAATGATTGTGTTTGAAAATTTTGCGATGGTACATCACGCTCAATTACTTGCCAACTAATACAAAAGATGTTAGCTACTTAGTTGTGCCTCCTGTGCCTGAGTGAACTCAATATGCAAATAAGCTAGACAAAAACGCAGGGGCTTGCATGTCTAACAATCAGGGCTTAGCTTCTCTGAGCTTGCGTATCTGGCGTTTGTACATGAGCTTCTCTGACAATAATATCCCGTCCTTGAAAGTTCTGTTGCAAAAGTGAGAGTCGATATAAGATATCATAATTGTGAACATATATGAGATATCATCAAGGATGACAGCAAAACAACTCTACATAGCAGAACTCAGCAAAATTATATGAAAATGTGTTGCTAAGATATCATGGAGCTACCGGTAAACTTAGTTAGGCTGAGACTTCCTGTACAAGCTTTACGTATTTAGGATTTTCTTATACAAAATTATCGCAACGGCAATTAGTTTTTTGAAATAAATTCAAGTGTGAAGTACAGCTTCCATTTTAATATCAAACTATTGGAGGATGGAATAAGTAGCAAAATGAAGTTGAAAAACTATACCGTGTTGTTAAGCTTTAACGCAGCCTCAACCTCCTCTGTTGAAGAAAACGAAAGGAACCCATAGACTCTGTGTTTCCCTCCTTTGCGATCTGACAGCAGCCTTGTACTGACAATAGTTCCGCACTGAGTGAAGTATTCTCTTAACTGTTGAGGTTGAAGAGACCATGCAAGGTTGCCAACATATATCTTGTACGGACTTTCAAAGATATGGTCCTTCATGGGTGGTGTATGGGTCAGGGTGGGATTTCTCCTATTGGAAACGACGTGAGCCGCTAGTTTTACAAGCATGTCACGCCCATCCAGGTCCTGCAAGAGAAACATGGCAGTAAAGAGAGCGGTATGTAAAGGGATTACTCCACAGAACAATTTCATTTGTAGAAAAATGTGCGAGCGAGTAAAGAAGGAACTACAAAGAAAGCGAAGGCTATTGTGTGACTCACAATTCCATCTAGAGCATTGACGGCTGTTCTAGCTTCTGCAAACGAACGCATCGTAACAAAACCGCATCCTCGACTAATTCCGGTCTCGGCATCGCGTGAAACCTGCAGGTTGTTCACAACTTCATACATTAACATCAGTGAACCTCTAGGGTCTTAATCCGAAGCAGTAGTAGAAACTAACACGGCGCCATGAGAAGTATGTACACGTGAAGCAATTGGTATGAATCCCATCCAATGTTCGGCAGTAGTTTCCAGTAAGATACCGTGGAAGCATAAACGCAGGAGCTGCCAATATGGATTCTATGTACAAACAGAAATAGACTACAGTCTGCAGTTTTCTTTGCAAAACTGAAATATCCAAAATTCCAGACCTGCTAGTTAGAGCATCCATTGAGATTTCAGAGTTGCTAGCCTTGCTGTTGATGGGTAACAGGTGAGTTAATTCTATCTGTGAGCCTGTAAGGTACCAAATCTCAATAACGCACATTGTATACTCTTGTATGAATTAACTCCCAAGCGAACTTGGAGCCAGGGGGGTGCCACTAGTGTTCAGCCGGTCCGTCCAGTTTTTCCATGGATATGGTACAGTGCAGAGTGGCGGAGCTGCTCCTTGTTTGTGATGTCAACTGAATTTTGTTTAGGACCATCATCCTAGCTCGCAACGAATTTGAGAGACGAGCACGCGCGCGACGGCGTGGAACGAAGGTGTGTGTACCTCGACGGAGAGGACGGTGCCGTGTGGCCCGAAGAGCTCGAGCAGCTCGTCGACGCCGTACCTGCGCGGCAGGTTGCACACGTACAGCTCGCACGGCCGCGGCTGCCGCTGCGTCCGGCCGCTCAAATCCTCCTCTCCCGCCGGCTCCTCGCCGCCATGCTCCTCCTCCCCGCGCGCCGCGGCGCCAATGCCGCCCGTCCACCCCTGCTCGTCGTCATCGTCTTCCGACTGCGCCTCCGTCTCCTCCTCTGTTTCGGACGCGAGTGGGGTCGCGCTGGCTCTCCTCACCGGGCCCAAACGAGAGAGCGCCGCGGGGGCGGAGGGGTTGTGGAGGCGCGCGGCTGCGGAGGAGAGCGCGGGGCGGCGGCGGCGGCGAGCGGGGGAAATGGAGAGGTGGCGGGAGTGGATCGGGTTGGGCAAGTGGAGGAGGGTGCCATACGAGGCGGAGGCGGAGGCCATGGTGGTCGGATAGGGAGGGAGCAGCCGAGCCGAGAGAACACGGGGAGAGGGAAAGCGGCGTGGAGCGGCGAGATTTCTCGGACTGGGAAGAGATGAGCGGCCCGATGTTTGGCCACGTAACCAACTTGCACGCTGCGTAATTGTGTTGCGCTCCAAATAAAACAAAACAAACTATAAGCAGCACTACAGAAATACGAAAAAGTGACTAGTTTAGCGCGCGAGACCAAAATTATGCTCCAACAGATGCTGCAACCGGTGATATAAAGTGGAGCGAGCTGCAAAAGCGTTATCATGTGCGCTATATCTACCGCGCCAGAAAGAGCGCGCGATTAGCTCCCGAATTTACAGCTTCTGTTGGAGGAGAATATGATCTCACACGCGAAACATAGATAGAGCGCGCTGTAAAGTAGTTTTACAGCGCCAAAATTTGGTGCATTTGTTGGAGATGCTCTTACCGCTGGTTTGAATTATCGGAGCAAAGTACTCGCTTCGTCTCACGAAACATATTGAAAGTTTGTCTAAATTTAAACATATCTAAGCACTTACATTCATGTTTAGATAAACTTTCGACATATTCTATGGAACGGAGGAAATTCATGTTTACATAAACTTTTGACATATTCTATGGAACGGAGGAAGTACTTAACAGAGCATACCGGTCGAACATATCTAGACATTATTTAGTTCTTAGATACATTCAAGTTTAGATAAACTTTCGACATATTCTATGGAAAGGAGGGAGTACTTAATAGAGCATACCAATCATTGAGTTTCAACAACAATGTTAGAGATATTTTCCAAACAAGTGGGGTAGCCTAGATATAAAACCCAACAAAAAAGAAAACCAAAATAAGAAGAAAAAATAAAAAAAGGAAAAGGAAAAGAAAAAAGGAAGCGAGACAACGAGTGACTTAGGTTTCGGCACATGGATCACTGATATCCATGTAATCCTATCAAGAGCCAAGACTTTAGATACATTCCAATCCCTCAAGTCTCTTTTTATCGCCTCCACCCACGTCAACTTTGGTCGTCATCTACCCCTTCTAGTCTCCTCCATACTCTTTAGAGTTCCATTGCTAACGGGAGCTCCTGGATGCCTCCGATGGATATGTCCAAACCACCTTAGTCGGTGTTGGACTAGCTTCTCGTCGACCGTTGCCACCCCTAGCGTATCACGAATTACCTCATCTCTAATCCAATCCTTTCTTGTATGGCCACACATCCAACATAGCATGCGCATCTCCGCGGCACTCATTTGATGGATATGTTGCTTTTTAGTGGGCCAACATTCCGCCCCACAAAGCATCACCGGTCTGACCGTCGTCCTATAGAACTTACCTTTTAGCTTTTATGGGATCTTCTTGTCAAATAGGATACAAGATGCATGCCGCCACTTCATCCACCCTGCATTGATCCTATAGCAAACATCCTCGTCAATATCACCATTGCTTTGCAACATTGATCCCAAATAACAGAAGGTGTATCTCTTGGGCACTATCTTTCCTTCTAAACTGACATCTCCGTCTTCGCCACCAGCACCACTAAAGTCTTGGTCCTGCTAAGTCTAAACCCCTTTTACTCCACAGTTTGCCTCCATAGCTCAAACTTCCTATTCACCCCGGCCTTAGTTTCATCTAGTAGCACCACATCATCAACAAAGAGCATACACCAAGGAATATCTCCTTGTATATCCTTGGTCACCTCATCCATCACCAAGGAAAACATGTATGGGCTCAAGACCGACCCTTGATGTAGTCCTATCGTGGCTAGGAAGGTATTGGTCTCACTATCACCTGCGTGAACACTTTTGTCACAACACAATCGTACATATCTCGGATGAGGGTAATGTACTTAGTTGGAACTTTGTGTTTCTCCAACGCCCACCACACGTCCATCCTTTGTATCTTGTCATATGCTTTCTCCAAGTCAATGAAGACCATATGTAGGTCCTTCCACTCTCTATACCTCTCCATACGTTGGTGAAGTAAGAAAATCGCTTCTGTAGTCGATCTCCCGGGCATAAAACCGAATTGGTTTTTAGTGACATTCGTCACTCTCCTCAAGCGATGGTCGATGATTCTCTCCTAAAGTTTCATAGTATGATGATTCTCTCCCAAAGTTTCATAGTATGGCTCATAAGCTTAATCCCTCGGTTAGTACAACTTTAGATATCTTCTTTATTCTTAAAGAGGGGATCTAATACACTTTTTTCCACTCTTCGAGCATCTTGTTTGACCGAAAATGTAGTTGAAAAGCTTAGTTAGTCATACGACAGTCACGTCTCTAAGGCTTCTCCACACCTCAATTGGGTGAGTTTCAAAAGAAAAAAATACTCCCCACAAATATAGCCTCAAAGACGGTTTAACTAAAGAAAAATTAATGCGTCATAATCCACCATAGTATATACCAAGCGCAACATTATCTTTGGTACTAGCTGCTCTTCGACCAAGGTTCAGCAAATCCTGCATGCATCCGAGTGGTCAACACATGCTTTGACCAGCAAACTAAGACGATAATGTCATTGCAGATGTCAATTTTGACGGAAGTGGCAAGATCGAATCAACCTCAATACTCAGGATCCTCAAAGGCACTCATGACTAAAGCGCCACAATGCTGTTACTCACTACTAGCTAAGATGTTTGATGGCAGGAATGTTCGCGGAATGTACGCGACCGCTGGCCGTCGGGCCATCAGTCTGGCATGAACCCGACGAGACGGAGGACGGCCGCCGGCACAAAACCGAACAGCACACCACCGCTCCGGTCGGCGGCGGCGCACTGAGCCCGGGCTGCGATCTCCTGCGCGACCTCGAGCTGATGCCTCAGCGTCTCGTTCTCGTCAGTGAGCTGCATCATCCACAAGCAGAGTTAAACCACAGGATAGCAACAACAGCAGGAGGATGCAGGTTTCAGGTTTGGACGGTGCTGTATATATACCTCCTGCACAGTTTCTGTGAGCTCCTCCACTGCTTGCACCAGCGACCCGATCTGCCGGCTCGCAGCGTCGTGGCACGCCGAGTCGATGTCCAGCGCCACCGTGTCGGGGTCGAAGATGATCCCTTCTTGCACAAACAGCTCCTCCAGAAGATCGATATCTTCCTCCTTGAGACTCAACCTTAGCTGAACAAGAAAATTCGGTGGCAGGTGAGCTATATATCTACTAAGAAGAATGTAGAGTGGGATCAAAATCGACCACCTCTGGTTGGTTGCTTACTACGAACCTTGCTCAGTAGCCTTTCACGCAGACCGTCATGATCGCCAGAATCAAGGCTGGGATCAGACGCCTCAGATTGGCTGCTACCAGCCTTGCTCGGGGTTCCGTCAGGCAGATCGTCTTGATCACGGGAATATGGGGTGTGCTTCTTAGCGCTATCCACTTCGGTGGGAATCAGTTTGTGTAGAGTTTTTATGAACTTCGTCCTGGATGGATATTGCCATATAGCCATGATAAACTGCAGCCTGGCAGCAGTATAAACACTACGTAATAGTATTTGACGTTCAAGAAATATGCCTGGTTCCGAAGCGAATGGTAGACAGACTTTCTGGTGAGTTCGACGAACTGGGAGAACAGCAGCACAGCAATGCAGCTCTTGAGCTGCCACCCTGCAAGCAGTAGCCGTATTAAACAAAACTGCTGGTTTGGAAACCCTGAAGAATTTTTTGACAGACCAGTGAATCTTGAAGTATGCGCGTAAGCTTCGAGTCACGGTAAGGCACATGATTTGGTTTAGCTGGAGACCAAAAATATGACAGTTAAAGGTAGTCATTAATCAGAAAGGTATAGTAGTGGAGTGACTACTTCATTGCTGTATTTACCACTTACCAGTAGTTAGGGCATTGATAACATTTCCAAGAGCTGAAAGAGATTTGTTGATCATTTTAGCCTCATCAAGAACACGCCCTTCAGCACCAGTTTTCTCAACTTTCTCTGAACCAGCTAAGTCAACTAGAATAATCTTCCCAGCCCTTACCCTGTAAGATTAAAAAAAAAAGTAACTAGCTGCCAACACTAGAATCACTTTCTGAAAGATTTTGGTCTACAACTCTACATACAATCCAGGCAGGTTGTCATGGCTATACCACACGCAAGGAGAATTGCATTAACACAGAAATTGATGTCTAAGAGCATGAATGAGCACAAGTCAGATCTGTTCCATTATCATATTGTCAGAAAAATTATGTATGGTTATACAGTTATATCAACTTAAAATGGAAATAAGAAACATCTGACCAGGCATTGAACTATTGATGTTTCCTATTCAAGCATACCTCTCATCTGTAGTGGATCCATGCTGCACTGAGAAAATGTACAGGCAATGACTTCTACTGCTGGCCAGGTTCATTTCTATATGCACATTTAAGGCAACAAAATGTACAAAACTCGAATGCTTTTTAACTGTTTAAGAAATGGAAACAGAGGATACGTGTTTCTCCGACAGCTCTGTTGGCAATTCCTTCCTGTAATTTAGACCATTAAACAGAAATAATTTGGCATGTACATAAAGGTGCTGCAAGAAAAAATCAACAGCAATCAAAAGAGCAACAAAAAACCAACAAAACTTACAGAAAGGCGTTCCAAGGCATCTGAACCATTCATAATAGATATCTGCAGCAAAAATTTCAGTTACCAGACATGAAAATCCTTCAAAGGATAGATATTAAACACCTTCCTTTATGGAAATAAAAATTGAAGTGCAGATGCATTTATTTCTGACCTCTGTTGCTCCAGAAATGAAAATCCCTTGGCTTTTACTCTCCTTGATTTGTAGATTGTCCTTGGACAAGTCAAGAAGGTCCCTGTAATATAAGGAGACAAAACTTGATTCCCTTGGTACAGTATGTTACACCAGAAACTCTACACGGGATTCATACGCAAACATCAAGCAGATTCTCACCTTACTTTTTCCAAATATATCTCCACCTGAGAAACCGTAAATCAATGTAAGTGAAGATCTATCAAAGTGAACTGAAAACCAGCATACGAGGATGGTGTTTTTACCATTGACAACTTCACAGTCCAAGTAGTAATGTTTTCTGATGTTCTTAAACAATCAAAAAGACCATTTACAACTCGCTGAACCAGTCCAGTTTTCAGCTCATTGCAGTGCAAGATGCTTGGCCCCTGTCAAGATGCAAATTAAACAAATACTTAAGGCCAACGCTGAAGAGACACATCCAGTAATCATCACATAAATTTAAGCCCATGGACGTTTTCTTTACCTCCATGCTGTAAGTTTTTCCAGCTCCAGTCTGTACAAATATGAATTTCAAATGTAATGTTAGCACTGTTACAGGTAGAAGCATCTCATTTCATATGCAATGCTTAGGATATGTTTGAGACTGTAGTAGGCCAAGCCTCACTTTAACACGCAAAGGGTTTATCCAAACATTTGTGTACGCCGGTGTCTGCAGTAACACATACCTGTCCATAAGTAATTATGGTGCCATTTATTCCATTGACAGCATCTGTTCACAACATTAGTTACTCAATTAGTGCTATTAGGACTGTTGAAGAAATCCAGTCATGACCAAACTGCAGTGATGCAAAAAGCCCTGACTACCTTATGCATAAATTTAGAAAGAAAGAGGAAGGAATAAAACCTGTAACAATGGGCATTGCCAGGAAATTATAGACATCAGACTGTTCCGAGTCATCATAGAACACCTTGTCAAAGCTGAATATGACATCTTCGTCCCGCTCATCCTAACCCAAGTATTTTGCAGCACATTAGGGCAAAAAGGCACTAATCAAGCATGAGGAAACACAAAAATCCATCGACAAGATCACAGGGATTTCCCATGAACAGTAAATGCAACAAAAGGATAAACAGAGAAGGCGTATGTTCCCCGCTTTGTTATCTACTGGTTCCGTTCCTGCTAATACCCACCAGCTTTATTATGTAGTGGTGCAGGTGATATTCAAGCAGGCTTATATCCAATCAAACGGCTATGTGCATGCGATATTTTTGAGAAGTTCAGTAATCTGGATCAAAATACAGCTGCGCATCTCACAAGGAAGGAACTGAACACGAACATTCATCTACGTGCCACGTATCACAGAGGTAAAGGCAGATGAGTATCATCCAAACCTTGAACACAAAGGACTCCGAGTCCAGTTTCTTGAAGCAGACCTTGTCGTCGTTCCCCTTCCTCTCCTTGTGGCTCAGCGGCCTGAACCGCACACACACCGTGACGTTGGAGTTGGGCTTGGACATCCTGGCGTTCAAATGGGTGTCAGTGTCAAATCCCGAAATCCGAGTGGAGAAACAATGGAATGGCCGCTTAACCGCAGAGGCTTTGGAAATTCAGGGGCGCGTCCGCGATTTTGTGGATGCTGATCGGTTGGGGGTTAGGTAATCGCTGGATGGTTAAGAGCTCGTACCTCGAAAACCAACGCCCGGGACTGCGCGCGGACGGGGCGGAGGCGGAACGGGCGCGACGAGGTGGAACGGGAGCGGCGACGCGCGCGAAGGGAGGCGGAGGCGGAGGCGGTGGCACTAAGGTGCGGCGAGCGGCGGCGGGCAGCTCCTCTAGGGCACACGGCGGTGGCAGTCTCGCCCTCAGTTGCTTGTGGCCTTCGGGGGATTAATTCAAAATCAGAGGGCGGAACGTTGCTCAATCCCAATAGGTCGATGGAGACCTCGGCACGCGACTCCCTTCTGATAAATTGTGCATGTTTTGATTTTTCTGGTGAAGTTTCATTCCATTTGACTCAAAGGTTTGTGATTAATAGGTATTTAGTTTGGATCTGTCTAGCGGGCGGCCGCGTGCCCAGTAGTCCTCCCGAGCGCTTACTTTGGCGAGAAAAAAAATCAGACAATGAAGTCGCCCCCTCGCCTCATTCCTCGCTCCGGCCAGGAGCACTACCTGCCAGCGACGCGCGCCGTCCCGGCCAACCGTGCCCGCCGACGACCTCCCATATAGACGCGCGCCTCCGCCGGCTACACGGGCCGCCCGGCCAACCATGCTCGCCACCGGCCTCCCATCGAGAAACGCGCCTCCACCGGCCAACCCCGCTCGCCGCCGGTCTCCTATCCGGACGCGCGCCTCCGGCGTAGGATTCCTCCAGGCACGGGCAGGCCGCCGGCCAGGTTCTGCGTCTCCCAAGCCACCGAACACGAGCTCCGCGCCTAGATCCCCATCGCCGGCCTCCTCCCACCCCGCCGCTAATTTCCCCACGAAACCTCTCAATCCAACACATGGACTCTTGTCCGGCGCGACCTCCCGCGGCGGCCACCGCCCTCCCCGCCTCGAGCTCGTGCTATCTCGCTATAGCCCCCGGCGGCCGGAATTGGGAGAAATTGGGCGAGGGGAGCGTTAGCTTGGATGGTTAACGGAGACGAGATACGTGTGACGAAGAAAGATAAAGGAGAGGGACGGAACGCACTAAGTGGAGGTCCCATGTTAGAAAAAGTGTTTTTGGTAATTTCCCAATAATATTGTTTTGTTGCCTAAAATGACATAATAGTTGCTAAAAATGCTTGTTTCTTGCCTGGTGTAGTTTGTTGCCTAAAAATCCCATATCAGTGCCAATTTGTTGCCTAAAATTACATAATAATTTGTTGGCTAAAAAATATAAATTTTGTTGCCCTAAAATCACATAATAATTTGTTGGCTAAAAAACATCTTGTAATTTGCTCTCTACCTCCATGGGTATCAAAGTTGCTCTGTTAGACACCAAAATTATGCTGCCAGACATGAATATAGCTTTGTCAGGCACAAAAGTTGCTCCGTCGCACACCAAAATTGCGCCGACCATGGCAGACACAAATATAGCTTTGTCAGGCACAAAATTGCTACCGTACACCAAAATTGCGTCGATGGGCACAAAAGTTGCTCCGGCAGGAACCAAAGTTGCTCTGTTAGAGACCAAATTAACACACATGGAGCTTTGTCACGCACAAAGTTGCTATGTTGGACACCAAAATTGTGCCGCTGGGCATCAAAGTTGCTCCGTTGGGTTCTAAAGTTGCTCTATCGTGTATCAAAGTTGGTCAATCGGACACGAAAAATTGCACCGCTAGCCACCAAAGTTGCTCCGTCGGGTATCAAAGTTTCTCTATCGTGTATCAAAGTTGGTCAATCAGACACGAAAAATTGCACCGATAGCCACCAAAGTTGCTCGGTTGGGTATCAACGTTGCTCTTTCAGCATCAAAGTTGCTCTTTTGGGCACCAAAATTGTGCTGCCCGACACGAACGTAGCTCTGTCAGACAGAACTTCTCCGTCGGACACCAAAATTGCACCGATAGCGAATTATCCTCGGAGGATTCAAGGAGGTGGAAAGATACCTTGTTGCTTCTGCTGTACGATCGGGGAAGCCAAGCCATCACCGCCAATTATACCTGAGCATTTCTCGGGCCGGGCCGGGCCGACCAAGGCCCGATGCGGAAAATCTTGGCCCAGGCCCGGCCCGGCCCGACCCTCGGGCCGGAAATCTTGGCCCAAGCCCGGCCCATCATAAGGAAAGCCCGTCGGGCCTCGGGCCACGGGCCGGGCCGCTTCCTTAAATCGCGCAAAATGATGGCCCAGGCCCGGCCCATGCTGACCATCGGGCCAAAAAATCTGGCCCAGGCCCGGCCCACAGGCATGGTCGGGTCGGGCTTGGCCCGGGAATTTCGGGCCGGGCCGGGCCGGGCCGACCGGGCCGAGCTGCCCATGGCCAGGTATACCGCCAATGTTGTTTGCAATGATAGGCAACTTTGCTACCACGGTAGGAAAATTCGTTGCGAAGTAGGCAACTTCGCTGGGTCTCGCATTAATTATTCTATTCTTGGGATCCCGTATAGAACGGTAGGATTAGTGCTACAATCTCACTAATCCTGCTAGCGTACATGAACATCTAAAATAGGTACATAAAAACCATGCTCTTGTAGACGAATAGTCCTACCGCTCCTCGACTCTGCGATGTCGAGCCAAGCTCGTGTGATTACCTGACTAGTCCCCACGGGACCCATGTCTCGCATCTTTTGAAATCCTGCTGAACCCGCTAATTGCGTTGGGCTGAGTAGTAGGGAGGCGGGATATCCGTGCACGCGTCAGTTGCAATGTTACCTCTCGCTCAACCAAAGTTGCCTACCATTGTACTAAAGTTACCCACCACAGGAACAAAGTTTTCTACAGTTGCACAAGTTGCCCACCGTTGGATAAAAGTTGCCTACCGTTGTGTCATAGTTGCCCACCACAGGACCAAAATTACCTACAGTTGGACCAAAATTGTTTACAACTGTACCGAAATTGCATACCGCGGGTTTAAATGTAGTTATTTTTCTCGCATACCAAAATTGTGTCATGTAGTAGTTTAAGCAACTATTTTGTGATAGGCAATAAAATGCATATTTGAAGCAACTATTTTGTGATTTTAGACAACAAGATGGTATTATTAGGCAAATACCAATTTTTCTTACACGAACCCGGTTTGTCTCTCTCCCTCGTCGTCCCTGTTTTCTTCAACCTTGCATCTCTCTCTCTCTCTGTGTGTGCTCCCCGTCAACGCTGCCCCCACTACCGATTCCGGCGGCCGGTGGCCTCCTCTGCCACTACCGTTCACCAGCAAAGTACAGCCGACATCCTCTCCCCGGATTCTTCATTGGCGAGATGTCGTTCTGCCCCGTGCTGCTGCTCCACCTGCTTCCGCCGGGCTGCTGCCGCCGGCCGAGATGTGGTTGCCGGGAAGGAGTAAGAGAAGTCCGCCGCCTGCGTGGAGACCGACGCCCGCCGCGCGCGGACGCAGGGGAAGATGGAACAGCGGCCGCGCGGGAGAGCAAGGCGGCGCCTGATTTACGACGGTGCAGCGCGGGATGCTCCATGGCGCCTGGAACGGGAGACGGTGGCGACGGGGGTCAGATGCTCCAGGGATGAGGGCGGCGAGTTGCAGGAACAACGGCGACGGGGTCCGACTCGGGAGCCGCTGGAGAGGCGGCGGCAAGGTCGGGGAACGGAGACGCTGGTGGGGGCAAGGTCGAGCGGCTCGTTGTTTCTTTCCTTTTTTATCAGGGTGGGGACATGGACTTTCCTAATTACGCGGCGGGCCAGAAATTATCATCAGGCGCTCTGTCGTGTCGTGCGCCCGCTAGGGATTTCAGTTTGGCACGCCCCCGCTCCGAAGAATTCAGGATTTAGTTTACACTAGTGCTTCAAAACATAAAAATCTATTAAATCACAAGCTAGTCATTCGAATGGGATGAAACTTTCCCAAGTTTCAGATCGGGGCATTTGCACTTTACCAGAAATTTTACAATTTTTTTTGAATACTTTTAGTTTTTTAGTTCGAAGTCAGAGGCAATTTGGAGCGTTAGATCTGAGATGAATGGTGGATGCTGCCACCAAGTCACGGTGAGACTTGAAATCATGAAGTCGCTGACGCTCTGTTCGACTTGGACACCCAAATTAATACGTCATCAATTTTTTAAAAAAATAGTACGTACAGTCACTAAATATTTGTTTGTTTAGGTTGCTCACCACATGCACCATGTGGTTACAGTCACTAAATATGGTGTAGTGCTTATTTAGATCACTAGCTCATTGTACATAGATGTATTTGCAGATGTGGCAAGTGATAGACCCGTTTGTCAGCCATTAACTTTTATAAAGAGCATTTTCGAGTAATGAAAAAACTAAGCTAAAGTGAAAAATGTTAGAGTTAAGATTTTTCTTCCACCTTTGCCTCTCCATCCTCCTATCCAGAGGGCCACCTCCACCCCTCCTAGTTCTCTCCCGTCCGACGGGCCGCCGCCTCCACCCTTCCTCCCGTCCGAAGGGCTACCGGCTCCACGCCTCCTCTTGATCGTTGGACGCGCACCACGCGATGACGGGTGCGGAACTTCTCTGACGTGCGGCCCGCATCCTCTGGTGCCGTTGTTAGATGGTGCGTGACAGCAACAAGCCAAAACGGGATGGCGAGGCTGCAACGGCTGGCTCGTCAGACATCTACGCCTCGAAGGCGCGCTTCTGCCTCCCCACGCCGGCTTCTTCGCTAGGCCGCTTATGTGTGCCTCTCCTGCCCACGTACAAGAAAGATGAAAGATCGATTGATTAGTAGTAGCTAGTACAAGTGAATTGATGTGGGCATAACCTTTCGGGTACCCGACATTGCTATACCCGATGCAGATTATGAAGATGGACCAGCGTAAGGACTCGACAAGGTGGACCCGCATCAACTTAAACTACAAGAAAGAAGGCTCCAATACGAATCCTATCAGGACTCTTGTAAACCCTATACTGGTTGATATAGAAAGCCAGGCAGGGGCACCCCTTAGATGAGATTCAGAAAAAGAAAACATAGACGCGATACGCCTAGACATCGCAACCCGCAGATTAGAACTAAATTTGATACAACAACTCCGCCAATGATGGTCCCATGTACACATATTGTCATATAGTGGATTGCTAGTAGGACGTAGCGATCCTCCACCGCGGGGACGTGAACCTGGGTACGTCGTGCCTTCTCTCGCTCCCGGAATCTTCATCGTCGCCTTCCGTCAACCCTAAGCCCCTGTAACATCCCAGGATTCCGGACATTTGCGGGGTAGAATTAGAAAAGGGATGTGCATTGCATCGCAAAACTAGAGAAAATTCCGCGCTTAATTGCATAAAAACCTAAGAGGGGACAAGTTTATCTCTCGACACCAGCTAGGGTTAGGGTTTCGAGAGTGCGATAAACTTGGACATGATCGCTTTTGAATTAGGGTTTCAAAAGGGGGAAACATTTGAATTTAACACATACAATTGAGTGATTGCATTTGAAATAAGTTTGAATTTAATTTCAAACTTAAACATTACATGAAATAAAAGACAATGAATACTTCAACAAATAATATTATATTTGGATAATTCAAACAATAAAAGAATAGATATAAACTTCAGAAAGCTCAATAGAGAAACCTTGAGCTTTATTGATCATCACACAAGATACATTGTCATTACAATATCCAAGTATAAATATTACATAATTATTCCAAAAATTGATAAAGGAAAAGAAAAAGGAAAATTACAAGTCAATGAAGAACTAAGCTACAACCTATCTACTGTCTTGATCTTCTTGATCATCTAGTAGAATAAGATCATCTTGATCATCCAGTATGTTGATCTTCTTGATCCCTGCATAAATCGCCGCGAGCACCGCCCCGGCACGACTCCGGCGAGCACCACCCCGGCACCCAGGAACGCCAGCGTGACGCAAATCGCCGCGAGCACCACAAACCCTAGCTGCAGTAGGGGTTGGGGGCGAGCGGAGGAGGCCAGCTTTTCCAGATCGACGCGGACAGAAAGGTTCGGCGTCACCAGACGCGTCGATTGCGACCAACCGCACCGCCTGAGACCGCAGGAGATGGTCGGGTTAGGCCGGCGACGGCGCCGGAGATTCAGCGTCGCGAGAGAGACGAGGGGATTAGGGTTAGGGTTCGTCTGCGAGTGAGAGAGAGAGAGAGTGAGCCGTGGGCCGAGCCCAACGGGCTGGTCCAACCAAACCAACTGGTTGGTCTGACCAGTGGGTCCGAGGGGCAAATGGTCATTTGACCATAGAAATATTTCCAAATTTGGAAATAAATCCAAAAACCCTAGAAAAAATCTAAAAAAATAAATAAAAATATGTAGGCACTTAAAATTTTGTGATCTATTCAAAACAAATACTTTCATCATAAATTGACCAAAAACTAAATATGAGTATGATGAATTATTACTAATAAAATTGGAGAAAGAAATTTTAAGTCTTTTTAATAATTAAAAGAAGAATAATAAGTCATAATTTATTCTAAAAAATTGGAATCAAATAAAATAAATATTTTCTTTGGATAAACTCCTTAATAAACATAACAAAAGATTACTTTAATAACTCTTAAGGAGTATTTATAAATTGTGCTTATTCGCCACCTCTGACATCGAATAAATAATCAACGGGGAGGGGGAACAATCCTAAAAATCTAAAGCATGCATATTTGAATCTTTAACCATTGTCCTTATCGGACAATGATACTATCTTTCAGAAACAGAGAGGACCAGGATCAGTCTAAATAATCTAACTGCACTACTTTGCAGTCATTATGCAAGTTCATCGCTTGTTCATGTCACTTTGAGTATTTTTACCAAATTACTTGCAAAGTACTATAATTATCACTCGTGCATGAAAAGCAAAATAGTGCCGTGTAGAAAAAAAAAGCTCGCACCCGAGCTCTGCCGCCTTACTCCCGCTTCTTCGCCTGGCCTCACTGCACCACCGCTTCGCCTCCACGCACAGTACCAAGCACAACTATTTTGTACAATATGACACCATTGAACTAGAGAAAATATGGAGCTGACACCAACCACGAGATTTTTTGCTAGCTTCGTCCATGTTGGGACGAGCTGAGATGATGGATGGGTTGTAGTTGAGAATACCTTTATTCAACTCTTACAGCATAATTGCTTACCCTGGAGACGCTCTGTAGGGTTTTTTGCCCATAGCTTGCAGTGGGTTTGCTTCAAGTACGTGCCCCTTTCTCATATTCTTTTGGCCGCGTGCATCGATTGATAGAGACCAATACATTTTTCTTTTTTACAAAGAATATAAAAACAAAGATTGCTCAATTGGAAAAAGGGAAAAAGGAAGGAACAACGATGGACTATTTAATTTTACTTGATGCGATTTTAAAAATGCATGTATATTCCCAAACTTTTCATAATCTCAATATGACATGGAAACTGATTTTAATCTCTTTTACGAAATCCAACACCCAGGTTTCCCGCTAATGCTTCACACCCCTTAACGGTTATCATCCGCAATTTCATATTTTCCGGCAGCAACACGAAGTGTTTCTTCTAATTCCATATAGTTCTTGTGACAGATGGAACCATGAGGAGTTCAATGTTCAAGCTAGACCATTTGATGTTAGCCTACAATTAGCAATGCATGCGCGCCGCGAAAAAGGAGAAGTAGGTCTAGCTAGCAGCATTGTGTTGCTGGAATAAACATGTGGCAAAGGTCGTACCACTTCGCACCATCACATTCAATTAGCTCATGGGTTGCTGATGACTATATCCCTAATCATGCAGCACTATCGCTTACCATCACATGCCCATGTGCCGGGCAATGCATAGCTTCATCATCAACGGTCCAATAAAAAAGAAGTGGAACCGAAAGGGATAAAATTGAAGATGATGGCAACTAATGTGCGCGTCCATCATGAGCATTGTATTCCGGCAAGACCGCGAGAGAAAAGTGTACTCCCTTTAGCAGCCACTGACGTCGCAGATAAACAAGCGTAGTTTCGTATTCTGCCGCAGTGTGAAAACATGGAGGAAAATACATTAGACGTGCACTCTACGTGTGACACGGAACCCGAGATACAGAAGGGTTTGTAAAATACTCCCTCCGTTCTTTTTTAATTGACTCAGATTTAGTACAACTTTGTACTAAATTTGAGTCAATTAAAAGAGACCGGAGGGAGTATGAGATACATCCACTTTTTGTCTAGCAAACTAGCATGCTGAACAAACTATCAGTATATTCGATTGCACTTCAAGTCCACGCCATACATATTCGTGGAATCGGAGACAACCAAAGTTCCAACGATGCACTCCATGCCACCGCCACTATTACTAACTTACTAGTATTTTCTCCTGGCATAATTACCTTACGCTTTGGGTTTAGTTAAAATCCAAATTACTGTGAACAAATGGCTACCGAGCTACTCCATCCATTCACAATTACCTTGCGCTTTGAGTTTAGCTAAAGGCCAAATTTGTAAAGTTTGACCAAGAATATAAAAAAATCAACATTTATAATATCAAATGCATATAATTTGAAAATATACTCTATGATAATTCTAATACAATAGATTTACTACTGTAGACGTTGATATATTTTTAGATATTTGATCAAACATTACAATGACTTCGACAAAACCTAGAACATGAGGTAATTTTGAACGGAGGGAACACATGTGCGGCCTTTATTTAAAAAAAATAAAAAAAATATTTGGAAGCTTTAAAAAGTTTTGAAAAAAATATCTTGGGGCAGTTCTTGATATATACTAGAAGCGTGCAAAATCTCACTGTTGTGGGTATACTTCATGGGTGTACCATCGACAGTGCCTAGATCCGGCAAGCCTGGGTGGCCCATAGACGGTGATGTGGCATGTGGCCCATCGGGCGGCCCGATTCGTTGTTGATCATGAAGGATGAAGTCCAGCCCGAGGATCAGTAAGTCGGATCCGAACCGACCTTCGGAGGAAGCCGGATCCAGGGAGGCCCATGAGGAACCCGGATCCAGTACGACGTATATGGAAGGCGGATCCTTGACGTACACGGCAAGACATTGTACCGTAGTTAGGCAATCTGTAACCTGGCTAGGACTCTCCATGTAAACCCTAGATCCGTGCGCCTATATAAGCCGGATCCCGGGAGCCCTAGAGGCACAACCACAATTCATTGTAACAACGCGAAAGCGCCCAGATAATTCCGGACAAGCAGCGGTAGGCCACTGTCCTCGTGCGGGTGTTCGAAGGCTGGGTAAATCGCGTACCACCGTCCCGAGTGCACTCCGCCCTATGGCCCCCACTTGTTCTCCCCCTCGTGAGGATCCCTCCTCCGAGGTACCGTCGAATAGGCAACGACAGTTGGCGCCCACCGTGGGGCCTGCGGCGTCTGGAGGCCGGAACCGGGAGGGTTCTACCTTCGGAGGCATCGGCGACACCATCGCCGTGGGGCGCGTCAAGTACGCCGGAAATTTCCCGATCGTCCCTCAGGATGAGTGCTGGATTCCGGCTAGGACAAACCCCGTCAAGCTCTCCCTCATCCCGATCGGCGGGATACACATCTTCATCGGCGAGACCGTCGATTCCGACGGGAACGCACTGGTAAGTACGGCCGATGCGACCGCCGCCGAGCGGGACGCGGTCGCGAAGATCCGATCCGAGTCGCAGGAATTTCCTAAGGAAGATTCCGCCTTAGATCCGGAAAAATCAAAGCCCACCCAATCCGCCCACGAGCGGGAAATAACGGTGGAAGACCAATGCAGATCCGCCTGGGTCTCCCAGGTGTTAGAGAAGCAAAGGTATCACTTCGTACACTTCATAGCCCATACCGCAGGAGCCGCCCCTCAAGAAGTCAGAGCTGGCCCCGTGTTGGTCGAGGCCCCAGAAAACGGCGACGCTCCGGATCAGCAGGAGGCTGTCGGAGAAAGCGATGCCCCGGGTGAAGAATCGATCCTGGGCAACCTGAGCCCAACTTCCGATGAGTCCTCCTCCATGGACACGGAAGAATTCAACCGTAAACTAGAGGAACTCGGAGGTGGTGAGCAACCTGACATCGATTCCGCCCAGCCTATGCAGGTTCTCGCAATCGTGGCACCGCTGGATCAGCAGGAACGCGAAGATGAAAACACCACCTCCGACCCAGGACTGTCTAATGCAGGATCTCCGTTAGATCGGGAGCGTCCATACGAAGACGTCCTGTCCCCAGAAGAGATAGTTGCGCAAGCACGCATGGATTTAGTGGCGCAGTCTGACGTCCTCAACAAACCCATAACTCCTGGCGACGCCGCAGATCCGGAGGCATTAGAGGCCACGAGAAAGGAGATGCTGGCCACAGCCAAGAAGTTCGCCAATACCGCAGCTGCAATATTGGATGAGAGGGCAGAAGCTGCAAACTTGATGGATCGCTTTGAAAGACAGGATCGCGGAATCACTGAAACACTCGAGCACGTCAAGAGTATGAGGAAAGAGTGGGAGGTGAAAATGACCTACGCACAGGCGGAAGCCGATCGAATCATCAGAGAAGCGATCCCTCCCCGCAGGATCAACTTCGCCACCCCTGTAGAGCAGCAGCCGCTCGCAACTCCAAAGGATAACATGCAAAAGGCTGCGAAGCTCCTGAAAAAGAAGGACGAGGAAATTGATATTAACTACGTCCGCAAGCTTGTTGCTTCAGCAATGCAGCAGCAAAGTAAGGCAGATACCTCGCGCAGGTTGGAATCCAATCCGGATCACTGTGTGTCTACCGCGCAGAAGGACGCCCATGTCAATCGACATCCCGATGATGAATCGCGCACCGGATCCACGGAGCGCAGAATAAAAGCAAGGGAGCACCCAAATCCTATCCCCGTACCATCAAAGACACCTCCGTCAGATCCGAAGAAGGGAAAGGATGCAATGTACGCTGGTAGGAACAAGTACCGGAACCCGTCACCTCCGCCTAACGGGTACCCGCGTCCCCCGCCTCCTCGCTGCCGCAGTCCAGCCGGAAACACCAGGCCCCATGGGGCCGGTGGAATCAACATCCTCGACATGCCGCCGCCGAGAACCAGGGAGCGTACGCCGGAACCACGTCGGAACCAGAACAACGATCGTGAACCCAAGCCCAGAAGGAGCCGGAACAATGATCGCGAGCCTGAGCCCAGGAGGGGCCGGAATGCTGAGCGTGAGCCGGAACCCCGTCGAAGCCGGAACGACGGAGGAAACTATCACCAAGGTGAAGGTAGCCACCGGAGCCAGAGCGAACCACGGGAAGACCGCCGGGAATCTGAAGGCGGAAGCAAAAATCTCACGAGGCCCCTCGCAGGTCCCCTTCACCACCACCAAGTGGCGGAGGCGGAGGCGGTGGCCGGAGATCTCGCTCCCGCTCAAAAACCCCGGGCGGCGGCCCACGTGATGCCCGAGAACGCCTCAATGAGTACAAAACTGATTACATTGGCCCAAAGTGCTTCGGCGGGATGATTCGAGAGGAACCAAAGCCAAGGATGAACCTCAAGCTACCCGGAAACCTGAAGAATTATGATGGCACGGAAAGGCCGGATACCTGGATTGAGGATTACTATAATGCAGTAACCTTTGCCGGAGGAACCCCTAATATTGCTTGCCGCATGCTTCAGCTGTACCTTGTAGGTCCAGCCCGGATCTGGCTCAGTGACCTCGAGAAGAACTCCATCTTTTGCTGGTTTGACCTGAAGAACGCCTTCGAGAAACACTTCAGGGGCACCTACAAGAGACCTGCCACGACAAGCGACCTACATGCATGTATCCAGAAGAAGGGTGAAACATCAAGGAGTTTCCTCACCCGATGGTTGCAAACCAGGAACGAGTGCGAGAACGTCGATAACTGCACGGCAATGCACGCATTTATTGGTGGCTTGCAGCAAGGAGGACTGCTGCGGCACAAGCTAACCTGCTTGGTCAATGCAAATAAACTGACTTTGGATGACATGATCACCATCGCCAGTGATCATACTGCCGCCGATGACGACGCAGGCGGAGATCTAGCGGCTACAGCAATTCCCCTTCATCAGCAAAAGAAGAACCGTGATAACGGTAGCAGCAGCGGCACCAAGCGGAAAAATCCACCTGATGACCAAAGGAGTGGCGGATCCGACTTGATCGCCATGGCCTTCCAGCGTGGAGGTCAAGGAGGCGGAAGAGGCCGCGGCCGCGGAGGCGGAGCTGGAAGGGGCCAGCAGCGTGGTGACGAGGTCACCGCTGCCGGAACCCGCGCCCCCGAAACTTATGAAGAGTACAGAGACATGCCTTGCTTGGCCCATCTAGATCCGGCTATAGGGAAGTCCACTCACACCAACCGCAACTGCAAGTGGGTCAACGATCTCAAATCTGACCCGGAAGCAGGATACAAGCGAGCCCGGAAGCACCGCCCACGCGGCAAAGGAGGCAAGGGCAAGAACAAGGACAAGGAGGAAGACAGTTCCGAGGCGATGGACGTGATGGGATTCGTAGCATAGAAAACAAAAAATTTCCTACCGCGAGAACGCAATCCAAGCCAAGATGCAATCTAGAAGACGGGAGCAACGAGGAGATCATCGAGACTCACCCTTGAAGATTTCCAAAGCCTACAAGATGAGGCTCTTGTTGCTGCGGTAGACGATCACTTGCCGCTTGCAAAAGCGCGTAGAAGATCTTGATCACGGCGCCACGATCGGGCAGCACCTCCGTACTCGGTCACACGTTCGGTGTTGATGAAGACGACGTCCTTCTCCCCGTTCCAGCGGGCAGCGGAAGTAGTAGCTCCTCCTTGAATCCGGCAGCACGACGGCGTGGTGGCGGTGGCGATGGAGAACTCCGGCGGAGCTTCGCTAAGCGTGCGGGAGAGGTGGAGGAGAGGGGGCGACTAGGGTTTGGGAGAGCGGGTGGCCGGCCTCTATGGGGTGCGGCCAGCTTGTGGCTTTGTGGTGGCCGGCCCCCTCCCCTATGCCCCTCATTATATAGGTGGAACCCCAAGTGTTGGACTACAAGTCTTCGAATAAGACCCGAACCCAAAACCTTCCATGTAGTAGGGAAACCTACCCAAGGTGGGACTCCCACCCAAGTGGGATTCCCACCCTTCCATGAAGGGGGTGGCCGGCCCCCTTGGTGGAGTCCACCTTGGACTCCCCCCTCTAGGGTTGGCCGGCCATGGGGAGGTGGAGTCCCTCCGGGACTCCTCCTTCCTTAGTGATTTCTTCCGGACTTTTCTAGAACCTTCTAGAACCTTCCATAAATGCACCGGATCATTTTCAAACTTATAAAATGACTTCCTATATATGAATCTTATTCTCCGGACCATTCCGGAACTCCTCGTGATGTCCGGGATCCCATCCGAGACTTCGAACAATACTTCGAACTCCATTCCATATTCAAGTTCTACTATTACAACATCAAACCTTAAGTGTGTCACCCTACGGTTCGCGAACTATGTAGACATGGTTGAGACTTCTCTCCGACCAATAACCAATAGCGGGATCTGGAGATCCATAATGGCTCCCACATATTCAACGATGACTTAGTGATCGAATGAACCATTCACATACGATACCGATTCTCTTTGTCACGCGATATTTTACTTGTCCGAGGTTTGATCATCGGTATCTCTATACCTTGTTCAACCTCGTCTCCTGACAAGTACTCTTTACTCGTAGCGTGGTATGTGGTATCTTATGAACCATTCATATGCTTGCAAGCTATTTAGACGACATTCCACCGAGAGGGCCCAGAGTATATCTATCCGTCATCGGGATGGACAAATCCCACTGTTGATCCATATGCCTCAACTCATACTTTCCGGATACTTAATCCCACCTTTATAACCACCCATTTACGCACAGTGGCGTTTGATGTAATAAAAGTACCTTTCCGGTATAAGTGATTTACATGATCTCATGGTCGAAAGGACTAGGTAACTATGTATCGAAAGCTTATAGCAAATAACTTAATGACGTGATCTTATGCTACGCTTAATTGGGTGTGTCCATTACATCATTCACATAATGACATAACCTTGTTATTAATAACATCTAATGTTCATGATCACGAAACCATGATCATCTATTAATCAACAAGCTAGTTATACAAGAGGCTTACTAGGGACTCTTTGTTGTTCACATAACACACATGTATCAATGTTTCGGTTAATACAATTATAGCATGGTATGTAAACATTATCATAAACACAAAGATATATTATAATAACCATTTTATTATTGCCTCTTGGGCATATCTCCAACAGTCTCCCACTTGCACTAGAGTCAATAATCTAGTTTACATTTGTTAAGGTATAACACCTTGGCCTTCCGGTGCTTTATCATGTTTTGCTCACGGGAGAAGTTTTAGTCAACGGATCTGACATGCTCAGAAACGTATGTATTTTGCAATTCATTTGCGTCTCAATGCATCACTCATTTTCTAAATGAGTCGGCATTAAATATGTTTGGTCTTATGGTGGAACCTTAATTCCGCGGTCTGAAATATGTCACTAATATTGTCATACACAATATAGCTTCAAAGTTCGACACTATCGGAACTACACCAAGTTCTCAAAGAACCTCTTGACTTAACATCCTCAGTCATTGTCAAAACAATGACATATTCTGCCTTTGTTTGTAGAATCCGTCACAACATTTAGAACTCATCTAAATCTAGCATAGACAACTTCTAGCTCATTGTGCTACCTTTTAAAACAACACTTAGCCTAATTTGAGATTGAAATTTTTATTTTTATATGTGACCAAACTAATATCGGTGCAACACCTTACAGCGATTTGTTTGTTATTACTCATACAAAACTATATATCCTTGGTTCTTCTAAAGCACTCAGGGATATTCTTACTGTTTATCCAATGATCATCACATGAATCATTCTGGTATATGCTCCTAACCATTTAGAGCATAGGACATCTGATTTTTGTACATATTATTCATGATCTAAAATCACTCATGTGTTTTTACTCATTGAGTGTCAGATACACTCAAGTCTTGTAAAAACTTCATACGAAAAGAACACCTTCTTTATATTGAACTACTTCAATATTCATTCTATGTACTTTTTAACTTAAACTTTTATGTGTTTCAATCCATCTTCATAGATCTTGACACTAAATATGTTTCAGTTCATATCCTTTCATCGAAGTTTAATTCTCAATGAAACATTTTAATCAATTATATAATTACATTATTTATAATCAATGATATGTCATCTACATAAAGTATTACAAATATGTCTCAGCGCTCCCACTTAATTTCTTGCAAATGCAAGCCTCTTCATCGTCTCTGATGAAATCATAACTCTTTGATCATTTCATCCGGTGAAGATTCCAACTCCGCAATACTCACTTCATCCAATTGAAGTTTGTATTCCTATCTAGTATTCTACGGACTAGCAAACTCTTGGTTGTATCTTGTATACACCTTTAATACATACTTCTGTTAAGTAATATATTTTGCCATCCTACTAACATATCTCATAAAAGAAATATGTAGTGATTACTAGAATAATCCACATAGACTATAGGCATTGCTACGGAAGATCTAATCTTATCGTAGTCAACTCTTTGAACTTTGTCGTAAACAACTTTTCGACAAGTCGAGCTTATTCAAGGATATTCCATCCAAGTCCATTAATTTTATAGATCCATTTACTTTCAAAAAGTATTCATCTATCTTGGATTTCATGGCGTATAGCCATTTTAACGGAGTCAGGGCCCATCATAACTTCTTTGTTTGTAGTTGGTTTATCATTGTTCAAAAAAAAAAACAATCATTTGTTCACAAATCATTTATTTGATCACAAAGTAAATCATACCTACAAGGTTCAATAAGTACTTTGATCTCCATGACTATAACATTTTGTAGACATGGGGGCCATAATCGTCGTGGCCGCCTCCGGAACTAATTCCGATGCTACGCTACTCTGATCATTATGCTCAGGTTCATAAACCTTATCAAGTTATATTGTCCTCCCACTCAAATACTTTGCTAAAAACAATTTCTTGGAAATAAGTAAGAAACATCGACAAACACTTTTGTCTTTGTCTCCATAGTGGAAAGAATTCTCAATTAATTCTTTGGGATAACCAACAAAGACATTCATCCGATTTTGGTTCACCTTATGCTATGCATACCAAAATTTAAGAAAGGACTATTAGGGTTCATACCCATGCCATAACTCGTATGGTGTCATTTCAACGGATCATGATGATGCTCTATTCAGTGTAAAAGCGATAGTCTCTAAAGCATAATCCACAAAAATATAATGGCATTTTATCTCATCATTGATCCAACAAGGTTTGGATACATCTCTCGGATACTCCATCATCACTATGATACTCCAAGAAACGTGAGTTGTAGAACAACTTCATAACTCTCTTAGATGTTCGCTAAAACTCGTAATTCAAATATTTCCACTATGATCCAATCATAGATATTTGATTTTTCTATTACGATGATTTCCACTTCATGCTGAAATTTATTTGAATCCATTCAAATGTTTCAAACTTCTTCCTTATCGAATATATCCACATATATATACTTAATTCATTGTTGGAAGTTTTCATGAAGTAGAAGAATCTCCCGCACACAACTATGCCCAGTGAACCACATACATCATCATATATGTTTTCACTAAGTTAGTTTCCCGTTCAACTCTTGGCCTATGAACGGTATTTTAGTCATTCTCTTTAGAAAAGATTTGCAAGCGCCAAACGATTCAAAAATCAAATGACTCCAAAAATCCATTTGCATGGAGTTCCTTCATGCGTTCCTTTCTAACATGACCTAAATGGCGGTTCCACAAATAAGTGGAATTCAAATCATTTGCCTTATGGCATTTTAGCGTCAGTGTTATGTATGTGTGTTTCACCATTAAGATTTATAATAACTTATCCATCGTACATGGAGTAATGTCATAATTTGAACAACTCATTGTTTTCATTTGACCAGAGCAACAATAACAATTATTAAGTTCTTTATTATAAATTCTAAGGGCTAGGTAAAATGCCAATGATAAACATAATAACACTTTATTATGATCAAGACATGCATTATTACCATATTCCTTATCAGTCACTTAGGCCATCGTATTCTTGTATTGCGTTGTACTGTATGACATCTCATACCAACCAATCTGGTACAAATACCCAAGAATTTCATTGTGTGACCAAACGAGGAATATATCCATAACATGTATATCATTTATATACACCCGAGCTAGACTTTCTAGTCTTTTCTTTCTTTTTGCCAAAATATCTTTTGTAGTTTCTCTTTTAGCTTTCCTCATTATTCAGAAAAACACTTCAACATCAATAACTTCTAGGTTTGTTGGTCAAATACCAATAACCTTGAGGTTCGAAGTTGATCATCATATGACAAGTGTTGCAGATTTTACTATTAGTAACTTTGTAATATGATGAACAATTTCACTCATAATTTTATCCATCAATTCATGACGACTTTCCGAGACCATGTCTGTACATGCTAGGCTCTTAAAGTTTAACCTCAGTATTCGCATGTGCAAATTTGGCTTGCACTCGTTGTATGCACACGTAGAATCTATAACACCCGATCATCACGTGATGCTTCGAAACGACGAGTCTTAGCAACGGTGCATACTAAGGACGATCACTTCATAGATATGCGAACATCGTTAGTGCCCCAATAGTTGGAGGATTGGGACGCCTTGCGTCTTCAACCTTCCTACATTCTCATAAAACTTATGAGTTTATGTAGTCTCACAAAATTATATTCTATCATCTTGCAATAAGGTCTTAGATATCACATATATCTCATACCTTGATTATTTCTGAAAACTAAATTTTCAGCTCCTTACTTTTCAAACAGATTTGAATTTCAAGTTTCACGGAGACAAGATAACTTTAGGTACTAATTGAAACCATAGCTCTTTGAATCAACAATGTGAGGTTTCCTAAAAGTTTGCAATAGGACTTAATCATTTCTTGATTCTTTAACAATACGGTACCAATCCGTAAAGTTTCTTGTCAGATTTTAACAGTATTTCTATCTCAATAAAAAGACTAGCGCATTGTAGAAAACTGATGCCAATACTACAAAATTAATTCAAAATACTACTCAGACTATGTTTATGATAATTAGTTCATGTTTTAATCTAATTACTAATGAACTCCCACTTAATACAACATCCCTCATAGTTGTTAAGTGGTACACGATCCAGATTCACTACACCAAAACCGATCATCACGTGAGATGATGTAGCTTCAATGGTGAACATCAACATGTTGATCATATCATCCATATGACTCGTGTTCAACCTTTCGGTTTCCGTTGTCCCGAGGCCATGTCTGTACATGCTAGGCTCATCAAGCAAACCCAAGTATTCCGCGTGTGCAACATGGCTTACACCCGTTGTATGTGAACGTTTAGTCTATCACATCCGATCATCACGAGATGCTTCGAAACGACGAACTATATCAACGGTGCATACGAGGGGAGAACACTTTATTATCTTGATATTAATGTGAGGGATCATCTTATAATGCTACCGTCGCGTTCTAAGCAAAATAAGATGCATAAAGGATTAACATCACATGCAATTCATATGTGATATGATATGGCCCTTTAGTCTTTGCGCCTTCGATCTTCATCTCCAAAGCACGGACATGATCTCCATCATCAACGGGCATGATCTCCATCATCGTCGGCGTAGCGTCAAGGTCCATGGCGCCGTCTTCATGATTGTTCACCTCATGTAGCAATTATTACAACTACTTTGAAATACTACTCAACATGAAATTTAAAGACAACCATAAGGCTCCTGCCGGTTGCCACAGTACAATAATGATCATCTCATACATATTCATCATCACATCATGGCCATATCACATCACAAAACCCTGCAAAAACAAGTTAGACGTCTCTAATTTGGTTTGCATATTTTACGTGGTTTAGGGTTTTCGAGTAAGATCTACCTACGAACATGAACCACAACGGTGATACTAGTGTTGTCAATAGAAAGAGTAAATTGAATCTTCACTATGGTGGGAGAGACAGACACCCGCAAAGCCACTTATGCAATACAAGTTGCATGTCGAACGTGGAGCAAGTCTCATGAACGCGGTCATGTAAAGTTAGCCCGAGCTGCTTCATCCCACCATGCCACAAAGATGAAAAGTACTCGAACTAAAGACAACAAAGCATCAACGCCCACAAAACAATTGTGTTCTACTCGTGCAACCATCTATGCATAGACACGGCTCTGATACCACTGATGGGATTCGTAGCATAGAAAACAAAAAAATTCCTACCGCGAGAACGCAATCCAAGCCAAGATGCAATCTAGAAGACGGGAGCAACGAGGAGATCATCGAGACTCACCCTTGAAGATTTCCAAAGCCTACAAGATGAGGCTCTTGTTGCTGCGGTAGACGATCACTTGCCGCTTGCAAAAGCGCGTAGAAGATCTTGATCACGGCGCCACGATCGGGCAGCACCTCCGTACTCGGTCACACGTTCGGTGTTGATGAAGACGACGTCCTTCTCCCCGTTCCAGAAGTAGCTCCTCCTTGAATCCGGCAGCACGACGGCGTGGTGGTGGTGGCGATGGAGAACTCCGGCGGAGCTTCGCTAAGCGTGCGGGAGAGGTGGAGGAGAGGGGGCGACTAGGGTTTGGGAGAGGGGGTGGCCGGCCTCTATGGGGTGCGGCCAGCTTGTGGCTTTGTGGTGGCCGGCCCCCTCCCCTATGCCCCTCATTATATAGGTGGAACCCCAAGTGTTGGACTACAAGTTTTCGAATAAGACCCGAACCCAAAACCTTCCATGTAGTAGGGAAACCTACCCAAGGTGGGACTCCCACCCAAGTGGGATTCCCACCCTTCCATGAAGTGGGGTGGCCGGCCCCCTTGGTGGAGTCCACCTTGGACTCCCCCCTCTAGGGTTGGCCGGCCATGGGGAGGTGGAGTCCCTCCAGGACTCCTCCTTCCTTAGTGATTTCTTCCGGACTTTTCTAGAACCTTCTAGAACCTTCCATAAATGCACCAGATCATTTTCAAACTTATAAAATGACTTCCTATATATGAATCTTATTCTCCGGACCATTCCGGAACTCCTCGTGATGTCCGAGATCCCATCCGAGACTTCGAACAATACTTCGAACTCCATTCCATATTCAAGTTCTACTATTACAACATCAAACCTTAAGTGTGTCACCCTACGGTTCGCGAACTATGTAGACACGGTTGAGACTTCTCTCCGACCAATAACCAATAGCGGGATCTGGAGATCCATAATGGCTCCCACATATTCAACGATGACTTAGTGATCGAATGAACCATTCACATACGATACCGATTATCTTTGTCACGCGATATTTTACTTGTCCGAGGTTTGATCATCGGTATATCTATACCTTGTTCAACCTCGTCTCCTGACAAGTACTCTTTACTCGTACCGTGGTATGTGGTCTCTTATGAACCATTCATATGCTTGCAAGCTATTTAGACGATATTCCACCGAGAGGGCCCGAGTATATCTATCCGTCATCGGGATGGACAAATCCCACTTTGTTGATCCATATGCCTCAACTCATACTTTCCGGATACTTAATCCCACCTTTATAACCACCCATTTACGCGGTGGCGTTTGATGTAATCAAAGTACCTTTCCGGTATAAGTGATTTACATGATCTCATGGTCGAAAGGACTAGGTAACTATGTATCGAAAGCTTATAGCAAATAACTTAATGACGTGATCTTATGCTACGCTTAATTGGGTGTGTCCATTACATCATTCACATAATGACATAACCTTGTTATTAATAACATCCAATGTTCATGATCACGAAACCATGATCATCTATTAATCAACAAGCTAGTTATACAAGAGGCTTACTAGGGACTCTTTGTTGTTCACATAACACACATGTATCAATGTTTCGGTTAATACAATTATAGCATGGTATGTAAACATTATCATAAACACAAAGATATATTATAATAACCATTTTATTATTGCCTCTTGGGCATATCTCCAACAGGACGAGGACGATGCTTCGCTGGATCCCAAAGCCGGATCCGCAGCTAAACCCAACCCATTCGATAAAAAGAGTGTGGGCGCGTACCACACCTTCCTTGGAACTCCAACAGTCCGTGCAAGCAAATCAGCTCTCCGGATCCTGAACGCCACAGTTCCTGCTGTGCCGCAGTATGTCAGGTGGTCGGAAACTCCGTGTACGTTTGATAGGAAGGATCATCCTACTGTCATCCCGAAAGAGTGCTACGCCCTGGTTGTAAGTCCCCGCATCGACGAGTATGATTTCTCCAAGTGCCTCATGGACGGCGGGGCCAGGCTGAACATCATGTACCTGGAAACTTTGGAGCGGATGAACCTTACCAAGGAACAGTTCAAGCACAGCACCACCGAATTCCACGGTGTGGTTCCGGGTAAAAAGGCAAATTCCTTGGGCAGCATCAGACTTCCCGTGGCTTTTGGCGATGCAAATAACTTCCGCCAAGAAATGATCACGTTCGAGGTCGTGCCCTTCAAGTTTCACGCAAGAGCGTGCTACATCTACAATAAGCTCAAGATTCCGGGTCCAAAAGGTATGATTACCGTATCCGGAGACTACAAGAAGGCTCATGAATGCGAGTTAGGCGAAGCCGCCTTCGCAGAGTCTGTGATATACGGAGAGGAGGCTGCAAGGCTACAGAGCCGCGGTGGATCCGACTGAGATGCAGACCACCAAGAAGCAGATCTCCGAACAGAAGACCTCGTTCAAGGCCGCGATAGAAACCAAGAAGCACGACCTCATCGTAGGAGACGGCTCCAAGCAGGTTTCAGTCGGAGCCAACATGGACCCCAAATAGGAAGACGCGCTCGTCGAGTTCCTCCGTGCTAACATGGATATCTTCGCATGGCAACCTTCTGACATGTCCGGAGTACCTAGGAAACTCGCCGAGCACTACCTCAACATAAATCCGGGGGCTAAACCGGTGAAGCAAGCTATGCGACGCTTTGTAGATAAGAAGCGCCGCGCCATAGGAATGGAACTAGCTAAGTTACTAGAGGCAGGTTTTGTAGTAGAAGTTATCCATACTGATTGGGTCGCAAATCCCGTCCTTGTACCCAAAAAGAACACTGAAATACTAAGAATGTGCATCGATTACTCCGGCTTGAACAAGCATTGTCCGAAGGATCCGTTCCCTTCGCCGCGCATTGACCAAGTCATTGATTCGACGGCGAGGGCGGAACTTCGTGTTTTCTTGACGCATATTCCGGGTATCATCAGATCCGGATGAAGAAGTCCGACCAAAAGGCGACCTCGTTCATCACTCCCTTTGGCACTTACTGCTATGTTACCATGCCCTTTGGTTTGAAAAATGCAGGTGCCACCTACCAACGTACGATGCAGCGGTGCCTGAAGGACCAAATTGGCCGGAACGTGCACGCTTACGTCGACGACATCGCGGTCATGACCCGGAAAGGATCCGACTTGATCAGCGACCTCACAGAAACCTTCGAGAATCTCCGTCTGTACAAGATGATGTTGAATCTGCTGAAGCGCGTCTTTGGCGTTCCAGCCGGAAAACTCCTTGGCTTCATAGTCTCTCACAGAGGCATTGAGGTTAACCCGGAAAAAATCAAGGCAATCCTGTGTATCAAAAGGCCAACTTGTCTCAAAGATGTGCAACGACTAACTGGTTGTGTCGCAGCAATCAGTAGGTTTGTTAGCCGTCTTGGCGAGAAGGCATTACCTTTGTACAAGCTGCTGAAGAAAACAGACAAATTTGTCTGGGACGACGCAGCAGACGCAGCACTTCAGGGGTTGAAGGAAATACTCACCTCCCCACCTATCTTGGCGGCTCCAGTAGAGTCAGAGCCCATGCTCCTATACCTGGCAGCTACCAACAGAGTCATCAGTCTCGTCATCGTGGTGGAGCGACAGGAAGAAGGTCACGAGTATGGAGTCCAAAGGCCTGTCTATTATATTAGTGAGGTACTGACGGAATCCAAGCAAAGATGCCCTCACTTTCAGAAGCTAGCCTACGGCGTGTTCCTAGGCAGCCGGAAGCTGAGACACTACTTCCAAGAGCACCCAGTAACAGTTGTGAGCAAAGCTCCACTGTCAATGATTCTCAACAACGCTGACGCAACAGGGCGCACAACAAAATGGGGCATCGAATTATCCGCCTTCGACATCGCTTACAAAGCCAAGACTGCAGTTAAATCCCAAGTCTTGGCAGATTTCGTCGCAGATTGGACAGAGGCTCCGGATGCAAATCTGGAGCCGGAACCAGAAACATGGGTTATGCACTTCGATGGATCCAAGCAGCATCAAGGCTCGGGAGCCGGAGTCACCACGAAGTCCCCTACCGGAGAAGAACTGCAGTACGTTTTGCAGATTCACTTCGAAGCTACAAACAACATGGCAGAATACGAGGCTCTACTACACGGTCTGCGCATCGCTAAGGAAATTGGGATCAAGCACATAATTTGCTGCGGAGATTCCGACCTGGTGGCACAACAAGTAGCTGGAACCTGGAACGCCAGAAAATCCGTCATGGCGGCTTACAGAGACGAAGTTGACGAGATCGCCAAATGTTTCCTCGGATACGAAGTCAAGTACGTCAGACGAGATGATAACGCAGCGGCAGATATGCTATCCAAGCTCGGATCCGGCAGAAAACCAATTCCGCCCGGTATTTTCCTGGAGCATCTACGGATACCCTCGGTGAAGGGCGCTAACCCGGAAAATCGAGAAGTGGCAGTATCTCTGGCAAAGGAAGTAATGGTCATCATTCCGACATGGACACAGCCTTTCCTGGACTACCTCATTGATCAGAAGTTGCCAGAGGACGAGATCCTCGCGCGATAGATCATCAGACGAGCAAGATCCTATACAATAGTCGACGGACAGCTCTACAAACAAAGTGCAACTGGAGTATTTCTCAAATGCGTCTCCAATCAAGACGGCATTGAAATCCTCATAGAGATCCACGCAGGGGATTGCGGGCATCACGCCGCTCCCAGGTCCCTCATTGCCAAAGCTTTCCGGCTTGGATTTTACTGGCTCACAGCTAAACAAGATGTTGATAAGTTGGTAAAAACCTGCCGAGGTTGTCAGTACTATGCTACTCAACCAAACGCTCCAGCCCAAGAGCTGAAGACCATCCCTATCACCTGGCCGTTCGCGGTCTGGCGGCTTGATATGGTTGGTAAGTTAAAGAAATCATCTCCTGGCGGTTTTGAGTACCTCCTGGTCGCTATTGATAAGTTCAGTAAATGGATCGAGGCAAAGCCAGTGAGAAAAGCCGATGGTGCTACGGCACTCAAATTTGTCTGCAGCCTCGTGACGAGATTCGGCATCCCGCACAACATAATCACAGATAATGGCACGAACTTCGCCCAAGGAGAATTGAAGGATTATTGCCATGACGTTGGGATCCGGCTAGACCTGGCATCCGTGGCTCATCCACAGTCCAATGGTCAGGTCGAAAGAGCCAACGGACTACTCTTATCCGGAATAAAACCACGCCTTGAAGAACCGCTGCGTCGCGCAGCCGGAGCTTGGGGTGAGGAGTTAGACTCTGTCCTGTGGAGTTTACGAACTACCCCCAACAGGTCAACAGGATTCACTCCGTTCTTCCTGGAATACGGATCCGAAGCTGTGCTCCCCTCCGACATCATCCATGATTCACCGCGAGTCTCCGCCTACAATGAAGAAACTGCTGACGAAGCCAGACAACTATCTGTGGACCTGATCGAAGAAGCTCGGAACTTAGCAGACCAACGCTCCACCATTTACCAGCAGAAGCTCCGACGCTACCATAGTCGTCGAGTTCGGAATCGCTCGTTCATGGCCGGAGACTTGGTCCTCCGCCTTCGCCAGGTGAAAGATCACAAGTTGCAATCTCCATGGGAAGGACCCTTCGTCGTTAGCAAAGTGCTTCACAACGGATCGTACTACCTTGTCGATTTCCGAGAGCTAAAGGATAGACCTGCTAATTGGTACCGGAAACGCAAGCGGGAGGATCCGGATGACATTTACGATGAAACAGAACGTCCTTGGAACATTGCACAGCTACGTCCTTTCCACACTTAGCATAGAATTACATACTTTGTAATAGTTATACATGATCAATGAAATAAAGCTTTTGGTTCACTCTTTGAGTTTTTTACCTCCTTTACTTGTTCATTTTTAGATCATGTATGTTTTCCGACTAAAACCGTAGAGCTGGATATTTCCGCCTAGGCGTGTATGAAAGTTGTGATTTTCAAAATCGTCCTTTAGGATGTAAGCTTAAGTTTTCTGGTGGAAATATCTTCTGTTGCAAACTCATGGATTCCTGGCAGCGACTTCCGGCACTTAGGCTGGGGGCTTGTTTCCGCGGTTATTGACGGATTGCCATTGGGCTTCGTCGCCGCTGGCGAGCGTTTCCGGCTAAAAGTTTTCCGGCTCGCGGAAGGTCAAATGGGCAAGCCGGAATATATAAAATCAGCACTTGCTTTCAATAAACGAAACATGCAAATAATATTAACGGATAGCAGGATAAGTATTTTCCGCCCATGCATAACTGTTTCGTCCCTAGCTACTTAAAAATTTAAGTTATATTACAAACCCACTCGGGCCAAAATGATGCATCAGTTTGACTGTTTCACAGGTTCTACTCGGAGGATTGATCCTCGTCGGAAGCAATGTAGGCGGAACCATCGCCAGAGTCGTCGCCGGAGCCCTCCTCCTCATGATCCGCGCTTGACCCGGAGCCCTCCTCAACAAAATCTTCAGAGCAGTCCTCTTCATCTTCATCCTCCGCGTCAGTGAATCCCGCGGGAAGATCATGCTTGTTGTACCAGAACGAGTGGTTAACTCGTCCGACAAACAACCGGTCATACCCTCGGGTCTCCGCGAGAAGGATCCTCATGTTGGTACCCTTGGGGGCTCCGCGTGCAACATCAGCAAAGTTCATGGTTGGGAAGTGCGCCTTGCACGTTGCCAACACAAGGGAAGCGACTCCGCGGGCGGAAGACTCCTGCCGATCCTTGATGAGTTCCGGCACTCGCTTGATCAGCTTGGTCATGGTGTCAATCACCGCGGTTCCGGCTCTCTTCAGGGACAGCGATTTGGCGACCCCACGACATGCCTCGAAGAGGTTATCAATGGAGCTCTGCGCTTCTTCATACGCTTCAGTCCTCTTGAGGGTGGCATCTGATACGTCCAAAACGTATCTACTTTCCCGAACACTTTTGCTATTGTTTTGCCTCTAATTTGTGTATTTTGGATGCAACTAACACGGACTAATGCTGTTTTCAGCAGAATTGCTCTGGTGTCTCGTTTTTGTGCAGAAATCCAACTTTCAGTAAAAATCCTCGGAATTTATGCAGAAGGTCCTATTTTACCAGAATATTGACGGAGCTAGAAGGGCACGCCAGGTGGGGGCACGAGGGCCCCACACACTAGGCCGGCGCGGCCCAGGAGGGGCCCGCGCGGCCCTAGTGTGTGGCGGCCTCGGCTGGCCCCCGACGCCCTCCTTCGGACTACTTAACGCCCTCGACCTAAAAACGCACGGGAGAGAAGTCGAAGTCGCCAGAAACCCTCCAGAACGCCGCCACATCGCGAAACTCCGTCTCGGGAGCCAGAAGTCTCCGTTCTGGCACTCCGCCGGGACGAGGAATTGGAGGAGATCATCGCCATCATCACCACCGACGCCTCTCCATCGACCAGCCATGTTTCCCCCATCCATGTGTGAGTAATTCCCCCGCTGTAGGCTGAAGGGGATGGTAGGGATTGGATGAGATTGGTCATGTAATAGTCATAAGATTGTTAGGGCATAGTGCCTAGTATCCGTAGATGTTACTTTTATGATATTGTTGCAACTTGTTATGCTTAATGCTTGTCACTAGGGCCCGAGTGCCATGATCTCAGATCTGAACATGTTATTGATTCATGAAGATATTCGTTGTTTATGATCTTACACATCAAGTTGTATACACATGTCACTGTCCGGAACCAATGGCCCCGAAGTGACAGAAATCGGGACAACCGGAGGGGATGGTAGTGATGTGAGGATCACATGTGTTCACGGAGTGTTAATGCTTTGCTCCGGTACTCTATTAAAAGGAGTACCTTAATATCCAATGAGATTCCCTTGAGGCCGGCACTTGCCATGGCTGGTAGGACAAAAGATGTTGTGCAAGTTTCTCATTGCGAGCACGTACGACTATATATGGAACACATGCCTATTGATTGATTAGTACTTGGATACCGTTTTATTATTATCTGCAAATGCCCCTGCTTTGATTGTTACATGAGTGACAATGGATTAATTTGTCGTAACCAATGACGACAACAACTGTCATCTCAAGAACCGCAAGCTTATCAATATATGCTCGCACGAACTCGCCCGAGAAATAGAAAAACGGACGGACTGAGTTGAACAGAGAAAGGAGGCAGCCTCGCATCCAAGCAGGAGAAGGGCAGATCTAAGTGGACAATCTAGAGTTTCGGGTGATAGCCACAGTAGAGGCTCGGAACGGAGGAAGATCAAGGTTGCAACACATACCCGAAGCGTAAAGAGAGTACTTGGTTCAAAACCTCGACATGTCCTTTATGTCGATAGATACAAGAGGAAACATTATCCCTAAGACACCGTAAGCCGGGTATATGGCGACACAAGCTTACATCCTCGCATCCGGTGCCACCCCCGGGAGATCCAAGGGAAACATTATACAACATGGCATTGGCAGGGGTTGGAGCTATGGGGACAGCTGTTCGTAGCAACGCCTCCCGAAGGAGCGAGCAAGGCAAAATAGTCCACGACCCGGCGGCAGCACACGGCGGCAGCTCCGGAAGGACCAAGTGGAGCAAGAGACACAGGAGTACAAGCGAGGGTCGATAGAGCAAGGCAAAGCGTAAGAGATCATCGGCAGTCCCCGGAGCTTAATGACGAGGATATGTGCGGTCTACCGTGCTTCACGAGAAGAGTCCGAAAAACTCGAGTCCCCTCGAGATTCAAGTTACCCGATCACTTCAAAAAGTTCGACGGCCTCGCAAGATCCGGAGGACTCGGTTAATTGATTACCTCGAGACGGTGAAGCTAACTCGGAGGAACTAGAGCAACAACGATGCAAAGTATTCAGGTGCACTTAAGTGGAGCCGCACGATCTTGGATCAAAAAACTTCCGCCAGGATCCATCGACAACTGGGAAAGTTTCGAGGACATATTCGTCAAGAACTTCGTGTCCACATGCAAGAAGCTCCGCGCCGTTAGAAGAGCCGAGGGCGTGTCGGCAAAAGCCGGATGAGTCAATGAGAAAATACATCCAAAGATGGAACATCATAAAAAACTCGCAGAAAATATATCCGACGAGAGAGCAATAGATGCGTTTGTCGCAGAATCAGGCGTGGAGATTTTGTCGAGGACTTGGGAAGGACCAATCCAAAAACAAGTATCCGCGTTGATGGAGATAGCAAATAGATGGGCAGACGGAAAAGACGCCGTCCACAATAAACGACACAGGTCGCCAGAGGAGGACCGTGGTCGAAATTATCAGCCGAGGCGACGATTTCCTCGGCAGCATCCGAGTTATGACGCCCAGGGCAAATTTCGGCAGGATTTCGGGCAAACACAGGAGGAAGCAACAGAGATGATTATCAGAGAAGCAATGAGCAGCGAAGCGATAATAAGGACGACTCCCGCAACAGGCAAAATAGTGGGACAAGGTTTCCAAGACCTTTCGTGTCTCCCGAAGAAATGTTGAATGGACCATGCCAGATGCACTTTTTCCTCGACAGTAATGGGAAAAGACAGTCAGACACCCGCGAAAGATTGTCGAAATTTCCAAGCAATGTTCGTATGTGCGTAAAATGCTCACGCTCGAGCAAGCACAGAGAAACCCTCGGGAACCTAGAAGCGAAATTCATCTACCGCCACCTCCCGCGATTACAGAGGACAATCGACACCAGCTCAGAATAGCGGCAGCACCCGCACCACCACCCTATGTTGATCCTAACTCCAACGGAGCAGTGTCGATGATTCGAAGGGAAGGCCATCCAATAGAGCTCAAAAAGTAATCTCACGACGGTGTTTATGGCGAGAGAAAATGCCTCCACCAACAGCTTGAGTACCTTAATTGGTCGAGACAAGATATCGGCTTCACAATAGCGGCATCATCCGCAAGCAAGTTCCTCGACTGCAGGGCAACAAGACTTATTCCGCCAACGGTTATTGCAGGTTTTGATGTTTCTCGAGTATTCATAGATGGTGGCAAGCAGCTTAAACCTTATGTATGCAGATACATTGAGGAAAATGAACATATCCTTAGCAAACCCGAAGCCAACGTACACAAGGTTCCACGGCATCACACCGTAAAAACCAAGTTACCCATTGGGAAAGATCAACCTCGACGTTCGGCCTTGGAACCCGAGAAAATTATAGAATCGAGAAACTGGAGTTTGAAGTCGTGGATTTTCCATCGCAATACCACGCTTTGTTGGGACGACCAAAGCATATGCTAGATTTATGGCGAGTACCACACTATACATACCGTTATGGAGATTGCCTGGACCCAAGGGACCAATCACGGTCAAAGGGAGTTTCGCCTTAGCCGATAAGTGCGACAAGGATTTCCATCGGTTATCGAAACCTTCGGGATGCAAGCTGAATACTTGGCGTCGAAAAGCATGACCGATTACGACGTATCGCCAAACGTTGGAAGGCCAAACAAAGAATCAACTTTCAACACGAGAGAAAAATTCTAAGGAGGTGCGTATTCACCCGACAGATCCAAAAAAGACGACATCCATTGCAAACAACATGGATATCGCATAGGAAAGCGCGCTCGTCGAGTTCCTCCGTGAGAACTCGGAAAATCTTCGCATGGTGTCCAGCCGACATGCCAGGAGTACCTGGGAACTTGCCGAGCACCACCTAAATTTGGATCCAACAAATAAACCAATCGGACAACCTTTGCGGCGTTTCGGAACCAAACCGCAAATCGATGCTATCGAAATAAATCGACTAGAGGAAGCTGGTTTTATCGTAGAGATATCTACGAAGCCACATGGGTAGCTAACCCAGTTGATGGTGCCGAAGAAAACACGACAGATCCTTCGCATGTGCGTCGACTTCACGTGTCTCAACAAACATTGCCCTAAGGATCACTTTCCCCTCCCAAGGATCGATCAAATTATCGACTCCACGGCAGGTTGTGAACGTCTTTCCTTTTTGGATGCATACTTGATGGCGTGTATTTCACACGTTCGTTGGGCAACCCCAAGAGGAAGGTATGATGCGCACAGCAGCAAGTTTTCCCTCAGAAAGAAACCAAGGTTTATCGAACCAGGAGGAGCCAAGAAGCACGTTGAAGGTTGATGGCGGCGGGATGTAGTGCGGCGCAACACCGTAGATTCCGCGCCAACGTGGAACCCGCACAACACAACCAAGCTACTTTGCCCCAACGAAACAAAGGAGGTTGTCAATCTCACCGGCTTGCCGTAACAAAGGATTAACCGTATTGTGTGGAAGATGATTGTTTGCAGAGAAAACAAGTAGAAACAAGTATTGCAAGTAGATTGTATTTCAAGAAAGAGAATTGGACCGGGGTCCACAGCTCACTAGAGGTGTCTCTCCCATAAGACGAACAAGCATGTTGGGTGAACAAATTACAGCTTGGGCAATTGACAAATAAAGAGAGCATGACAATGCACATACATATCATGATGAGTATAGTGAGATTTAATTGGGCATTACGACAAAGTACATAGACCGCCATCCAACCGCATCTATGCCTAAAAAGTCCACCTTCAGAGTTATCATCCGAACCCCTCCAAGCATTAAGTTGCAAAGCAACAGACAATTGCATTAAGTATGGTGCGTAATGTAATCAACAACTACATCCTTAGACATAGCATCAATGTTTTATCCCTAGTGGCAACAAGACAACACAACCTTAGAACTTTCTCGTCACTCGTCCCATGTGTCAATGCAGCATGAACCCACTATCGAGCATAAGTACTCCCTCTTGGAGTTAAAAGCATCTACTTGGCCGCAGCATCTACTAATAACGGAGAGCATGCAAGATCATAAACAACACATAAGCATAACTTTGATAATCAACATAACAAGTATTCTCTATTCATCGGATCCCAACAAACGCAACATATAGAATTACATATAGATGATCTTGATCATGATAGGCAGCTCACAAGATCCGACAATGATAGCACAATGGGGAGAAGACAACCATCTAGCTACCGCTATGGACCCATAGTCCAGGGGTAGACTACTCACTCATCACTCCGGAGGCGACCATGGCGGTGTAGAGTCCTCCGGGAGATGATTCCCCTCTCCGGCAGGTGCCGGAGGCGATCTCCAGTGATCCCCCGAGATGGGATCGGCGGCGACGGCGTCTCGCAATGTTTTCCGTATCGTGGCTCTCGGCACTGGGGGTTTCGTCACGGAGGCTATTTGTAGGCGGAAGGGCAAGTCAAGAGGCGGCACAGGGGGCCCACACCACAGGCCGGCGCGGCCAAGGGGGGGCCGCGCCGCCCTAGGGTTTGGCCGCCCTGTGGCCCCTCTTCGTCTCTCCTTCGGACTTCTGGAAGCTTCGTGAGAAAATAGGCCTCTGGGCTTTTATTTCGTCCAATTCCGAGAATATTTCTTTACTAGGATTTCTGAAACCAAAAACAAGCAGAAAACAAAGAATCGGCACTTCGGCATCTTGTTAATAGGTTAGTTCCGTAAAATGCACGAATATGACATAAAGTGTGCATAAAACATGTAGATAACATCAATAATGTGGCATGGAACACAAGAAATTATCGATACGTTGGAGACGTATCAGCATCCCCAAGCTTAGTTCTCGCTCGTCCCGAGCAGGTAAAACGATAACAAAGATAATTTCTGGAGTGACATGCCATCATAAACTTGATCATACTATTTGTAAAGCATATGTAGAGAATGCAGCGATCAAAACAATGTGTATGACATGAGTAAACAAGTGAATCATAAAGCAAAGACTTTTCATGAATAGCACTTCAAGACAAGCATCAATAAGTCTTGCATAAGAGTTAACTCATAAAGCAATAATTCAAAGTAAAGGTATTGAAGCAACACAAAAGAAGATTAAGTTTCAGCGGTTGCTTTCAACTTGTAACATGTATATCTCATGGATATTGTCAACATAGAGTAATATAATAAGTGCAATAAGCAAGTATGTAAGAATCAATGCACAGCTCACACAAGTGTTTGCTTCTTGAGGTGGAGAGAAATAGGTGAACTGACTCAACATTGAAAGTAAAAGAATGGTCCTCATAGAGGAAAAGCATCGATTGCTATATTTGTGCTAGAGCTTTGATTTTGAAAACATGAAACAATTTTGTCAACGGTAGTAATAAAGCATATGCATCATGTAAATTATATCTTATAAGTTGCAAGCCTCATGCATAGTGTACTAATAGTGCTCGCACCTTGTCCTAATTAGCTTGGACTACCTGGATTATCACCGCAATACATATGCTTTAACCAAGTATCACAAAGGGGTACCTCTATGCCGCCCGTACAAAGGTCTAAGGAGAAAGCTCGCATTTGGATTTCTCGCTTTTGATTATTCTCAACTTAGACATCCATACCGGGACAACATAGACAACAGATAATGGACTCCTCTTTTAATGCTTTAAGCATTCAACAACAATTAATTCTTTTCTCATTAGAGATTTGAGGATGTTTGTCCAAAACTGAAACTTCCACCATGGAACATGGCTTTAGTTAGCGGCCCAATGTTCTTCTCTCACAATATGCATGCTCAAACCATTCAACTCAGTGTAGATCGCCCTTACTTCGTACAAGACGAACATGCATAGCAACTCACATGAAATTCAACAATGAGTTGATGGCGTTCCCCGCAAACATGGTTATCGCACAACAAGCAACTTAATAAGAGATAAAGTGCATAATTACATATTCAATACCACAATAGTTTTTAAGCTATTTGTCCCATGAGCTATATATTGCAAAGGTGAATGATGGAATTTTAAAGGTAGCACTCAAGCAATTTACTTTGGAATGGCTGGAAAATACCATGTAGTAGGTAGGTATGGTGGACACAAATGGCATAGTGGTTGGCTCAAGTATTTTGGATGCATGAGAAGTATTCCCTCTCGATACAAGGTTTAGGCTAGCAAGGTTATTTGAGGCAAACACAAGGATGAACTAGTACAGCAAAACTCACATAAAAGACATATTGAAAGCATTATAATACTCTATACCGTCTTCCTTGTTGTTCAAACTCAAAACTAGAAATTATCTAGACCTTAGAGAAACCAAATATGCAAACCAAATTTTAGCATGCTCTATGTATTTCTTCATTAATGGGTGCAAAGCATATGATGCAAGAGCTTAAACATGAGCACAACAATTGCCAAGTATCACATTACCCAAAACATTTATAGCAATTACTACATGTATCATTTTCCAATTCCAACCATATAACAATTTAACGAAGGAGAAACTTCGCCATGAATACTATGAGTAGAAACCAAGGACATATTTGTCCATATGCTACAGCGGAGTGTGTATCTCTCCCATAAAGTGAATGCTAGGATCCATTTTATTCAAACAAAACAAAAACAAAAACAAAACGACGCTCCAAGAAAAAGCACATAAGATGTGGCCGAATAAAAATGTAGTTTCAGGGGAGGAACCCGATAATTTGTTGATGAAGAAGGGGATGCCTTGGGCATCCCCAAGCTTAGACGCTTGAGTCTTCTTGATATATGCAGGGGTGAACCACCGGGTGCATCCCCAAGCTTAGAGCTTTCACTCTCCTTGATCATGTTGCATCATACTCCTCTCTTGATCCTTGAAAACTTCCTCCACACCAAACTCGAAACAACTCATTAGAGGGTTAGTGCACAATATAAATTGACATATTCAGAGGTGACACACTCATTCTTAACACTTCTGGACATTGCATAATGCTACTGGACATTAGTGGATCAAAGAAATTCATCCAACATAGCGAAAGAGGCAATGCGAAATAAAAGGCAGAATCTGTCAAAACAGAACAGTTCGTATTGACGAATTTTAAAATGGCACCAGACTTGCTCAAATGAAAATGCTCAAATTGAATGAAAGTTGCGTACATATCTGAGGATCATGCACGTAAATTGGCATAATTTTCTGAGCTTCCTGCAGGGCAGTGGGCTCAGATTCGTGACAGCAAAGAAATCTGGAACTGCGCAGTAATCCAAATCTAGTACTTACTTTTCTATCAACGGCTTAACTTGGCACAACAAAACTCAAAACTAAGATAAGGAGAGGTTGCTACAGTAGTAAACAACTTCCAAGACACAAAATAAAAACAAAGTACTGTAGGTAAAAACATGGGTTGTCTCCCATAAGCGCTTTTTTAACGCCTTTCAGCCTAGGCGCGTAAAGTGTGTATCAAGTAACATCGAGAGATGAAGCATCAACATCATAATTTGTTCTAATGATAGAATCATAAGGTACCTTCATTCTCTTTCTAGGGAAGTGTTCCATACCTTTCTTGAGAGGAAATTGATATTTTATATTACCTTCCCTCATATCAATAATAGCACCAACAGTTCGAAGAAAAGGTCTTCCCAATATAATTGGACAAGATGCATTGCATTCAATATCCAAGACAACAAAATCAACGGGAACAAGATTATTGTTAACGGTAATGCGAACATTATCAACTTTACCCAAAGGTTTCTTTGTAGAATGATCAGCAAGATTAACATCCAAATAACAATTTTTCAACGGTGGCAAGTCAAGCATATTATAAATTTTCTTCGGCATAACGTAAATACTTGCACCAAGATCACATAAAGCATTACAATCAAAATCTTTAACCTTCATCTTAATGATGGGCTCCCAACCATCTTCTAGCTTTTTAGGAATAGAGGCTTCGCGCTCTAGTTTCTCTTCTCTAGCTTTTATGAGAGCATTTGTAATATGATGCGTGAAAGCCAAATTTATAGCACTAGCATTAGGACTTTTAGCAAGTTTTTGCAAGAACTTTATAACTTCAGAGATGTGGCAATCATCAAAATTCAAACCATTATAATCTAAAGCAATGGGATCATCATCCCCAATGTTGGAAAAAATTTCAGCAACTTTATCGCAAGCAGCTTCAAATAGCTTTAGCAGCTTTCAGCAGCTTTTCGCGCTTTGCATTAGAAGTGGAAACATTGCTAACACCAATTCTTTTATTAGTATGAGTAGGAGGTGCAGCAACATGTGTAGCATTAGCATTACTAGTGGTGGTAATAGTCCAAACTTTAGCTATATTCTTCTCTTTAGCTAGTTTTTCATTTTCTTCTCTATCCCACCTAGCACGCAGCTCAGCCATTAATCTTATATTCTCATTAATTCTAACTTGAATGGCATTTGCTGTAGTAACAATTTTATTTTCAATATCCCTATTAGGCATAACTTTCGATTTCAAAAGATCAACATCCCAGGCAAGACTATCAACTCTAGAAACAAGAATATCAATTTTATTGAGCTTTTCCTCAACAGCATTTGTTAAAGGCAGTTTGTGTACTAATAAATTCTTTAAGCATGGCTTCAAGTCCAGGGGGTGAATTCCTATTATTGTTGTAAGAATTTCCATAAGAATTACCATAGCCGTTGCCATTATTATAAGGATATGGCCTATAGTTATTACTAGAATTGTTCCGATAAGCATTGTTGTTGAAATTATTATTTTTAATGAAGTTTACATCAACATGTTCTTCTTGTGCAACCAATGAAGCTAACGGAACATTATTAGGATCAACATTAGTCCTATCATTCACAAGCATAGACATAATAGCATCAACCTTATCACTCAAGGAAGAGGATTCTTCAACAGAATTTACCTTCTTACCTTGTGGAGCTCTTTCCGTGTGCCATTCAGCAGTAGTTGATCATCATATTATCAAGAAGCTTTGTTGCTGTCACCAAGAGTGATGGACATAAAGGTACCTCCAGCAGCTGAATCCAATAAATTCCGCGAAGAAAAATTTAGTCCCGCATAGAAGGTTTGGATGATCATCCAAGTAGTCACTCCATGGGTTGGGCAATTTTTAACCAGAGATTTCATTCTTTCCCAAGCTTGAGCAACATGTTCAGTATCTAATTGTTTAAAATTCATTATGCTACTCCTCAAAGATATAATTTTAGCAGGGGGATAATATCTACCAATAAAAGCATCCTTGCATTTAGTCCATGAATCAATACTATTCTTAGGCAGAGATAGCAACCAATCTTTAGCTCTTCCTCTTAATGAGAAAGGGAACAATTTTAGTTTAATAATATCACCATCTACATCTTTATATTTTTGCATTTCACATAGTTCAACAAAATTATTGAGATGGGCAGCAAGCATCATCGTAACTAACACCGTAAAATTGATTGTTCATGACAAGATTCAAGAAAGCAGTGTTTAATTTCAAAGAATTCTGCCGTAGTAGCAGGTGGAGCAATAGGTGTGCATAAGAAATCATTATTATTTGTGGTTGTGAAGTCACACAACTTAGTATTTTCAGCGTTGGCCATTTTAGCAATAGTAAATAAAGCAAACTAGATAAAGTAAATGCAAGTAAACTAATTTTTTTGTGTTTTCGATATAGCAAACAAGATAGCAAATAAAGTAAAACTAGCAACTAATTTTTTTGTATTTTGATTTAGTGCAGCAAACAAAGTAGTAAATAAAATAAAGCAAGACAAAAACAAAGTAAAGAGATTGAGAAGTGGAGACTCCCCTTGCAGCGTGTCTTGATCTCCCCGGCAACGGCGCCGTAAAAGAGCTTGATGGCGTGTATTTCACACGTTCGTTGGGCAACCCCAAGAGGAAGGTATGATGCGCACAGCAGCAAGTTTTCCCTCGTAAAGAAACCAAGGTTTATCGAACCAGGAGGAGCCAAGAAGCACGTTGAAGGTTGATGGCGGCGGGATGTAGTGCGGCGCAACACCGTAGATTCCGGCGCCAACGTGGAACCCGCACAACACAACCAAGCTACTTTGCCCCAACGAAACAAAGGAGGTTGTCAATCTCACCGGCTTGCCGTAACAAAGGATTAACCGTATTGTGTGGAAGATGATTGTTTGCAGAGAAAACAAGTAGAAACAAGTATTGCAGTAGATTGTATTTCAAGAAAGAGAATTGGACCGGGGTCCACAGCTCACTAGAGGTGTCTCTCCCATAAGACGAACAAGCATGTTGGGTGAACAAATTACAGCTTGGGCAATTGACAAATAAAGAGAGCATGACAATGCACATACATATCATGATGAGTATAGTGAGATTTAATTGGGCATTACGACAAAGTACATAGACCGCCATCCAACCGCATCTATGCCTAAAAAGTCCACCTTCAGAGTTATCATCCGAACCCCTCCAGCATTAAGTTGCAAAGCAACAGACAATTGCATTAAGTATGGTGCGTAATGTAATCAACAACTACATCCTTAGACATAGCATCAATGTTTTATCCCTAGTGGCAACAAGACAACACAACCTTAGAACTTTCGTCACATCGTCCCATGTGTCAATGCATGCATGAACCCACTATCGAGCATAAGTACTCCCTCTTGGAGTTAAAAGCATCTACTTGGCCAGCAGCATCTACTAATAACGGAGAGCATGCAAGATCATAAACAACACATAAGCATAACTTTGATAATCAACATAACAAGTATTCTCTATTCATCGGATCCCAACAAACGCAACATATAGAATTACATATAGATGATCTTGATCATGATAGGCAGCTCACAAGATCCGACAATGATAGCACAATGGGGAGAAGACAACCATCTAGCTACCGCTATGGACCCATAGTCCAGGGGTAGACTACTCACTCATCACTCCGGAGGCGACCATGGCGGTGTAGAGTCCTCCGGGAGATGATTCCCCTCTCCGGCAGGGTGCCGGAGGCGATCTCCGTGATCCCCCGAGATGGGATCGGCGGCGACGGCGTCTCGCAATGTTTTCCGTATCGTGGCTCTCGGCATCGGGGGTTTCGTCACGGAGGCTATTTGTAGGCGGAAGGGCAGGTCAAGAGGCGGCACAGGGGGCCCACACCACAGGCCGGCGCGGCCAAGGGGGGCCGCGCCGCCCTAGGGTTTGGCCACCCCGTGGCCCCTCTTCGTCTCTCCTTCGGACTTCCGGAAGCTTCGTGAGAAAATAGGCCTCCGGGCTTTTATTTCGTCCAATTCCGAGAATATTTCTTTACTAGGATTTCTGAAACCAAAAACAGCAGTAAAACAAAGAATCGGCACTTCGGCATCTTGTTAATAGGTTAGTTCCAGAAAATGCACGAATATGACATAAAGTGTGCATAAAACATGTAGATAACATCAATAATGTGGCATGGAACACAAGAAATTATCGATACGTTGGAGACGTATCAATACTCTGGTTATAACCAGATCAGATTAAAAGAAGATGATGAAGCCAAAACAGCGTTTATTACACCTTACGGCGTGTTTTGCTACAAGACAATGCCCTTTGGTCTTAAAAACGCGGGAGCAACATATCGTAGGATGATGCGTAAGTGTTTAGCAACACGGATCGGGAAAAATGTGCAAGTATACATCGATGATGTCGTCATAACATCAAAAAAGGGGACAACGCTGATCGAGGATCTCAAAGAAACTTTTGACAACCTCGACAAATTCCGCCTCAAGCCGAACCCGACGAAGTGTTCTTTTGGCGTCCCAGCGAGGAGAACTTCTAGGATTTCTAGTTTCGAGCAAGAGGGATTGAAGCAAATCCCGACAAAATACAAGCCATAGTAACAATGAGGAAGCCAACGAAGTTGAAAGAAATACGACGACTAACTCGGGCGAGTCGCAGCTTTGAGCAGATTCGTCGCCGGGTTAGGAGAAAAGCGTTACCGTTTTATGCGCTCGATCAAACAAGGAGATAAGTTCCAGTGGAACGAAGAAGCCGATAGAGCTTTCGAGGATCCGAAGCGTAAAATATCGACACCACCAATCCTGGTGGCTCCAAAGGAAAAGGAACCTCTCCTGCTGTATATCGCAGCCACACCCCAAGTGGTTAGCACGGTGTTAGTTGTCGAAAGAGAAGAAGAAGGGAAAATCCATGGAGTACAGCGACCAGTATACTTCGTGAGCGAAGTTTTGTCGCCCTCAAAACAAAGGTACCCTCAGTACCAAAAGCTGGCATATGGAGTGTTCACGACAGAGACGAAAATTGCGCCACTATTTTTCGGCACACCCGATCATAGTGGTCAATGAAGCTCCTTTGTCAAATATACTGAACAACCCAGAAGCTACGGGTCGTGTCTCCCTTTGGGGAATAGAACTTTCCCCTCGGGACATCACGTATGAAAAAAGAAAAGCAATAAAGTCGCAAATATTACCGGACTTCATCGCAGAGTGGATGGAGTTGCAAAATACAGGACCCCAAATTTATCGAGAACCTGGACTATGAATTTTGATGGGTCCAAGAGACTAGAAGGGGCTGGCGCAGAGTAGTACTCATATCACCCGAAGGCGACAAGTTGAAGTACATCCTTCGGATGACGTTCCCTAACGCGTCTAACAATGAAGTAGAATATGAGGCTCTCATACACGGGATGAAGATGGCAAAAGCCTGCGGAGCAACTCGATTAAAAATCTTCGGCGACTCACAGTTGGTAGCTCAGCAAGTTATGAACCAATGTGACGCAGTCAATGATAGCATGATGGCATACAAGGAGGTGTACAATGAGCTCGAAAAGTTGTTCGATGGATGCGAAGTAAATCATATTAGTAGATTGAGCAACGACGAAGCCGACGTTCTGGCAAACATCGGGTCGCAGTGCCTTGCAGTCCCACCAGGTGTATTTTGGGAAGAGATAACAGAGAGATCCACTGAGTCGACAAAATCAAAAAAGAAGGAGAAGAAACCCTCGGGGGCTGCCAAGGAGAAGCAAGAGGAAGAAGAAGAAGAGCAAGACCTGGTCATGGTAATAGAGATACCATGGATGCAGCCATACATATCATACATACTCAAGAAAGAAATACCCGACGATCCAGTCGAGGCAAGGCGAGTAATTCGACGCTCCAAAGCTTTCACAGTGGTTAAGGGAGAATTATATAAGAGAAGTATCTCAGGCGTCTTGCAAAGGTGCGTCACACCTGAAGAAGGAAGAATAATTCTGAAGGATGTACACGAAGGAATATGTGGCCACCACGCAAGTAGTCGAGCTATCGCAGCCAAGGTTTTTCGGGCAGGATTCTACTGGTTAACAGCAATTGAGGATGCTAAGGACATAGTACGAACTTGCGATGCGTGTCAAAGGTTTGCCGCAAAACCTCACTCTCCAGCAGCAGAGTTAGCACCAATACCTCTGTCGTGGCCCTTTGCACAATGGGGACTCGATATGGTGGGCAAGTTACACAAATCATGGCCAGGAGGAAAGGAGTACATGCTGGTAGCTGTCGACAAATTTACAAAGTGGATAGAAGCGAAGCCGATAAATTCACCAGACGGAGCATCTGCAGTAAAATTCATACAAAGCCTCGTCTTCAGATTTGGAGTGCCCCACAGCATCGTCACAGACAACGGCAGCAATTTCACATCCAATGAATTCAAAGACTATTGCAAAGAGGTGGGTATCAAGCTGAACTTTGCGTCAGTTGCACATCCTCAAACCAATGGGCAAGTCGAGAAAGCCAATGGCATCATCTGCAATGGCATCAAGAAGCGTCTGTTAGGACCTTTAGAAAAAGCTCGACATACCTGGCCTGAAGAATTACCAAGTGTGCTGTGGAGCATCCGAACAACACCAAATACAGCGACACAGGAAACTCCGTTTTTCCTGGTACATGGAGCAGAAGCAGTATTGCCAATCGAGATAGAGCACAACTCTCCACGTGTCGCGGAATATGACGAAGAAACGTCGAGAAAAGCACTAGAAGATGATGTTGACGCACTTGATGAAGCTCGAGATGAAGTACTGTCTCGAGTAACCAAATATCAACAGGACTTGAAGAATTACCACAGTCGACGTTTGCGGCCAAGATCTTTTCAGGTGGGCGACCTAGTTCTTCGGCTCACGCAAAAAAGTCATGAAAAACTCGAGTCACCATGGCTTGGCCCTTACATCGTCACGGAAGTAATCGGAGGAGGAGCATACAGGATAAAGGACAAGAAGACAGGGGTGGAGGAGCCAAACCCCCGGAACGTGGCGCAACTTAGGCGGTTCTACGCCTAGAGTCGAAATATAGTCCTTGTAAAACTTCAATGTACTTGAAACGCCCGCGAGTTTTCAGACGCACTCTTTTCCTTTTTCGGGGCACCGAGTGGGGCCGGAGAAGGTTTTTAATGAGGCGGGCTCGCGGTGCTGCAATATAATAAAGATAGTGGCTATATCACCCTTTTTTTCTTTATCGACGTGACCAAAGTCATTGCTCCGACGAATTTCAATATAGTTCATCGACAAAAGAAGAAAAAACCTTGCCTTGGTATTCAAATACCTCGTGAGTCAATAAAAATACAAAATAGTACTCAATAAAAGCTCGGGGGCTCATATTTGCCTCAAATATATAAATGCCTTGGTTCACAACCTCGCAAATATACAAATATAGTAAAGAGTCACCAAAACACTCGGGGCTAGACAGACATAGAAATATAATGGTTGCTTTACAATATAGCCATGGATTACAAAGGAAAAATATCTACAAGAAGAAAATAACTAGTCTTGATTCAGTATGTTATCAAGAGTAACTCTGTCCTCCTCAGGAGCAGCACCAAGAAAATCGGCATAATGGCCATCGGCAAAAAAGTCGGCATCCATCCGAAGCAGGTCCTCAATCATTTCTTCGGCTACAGGCGTAACCTTTGTGTTAATCCTGTCAACACCAACTCTCCGACGTTTTACCTTTTGGTGAACCTTCTCGACAACCTGGGTAAGGTCAAGCTTCGAGTGGCAGATCTGGAGCATGATAAGAGCAAATCTGGCACCAGCTACCAGTTGTGCTTTGACAAAGTCATGGATACTGCGAGCATCCTTGAACCTTTCCATCAATTCAGGAAGAGTTTTTGGTTGGACATTCCGAGGAAACATGGAGTTGTAAACCATGGATAAGGTTTTGGTACAAAAGTGAAGGAAATCACGGGTTTGAGAGGTGCGATTTTGAAATCTGGTAATTTGGCGGGTCCTCTCTGGAGTAGCCCAAAACAAAGAACCATGATCCAAGGAAAGATTAACAAGGAGGTTTGTCCTAGTGTTTACCCTTTCTTCCTCGGCAGCAAGCATCAATAAAGGCACCTACCAAAACAACGACAGGAAAACCTCTAAGAGACAATAGCATGAAGATGAAAGACATTATAGGATGAGACAAACATACCCGACATATCTGCACTGGCTTCATTCATTAACTCGAGCATGAAATTTTCTCGAGTGACTGCCTTTTCAGCCTCAGAAACAGCAACCTCCTTAGCAGCCACAGCCTCGCGAGCTTGCTGAAGGGCAACTTTTTCGGCTTCAGATGACCTACGAAATTGCTCCATCATCAGAAGTGTTTGCTTCTTCGCATACTGAAGTTGTTGTCGAAGCTCATTCAATTCTTGCGACAAGGTATCATCGACAGGTGCAGTATCGATGACGTTCTCTCCGCGGGAAGAAGGCGAAGCATTGGAAGGAGTAGGAGTTGGAGTATAGTTATCAAATATCAACTGAAATTTAAACAGAACAACATCAAAAAACAGGCAAAGATAGAGTTCTTCATTAATCTCTTGGGAATAATTACAAGGGTACTACAGTGGAGCTAAGGAAATACGTGTCGCCAAATGACTACTTTGGCGACAAGAGCAAAAGAAGCAAAAGAAAAAACAGAGGCATGCAACTAGACCTCCGGCCTTGACGAACTAGGAGTCGACGTTGGCTTGATCCCGAGATACGCTAAGATTTTCTTCGTATTGGGCTTGGCCGCCTTCATCAGTGACTTCCATCTCGACTTGTTCTATCCGATCGGTGTCGCCAACCTTCATCCAGTCGAGAGTCTCGTGACTGTCGGCAACTGAGCAACAGTATTTTCAACAGCTACCTTCATATTTTCATGGCGCATCTTCAGCCCAAGATCTTCTGATGTATTGAAAAGCTTGGCAAGGTCAAGGAAAGTCGAAGGTTCCTCTTTCTTCGGGAAGAAGTAGGGGAACAACGCCGACAAAGCCCCATTAGCATTGGCCACGCCTTCACGAATTTCGCGTCCATGGAGCTCCAAAAGAGAAAGTGCGTCAAGGAGAGGGTCATTGACGGGATTCTCCAGATCATAATCTTGGCCTGTTTGGGCTGACACACGAGACAAAATATTAGTCGAAAACCAAGATACAGGAAAAGCAACAAAATAGAAGAAATTGAGGATATTACTCAGCGTACGTCGACATTGCGACTTCAAACGCTTGATGACCCCTTGCTCACTTGCAGCCTGCGCAGTTTTTTGCTCGTGTAAGGCAGATTCAGCATCTTTGAGCCTCTGCTGCAATTCTTCGACACTAGCGGCCTTTGCTTTGGCATCATCAGCTTCAGCTCTAGCTTCGCTAGCGGCAAGCTCATCCTTCTTACGAGCCGTCTCACTTTGCTCGAGTTTTCGAGCAAGTGTCTCGGCACGTTGGTTAGCCTCTGCAAGTTTTTACGTTGAGATGTGGAAAAGAAAGATCAAAAATAGCGACGAGCGGCGGGAGTAAAAAACCAGGGAAAAACAGCAAGTATAAAAGTCGTTACCTTCGGCTCTGCTGGCATACTCGCGGTACCCAATAAATTGGGACCCGATGCGGATAAGATCCTTGATCATAGGCTGTCAAAGAAGAAGAAAAGAAGGGGAAAAACTTCGGCATTACAAAAAGTAAGGTTCCATAAAAGCAAAAAAGAGGAAAGATGGATCTCGATAAACTTACATCATCCAAGAGCTGCGACGAATAGCTGCTCGGTTGAGGAGGAGGCTCAACGATCATTTCAACCCTTGCCCTTTTTGGCGAAGGGACAAGGGGGCTCGATGGTGGAGTAGTGGTGACGACGTTTTGTTGGGGAGGCGATGTTTCATCTCCTTCAACTAACGTGTACGAAACAAGCACGGTACGTGACGTGCTCGGTCCGAGGAGCTACGTCGATAGCTCGGTACTTCTTCTTCCTCATCACTAGTGAACAAAAATCGACAGTACAAAAAGCAAGACAAGTTAAATCTTTCGCGCACATAAAAAAGGGGAGGAGAGATAAAGTTGACTTACGAGCTGATGAGGGACTCAACATAAGGATCATAAGCTGCCTTCGGATGAGAAGGAACAACTTCTTCAGCCTTAGAAATGCCAGAATCCTCGGCTTCAGTCCTTTTCCTTTTGTTCTTTGGAGAAACGGCGGGAGGAAGGGATTCGGTCGATTCAACGGCCTCGAGACTCAGCCTCTTTCTCATGAGAAGCCGCAGATTTGTGAGAACCCGCGACTTCACTTTCAGGAACAGAAGAGCCTTGAGCATCTTCGGCAACTATACCCATTTCTTCGACTTCTCCATCCTCAGGAAGAGGAGGAAGGGAAGCCATAGTAGGGTGATCCTATAAAAAAATAGCGACAAAGGGAAAAATAGCGAGATATTAGTACAATGAGATGCAGGAAAAATTCGGAACAAGATAAAAATTCGAGAAGACAAAATACCTCGGGAAGAGGATTGGTGGAGTTGTAGGGTGCCACGCGACAGGAGGAAGGAATAGGATCCTTCTTACTTAGCGAGGTAATTCTTCGAATAAGCTTCTCCAAGTCCTTCACGAAAAGATCTCCGGAGAGCCTATTGGCGTCATTGGCACCGAGTATGTCCAAAGGGGATTTTTGCGAGCCCGAAGAGGCTGCACTCTAATTCTAAGAAAATAGGTCTGTGATTTGGACACCGAGATAACTCTTTGCCTCGAGTATTTTGGAGCTGATGAATACGAGACATAAGAGCTTCTGTCGCCTTCTTCTCTTCTTCGGAAACTTCGGCGTCCCGGGAGTGGCGGCGTTGAATCTTCGCGTTTCCGTCGAAGGGAACTATGTTGTGTTCCACGGAATTGGCGCTTTCTTCGTGTATATAGAGCCACCTCTTGCGCCATCCTTGAACGAGTCGGGAAATTTGACGTCGAAATAATCGACATCGGTTCGGACACGGATAACTACGCCACCTATGTTGTAGGTGGCGTTGTGCGCGCCATTGCGGCGAAGGCAGAAAATGCGCTTCCAAAGAGCCCAATTGGGAGTGACTCCAAGGAAGCATTCACAAAGAGTGATAAAAATAGAAATATGAAGGATCGAGTTGGGAGTCGAGCTGGTGCAAGCTGAATCCCGTAAACAAAGAGGAGACCGCGGAGGAAATCATGGATTGGGGGAGAGAGGCCACGGATGAGATGATCAACAAAACTAACCCGATACTCCATTGGAGGGTTGGGATAGCTTTCTTCGCTCGGAAAGCGGATGGCGTCTTCCTTCTTCATAAGGCCAAGCCTTTTCATCAGGTTGACGTCTTGATTAGAGATTTTAGATCTCTCCCACTCAAGATCTTCAGCAGCCATCGCGGATTCTGGAGTGCTGTGGCGAGTCAGGCGTGCGCGCGGTGGCATCAACGGCAAATGGCAGAGCAATGTATGCAAGTGCGAGAAATCAGAGAGAGTTGGGCGCAGGGAAAGTTTTGCGAAGAGGAACAGGTGAGCGGCGCAAGCAAGGGGATGAACGGAGATTGAAGACAGGTTTATATAAGAGTTGAGGGTCACAGAAAGCCGTTGGATGAGGGAATCGTGTGGTGAGAATCGATTTTCTGGTTACAAGGGCAAAAAAGTATTTTTACTGAGATAGGCGTTACCGTACGTGCGCCAGAAAAAGCGGAGGACGTGTGTCCCCCACTTACATGACATGTCAACGTGGTGGAAACGATGGACCCACAAGGCAGGAAAAACTCGGCCATTGATAGAGTTGAAGAAAAATTTGCCAAGGGAAAATATGTCGACAAGAAAAATAAAAGGAAAATAGCGACAGGATGAGTTATTTGCATACTTCGGGAGCTTTTGGTCAAGAACAAGTTTTTGCCCAAATGCTCGGGGGCTACTTCGAAAAAAGTAAAGTTTCGACTATGGCAAAAAATAGAAATTGTGGGAGCCTACAACCAAGCACAAGTTCTTGGCTGTAGCCTCGGGGGCTACTCCCATCGGAAGCGCTGTTCGCGCACCCGATAGATAAAAAAAAAAAAAAAAAAAAAAGAGAGAAAGAGAAGAAGGGAAAGAATATCGGAAGATAATGGCAATATAGCGACAAGGTGGACTAAAATGTTGAGCCTACAACCAAGCACAAGTTCTTGGCTGTAGCCTTGGGGGCTACTCCCATCGGGAACGCTGTTCGCGTGCCCGATGAAATTAACAAAGGAAAAATAGAATAGCAAGAGAGTATACTTCGAGTTATAATTAACTCTACATATACTCCCATCGGGAGAGCAATATAAGTCATATTTGACTCGATAAAATGTGCTATTCCAACAGCCGGAAAAGCACTCGACAATATATTCTCGGAACGCCAAAGTTGCGATCAATTTCTGAATGCCGCAAATTTGCGAAGGTAAGACCCCGGATCTATTCTGCTGGGCGTGGCATCGCCGAAGACTGCGCTCTGCTACTTTTATCCGTATCAACGGATACGAAGAAAAATCCTAACGGACGCGTTAGGTACTCGATAAATTTAGCTGGGACTCGACGGAATGGTAAGACCTTAAGCGGCACCTGTCGAAGTTTACACCGGTATCCCGAGATCATGTCCGGGGACGTGATTTTGAAGTAGGTTTTTGCGGATTGCCACTAGAGCGGTTAACTAGTACCCGATCCGTCGGATGAACTAGCCCCAACTACCAATATCCCTGTACAATATAGAATTTTATGAGAAGAAGTATGAAAGTTTGAGCTTTTGAGTAAAAATAAACAGTAGAGATTTTCCCTGACTCTATGATTCAAGCAAAATCTCGGGGGCTACTGACATAGGCATCCCAAATGGGCCTGCCAAATATAGTACCCGGGGTTTATTGAAGGCCCACTACCCGAAGGATAAGAAGGTTCGAGAGCCCAAGATATATTTAAGGAAAAGATAGAGTTGTAATAGGAAGTGTTATTTGTAATCTGGCGGGATGAGTTAGAAACCGTCCCGGACTCTGTAACTTGTACAAAACGAAACCCTCGGCTCCACCTCTTATATAAAGGGGGGGTCGAGGGACGAAGAGATCATCAAATCATTGTCTGCAAACCCTAATTTTCATAATCGTCGAGTACTTTTCGGCTGAAACCTTCGAGATCTACTTGCCCTCTACTTCTAACTAAACCCTAGCCTACAATCCATAGGCATTGATAAGTTAATCCCTTGTCACTCGAAGAGGTTATCAATGGAGCTCTGTGCCTCTTCATACGCTTCAGTCCTCTTGAGGGTGGCATCCTTTGTCCACTCAAAACCTAGGATCGCTGTGAAAAATATGATCAGTTTTTTCTCCGCGAATAGAAGCACAAGTCTGAGGAAGTCGGAGTCACAAAGAACGAAAAAAGAAATCCTTACGGAAGATCATCTTGTCAATAGCCTCCGCCTCCGCCTCATAATTTTTGTTCTTCGACGCCAAGGTCTGAATCCTTTGCTAGCTCTTCTTGAGCTTTTCAGCGAGATCCGACAGTTCCTGGATATGTTTTTCCAAGAGTTCTTTCTTCTTCTTGGTTTCCTCCTCGGAGGATTCCTTCAGGAACTTCTTGAGGGATTCATTTTCCGCCTCAAGAACTCCGACCTTGGCGGCAAGGGTGTCGATGGTGGGGCGCTTGGCAATTTCTTCTGTAACTCGGAAATACAACAACATAGTTAGTTCAGATAATATAGTTACATTGACGATCCTGGGGGCTCAGTCGGAGTTATTACCTTCATACCCCTTGAGGCGGGTCTCCAGCAGCGCGATGGCTTTCTGACTATCCGCATCCCTGGTTTGAAGCAATTCTATCTCCCTCTTCTGCTCCAGCACATGGGTGTGCAAGTCATCGTGCATCTTCCGCGTGTTCTGTGAAAGCAGTTTAAGGATTAGACGGAAATTCAAACTTTTGGGGGCTGGACGGAAGTTCAAATCTTTAGCATGTGAAAATTTTGATTTTCCGCTACAATCTACAGTTTAAGACATTGGCTCATACATGTTACTCGGAAAAAATGCATTAACCAATGCACGGGGGCTGAGTGTTACTCGACGCACATTCTTGTGCTTGGCGAAAAAAGCCTTGATCGCTCTCAAGCTCGGTCAGCTCCTGCTCCTCCGTGTTCGCGAGGCCCCCACACTTGCTCCATCATGGCGGAGATCTCCGCGTGGCGCTGTGAAAGGGGGACCTTTTGCAGAATTGGGAAGAAGTGAGGATGAGTCTGGGGCGTTCCAGTGGCGCCGCTCAAGGTGAGTTTTCTCTCGACTTTGTCAGCCGGAGCGTCAGTAGAGGTAGCAGTGGGCTGCTCAGGCGGAGGTGCAGATGAGGATGCGCCCTTGCCGGAATCGCCCTTGTCAGATTCGACAGTTGGATCCTCCGGAGGATCATCAATGTTGATGACGTCCTTGGGATCCGGCTTGGCGGTTGAGGAGGCCTTGGGCGGAACCTCCACTTCCGGTGTGACGGGCACAGAAGCCGGAGAGGGCTTCACCCTCTTCTTGGTGATCTTGGGGGCCTGGCTTCCGGAGCTTTTGTTGCAATATAAGAAAAAGAGGCATAAGAAGTTAAGTGTATGTTGATTCACAGCAGCAACAAGATCTTTTGACGGAAACCAGATGACATGGGCATACCCTTCGGGTAACCATTATTAGTATACCCGGCTCGGTCCAATATGGAGAAGACTCAATATGGAGAAGGCCCAACAAGGCAACCCGAAGAAGTAGTCGACTAGGACTCTTGTAAAACCCTAGGCTGGTTGCATATATAAAGCTAGCCAGGGCACCCGATAGGGAGAGGAGAACAGATAGACAGAATATAGACAACATAGCTCCGCTACGGCGGCACCCTGTAAACACATCTATGATCATATATTAGATTGCTAGCAGCACGTAGGGATCCTCCACCGAGGGGACCCGAAGCTGGGTACGTCGTGTGCCTAATCTCGTCCCCGGAATCTCCATCGTCGCTCTTCCCGAAAACCCTAGTCTACAATACGTAGGCATTGCCGAGGTATTTCCTCGTCAATTGGCGCCGTCTGTGGGGATTTGCGATGACTGGATTTTGTGATCCGGGCGGGATCTTCATCTCATCTAGCAGACTCCTCAAGTTCTTCACCAACAATCACGAGGGCATAGCTTCACTTTCGAGATCGCGAAGCATGGAAGAGTCCCGATCTATACGAAGCAGGATATTACCTCGGGACGCCCCTGGTTCAATTGGTATCGGCTCCAAGAAGATGCATCAAGCTGGAGGCAGGGTTGCACGTGCAGCATAAGTCAAAGCAGTCTCCGTCAAGATTTGCGTCCCGAAGAGAAAAAGGAATCCCTACCTAGTATTACCATACAGATTGGTTACTACTCGCCCGCACAAGTTCACGCGACGAAGACGTGAAAGATCAATCAGGCAAACTACAATCAAGCAAACTAGTCAGCTACTGCTTCACGTGATTCAGATCGGACAAAGGAAAAAAGAAAAAACCATCAATATGCTAATCAGCCAAGGTGTAATGCAATCGTGCTTGATGAAGCACTCGGAAATAAAAAAGCTGCACGAACCGGCCAGCATATACTCGGCGTCGCGAACTCGTCATCAGTCATCAGATACAAAGATCAGGTGATAGATTTCCATTTAATTACTATTGCTAATGTTTGTTTGGCCAAATTTTTTTTTTCGGTTTGTACTATTATTTGCGCATAGTTTTTTGCGCCGTAATATAACTACAGATCGGAACAAGTTTCGACAACTTCGCCGCAGTCGCATGCTCGGGGGTTTGTCTGCCGTTAACCCAACAACGCGCACTCGCCTCGCCCGGGGTTTCGCCCGCCACGAACTCGATGATTCTCTCCTCCATGCCGACTACTTCCACCGTGTCAAATATTTTTGGCTAAACTCCGCATGGCTCCGCTGCATCAAGCACATCCGCTTCGTCGACTCCATCTTCCGGATGGCCTACTTCTACCTTGACTTCGCCGCATCCAATAATAAAGCTAAGTGTTCCTTTCCCAAGAGTCAATTATTATTTATTTTCGCCATACTTGAATATTCGGGTGCTGCAACATTGCATCATTACAGCAATTTCACCTAACACTCGGGGTTGTGCCATTACTTCGTTACCGTAAATATACTCGGTTGCTTGGTGAATTTTCTTTCTTTGGCTCTGGATATATATTCTTCAGCTCAGTGGATTTATTTTCGGCTTACTAGATTGATTTTCTTCGGGTTATCATTGGTTCCCTCTAATATAATACTACCAGGCGGATTTCCGGGTCAGTGGATTTATAGTCGATAATTATTACTGGATTTATTTTTTCGGGTCAGTGAACTTATTCGGATTCATCTATATGGATGTTACTGGTTTACTTTTATACAATACTACCCGATGAGTTTCCGGGTCAATGGATTTATCTTCTATGGTTGTTACTGGAACTATTTTCTTCGGGTCAATGGATTCATCCTATATAATATCAACGGATTCATCTTCTATGGTTATTACTGGATTCTTCGAGTCAATGGATTCAGCCTCTATGATATCGGCGGATTCATCTTCAATATATGATGGTGTAATCTTTAATATGGATTCATCTCAAGTACTTCATCTTGGACTTCATCTTCAGTATTTCATCCTTAATGGCCTTCTTTCGGCGACATGGATAATACTCGGGGGCTCGACAACAACTTCGCCCCGAGTAACAATTGTGACACCGCATCTAAGCAACAATCATGACATCACCCCAGTAGTGCTCGGGGGCTCGGCTATCTCTTCATCAACAATTTGGTGGTATCTATTTTCGCTATTTGGTGTTTTCTACTTTGGCTAGATTTCTCGAAGACTTCATCATGCATCGACTTCGTCGTGTCCAAAAAGTATTTTGCACAAAGTTGATTATCGTTTATTTTTGCCGCACCTGACGCTCGGGGGCTGCACAGCATATATTCACTTTACATATCATCAAATCCGAGCATCTAACACCGCATGCGAAAAAGAGAGTCAAGGAAAAGATAGAAAAAGTTTGTTTATTTGTGCAGGAGATAGCAAATTTCAAAGTATATAAAAGAGCACCCGACAAAATCTTCTTCAGGGAGGAACCCGACGAAATCAAAATAGCACCCGACGAAATCTTCTTCAGGGAGGAACCCGATAAAATTGTGAGACAACCCGACAAAATTTTCTTCAAAAGAGAACCCAATGAAATTTTATTCAAGGAGGACCCGAAGAATTATCTTCAAGGAGGTGCCGAAGAGTTATCCTCAAGGAGGTGCCGAAGAATTATACTCAAGGAGGTGCCGAAGAATTATCCTCAAATAGGACCCGAAGAAATTTTCCTGAAGGAGAAACCCGAAGAATTGTCCTCAAATAGGACCCGAAGAAATTTTCCTGAAGGAGGAACCCGAAGAATTGTCCTCAAAGAGGACCCGAAGAATTGTCCTCAAGGAGGACCCGAAGAAATTTTCCTGAGGGAGGAACTCGACGAAATTATCATCAAGGAGAAACAAAAAAAAAAAAAAAAAAAGAGGAGTAGAAATAAAAAAGGGAGGGAAAAAAAAGAGGATGGACAAATCTTCGGGTCCATTGACTCGTCATTTGTTCTGAGCAAGAGCATCGGCGATGTGCCTGACGACAATATAGAAGAACCAATATATTCGGCTGTCTCATCAAGCCCGAGAGAAAAATATAGAAGAACCCACAAAATGGGTCATTGCATCGACCGAACAAGGCACTCGACAATATATTCTCGAACGCCAAAGTTGCGATCAATTTACGAATGCCGCAAATTTGCGAAGGTAAGACCCCAGATCCGTTCTGCTGGGCGTGGCATCGCCGAAGACTGCGCTCCGCTACTTTTATCCGTATCAACGGATACGAAGAAAAATCCTAACGGACGCGTTAGGTACCCGATAAAATATGACCGGGACTCGACGGAATGGTAAGACCTTAAGCGGCACTCGTCGAGTTAACACCGGTATCCCGAGATCATGTCCGGGGACGTGATCTTGAAGTAGGTTTTTGCGGATTGCCACTAGAGCAGTTAACTAGTACACGATCCGTCGGATGAACTAGCCCCAATTACCATTATCCCTGTACAATATAGATATGGATGTCAAATAAAAATAGCAAAGACCTGGAGTCGATAAAAAAGAGGGACTGTGCCAAGTTGTTTATTGAGTAGTACAACTCGAGCCTATGCCTAGGTGCAAGCACCTGCTCATAGGCTCGGGGGGCTACTCTTATCGAGAGTATTGTTCATCCTCCCGATAAGATACAAGAAAGAGGAAAAATTGTGGTGTCGATTAAAATCAAGTTGAGCCTACACCCAAGTGCAAACACTTGGCTGTAGCCTCGGGGCTACTCCCATCGGGAGCGCTGGTCGCGCACCGGATAGAAAATAACTTCGACAGACATCTATGACAATCAAGGTTTGCGAGACTCAACTCGATTCTACGACTCGAGTGGAGCCTACTCCCATCGGGAGCACATGGATTTCATCGAGTCCTCCGGAAATATAGTTAAGTTCTTCATCGAGTAGTACAACTTGAGTCTATGCCCAAGTGCAAGCACTTGCCCATAGACTCGGGGCTACTCCCATCGGGAGCGCTGCCGCGCACCCGATAATTTCAAGAATCGTCGACATCATCTACGCTACACATGATCTACGACATGGACCTCGCCTTGTATTTTCTTCGACTCCGGAGATGGTTATGCTTGGAGTTTCTACGCAAGTCTTCGACTTCCCTATAAACTCGGGGGCTACTGACATGGGCATACCCTTCGGGTAACCATTATTAGTATACCCGGCTCGGCCCAATATGGAGAAGACTCAATATGGAGAAAGCCCAACAAGGCAACCCGAAGAAGTAGTCGACTAGGACTCTTGTAAAACCCTAGGCTGGTTGCATATATAAAGCTAGCCAGGGCACCCGATAGGGAGAGGAGAACGAGATAGACGAGAATATAGACAACATAGCTCCGCTACGGCGGCACCCTGTAAACACATCTATGATCATATATTGGATTGCTAGCAGCACGTAGGGATCCTCCACCGAGGGGACCCGAAGCTGGGTACGTCGTGTGCCTAATCTCGTCCCCGGAATCTCCATCGTCGCTCTTCCCGAAAACCCTAGTCTACAATACGTAGGCATTGCCGAGGTATTCCCTCGTCACCAGATGCTTACCCAGTTGGTATAAAAAAATCGCTGGATATTGGGTTGAGCACGGTTGCTGGTATCGATAAGCTTGAGGCGTTTCTTCTCCGCCTCCGCCTTACGGGTAGCCGTGGTGCTAGGCACCTCGCGGGCACGTTTGGGTGCAGGGCTGGAGGGAGCAGCTCTCTTCCTCTTGGAGAGGCGCGGAGCTTCGGGGGCTTCCGCCTCAGATGCGGCTTCCGGGTCAGTGTTGCCCGCTTGGGGGACCCAGAGGAGAGTTCCGAGTTCGCCTTCCTCGAGGGCTTCGAGCTTTGTTACCAAGCCAATACTTAGACAAAAATTCAGAGTATAAAGGAATCGACAGGTGGGTCAAGGTAACATACCGCGGTCCCGGAGCCGTTGGTGTGGATGTCCTTGTTACACACGTGAATATGAAGATCACGCGGAATCTTGATGAGGAGTCGGATCCGTTTGTCGATGGCGTCGGCGGAGAGGTTGTCCTTAGAAGCGCGCATAGGATCGTCGCGCCCCGTGTATTGGAACATCAAGCGGTCCCGATGTTGAAGTGGTTGGATCCGCTTGGTGAACCAGGACATGGTGAGGTCCTTCCCCGACAGACCTTCCTCCGTCAGTTTGCAGATCCGCCTAACTGCACGAGTCAGCTGAGGTGACTCGGAAAGGTGAGGACATTGCGTCTAGGCCGGATTCTTGCTGGCGGGGCTGTTTTTGAAGGGCGGCAGCACCCTCTCGCTCGCCGGGTCAGAAACGTCCTTCAAATAGAAGAAACCCCCCGACCAATATCGTGCGGATTCGTGGCGGTCGGTTGGAGGGTAGACGCGGCCAGGGCGGAGCATAAAGGTTATTGACCCGCAGGTGGCCAACTCGGAAGCTTTAGGAATTTTCTCCTTCTTGACGGAGAAATAGTACTGAAATAGAGGAAGCTTTGGAGGTATCCGGAGATGGCCCTCGCAAAGGGTAACATGATTGCTGATCGCCAAGACACTTGTTTGGGGATATGTTGTGGGGCTGGAGCCCATACTCCTTCAAGATTTCCGAGAAGAAATCACTCGGAGGAAATGAGAAGCCGCGCTCCACGAGTGCCTTCGTCACCACCATCTCTCCGGCTTCGGGAGCTGGAGCCAGAGAACCCGGAACTGTCCGCCAGGATCCGGGCTTTAGGAATCCCTCCGCTTCGAGGTTGTTGAGCTCTGTTTCGGTGGTGGTGCAGGGCCACCATTTCCCCTTGGCTTCGCTGTCTCGCTGGCGAGCCTTGGATTTTTGGCGGTCGCTTCTTCCGCCTTTTGCTCTATTTGGTCTGCTCCGGAGGCTTTATCCGGGTTAGTGGATGTTCCCTCGACGTTCTTGCCGGAATCCTTGGAAGGTTCCAGATGAACTGGGACAAAGGGTGGAGGAGCGGAGGAGAGGGGTGTCGCCATGACTGGCTCGGATGTGGGAGGCGGAGTCGAAGAAGACATCTGAAGAAAGAACAATGGCGGAAAAACTAGCTTAGTCGGATCCAGAGCTGAAACCCTGGACTCATCCCTACCAACTACGGTGCGAAGACGAAGCTCAAGAGCTTACCGGAATGGTTTCCGCGGTGGTCGGAGTCGCCGGCGACGAGGTTTTGGCGCGGTGGCTCGCTGAAGTTAAGAACAGGAAGAACACTGCACGGTGGTGAAGCTGCTCCGGCGAAACTCCGGCGGGATTCCGGTGGACTCCGGTACGGCGGAGGAAGAGCTCGGAGGCGGCGCTGCGCTGAGAGGGGAATGGGGTGCGAATGAGGTAATTAGGGTAGACGGTGGATATTTATAGGCCGAGGGAAGAGATTCGTGCTCCGCATCCTGTGGTCGGAACGCAAGCGTCGCGCCGTTGGATGAGCGACACGTGTCGAAAACCCTAGGCAGTAAAAATGGCTAAGGCTAGTTTACCGCTCAAATCGCGCGAAAATGGCGCCAAGATTGGCGGAACCGTTTGAATCTTTTAAGGTTCCGGGTAGCAGCGTGAAGATAAGCAAACTCTTGTCCGAAGACAGGGGAGTAACCCGGAGACATGTTATATATGCTGTCGATGGATGAAGTCCCGCAAGATGAGGGTATTTTTCCGACTAAAAGTTGGGAAAGAAGAAAATGTGAAGTTGGAGTTCTTCAAGTTTCGCCGCGTTACCAAAATTGCCGGAATTCATGGAGCATTAGCAAGGCGGAAACAGGAGGAGAAACTCGGAGAACTCTGGGGGCTACTGTTGTGGGTATACTTCATGGGTGTACCATCGACAATGCCTAGATCCGGCAAGCCCGGGTGGCCCATAGACGGTGATGTGGCATGTGGCCCATCGGGCGGCTCGATTCTTGTTGATCATGAAGGATGAAGTCCGGCCCGGGATCGATAGGCCGGATCCGAGCCGACCTTCGGAGGAAGCCGGATCCAGGGAGGCCCATGAGGAACCCGGATCCAGTACGACGTAGATGGGAGACGGATCCTTGACGTACACGGCAAGATATTGTACCGTAGTTAGGCAGTTTGTAATCCGGCTAGGACTCTCCATGTAAACCCTAGATCCGTGCGCCTTTATAAGCCGGATCCGGGAGCCCTAGAGGCACAGCCACAACTCATTGTAACAACGCGAAGCGTCCGGATAATTCCGGACAAGCGGCGGTAGGCCCTGTCCTCGTGCAGGTGTTCCGAAGCTGGGTAAATCGCGTACCACCGTCCCGAGTGCACTCCGTCTTATGGCCCCTACTTCTTCTCCCCCTCGTGAGGATCCCTCCTCCGTGGTACCGTCGAATAGGCAACGACACGCCTCAATGCTACACATCCAAACACACAGAAGAGGTTACTATAGCGCCTCAATACTACACATCCAAACACACGAACAATGTGAGAAACATTGAGGTAAGCATGTTTACGCAGCCAATCAAATAGCCGCACCCACTATCTCTCCTAGGCCTTCAAAAGTTCCACCTTACGACCAAACAAAGCCCATAACGTGGCTTTTGGATCATTTCTCCCAAGCAAGGTCCGGGCAACCAATCACGTCCAGAGTATGCCCGAACAGACTTGCACTTACTAAGTTGTTGTTTGTTGATTAGTGACCCGCCTCTGTTGTTTGATAATGAACAGACGTATGTTGCCGAAAATCTGTGTCTCCGATTGGTAGGCTGGAACACGTACGTGTGGAGTGGCGCACCGCGCACGGAGCACACCGGCCTCAAGGAGATCCTTCTCCGGGGCGCACGGTTCCCATTTCTGTGATTCCGTCCGCATAGTCCAAATCGACGCCGGAGCGCCGGCGCAGGTGATTCCTTCTCGCTTTCGTCGTCTTCCGGCACACTGTCGACAGCGCAATCGTGCAATTAAAACCCACTGCATTGATGATTTCCGTTACAGCTTAGCTGGACCGCCGCCCTGTGATCCGTGGCAGCGGAGCACGGCGACCGGCGGCGGCTAGCAGTGCAGTCTCCGACGTACGTTAAGCAGTCGACTGGGCCGACCACACCTGAGGCCGAGCCGAGAGAGAGTAGCGAACAGGAACAATACACACGTACGTATCACGGGGAGGTCGACTCGAGAGAGAAGGAGACGTGACACGTGAGGAGGTGAGGTCGGCACAGCCGCGAGCCGGTGGTGTGGTGGTGGTCGACTCTCCTCTCATCGTCTCGCTTCCCTTTTCTTTCTCAGTTCCGACTTCTCTCCCTCCCGCCCGCCCTCCCTCGCGCTCGCCCGGGGAGCGGCAGAGAAATGCGACCGCGATGCTCCCCTCCTGCTCCCTCCCTGCCCTAACCCTAGCCCTAGCCCACCCGCCTCCCGCTCCCCGCCATCGCCGCCGCGTCTTCGCCGCGCCGCCCGCCGCACCCCCGCGGCAGCCCTCCCGCCGCCGCGTCGTCGCCGCCTACAAGCCCCCGCCGCGGCAGCCCTACCGCCGCCGTCCCGCCCCCGCCCCGCGCCCGTCCAATGTCCCCCCGCCCGGCCCCGGGGGACAGGAGGCCGAGGAGGAGCTGGAGGCGGCGATCTTCGACTTCATGCGCAGCTCCAACAAGCCCGGCGCCTTCCCCACCCGCGCCGAGCTCCTCGCCGCGGGCCGCGCCGACCTCGCCGCCGCCGTCCAGTCCAGCGGCGGCTGGCTCTCCCTCGGATGGTCCTCTGGCGACTCGCGACCTGCGTCAGCCTCGTCGCCCGGACTCGGCGTTCACCCCGACTACCCGCCCCTAGCGCCAGACGCCGAGGCACTGGCCGCCGCGGCGGCGGCTCCCGGGAGGTTGGTAATTCAGTTGCTCTGCTGTTGAACCGTTCATCATCTCATCTGTTTACTGCTCTATCGTGCCCCCTTATCCCTGCAAACTCTTGTGCTGAACTCCGCATGTTTCAGGGACGCGGAAGCATCGTCCTCTGGGACGCAACCGGAGACGGAGGAGACGCCGTGGGTGCCCGCTAATCCTCGTTTGATTTACTTGTTCTCTTCAACTAGATGCTGGTTCCTTACTGAATTTGCTCCGTTATTGTTTGCAGGGAGGCTGGGTCTGGGGCAGGCCTGGAGGGGATGCTCACCAGGCTGCAGAGAGACAGGGAGCGTGCACGCCCGCCACGACAGAGCAAAAACAAAGCAGGAGCGAAAGGTCTAAATGGTGGTATGTGTGGTTTCAATTCTCTGCACATTTCTCACGAATCTACAACAAACTATGGCATTATATTGTTCCTGCCTCTCTTTTTTTGTTTGTCATAGCAGTAGTAATTTGTTCTGTTTGGTAGCTTTGTTATGGGTCTGCCCATATCATCTGCTGTCCTGGTCCATGCCGTACATAAAACATGGAGGATAATTAATTTTCCTCATCTAAGTGCTTCATAACATAATTACCACCTAATTCAATAGGCCATACCCCCTAGTACATATATATAGTTGATTGAATCCAGTAGACCTATGATTTGCAAAAACATTTTTTAATTAGTGGCTCCTTTAAGACCGAATGCATGTTTTTTCTCAGTGCTCTGTTAGTATCAACAGCTAAAGGCTCCCGCATTCTAGACTTTTGAGACTTCTAGACTAAAATTTAAAGACTTCCACCTTTTACAATGTCATTCAAAAATAGCGTTGGTTTGTTATTGTTGGAACAACCTGTGGAATAATCATGTCTCTGGAAATTCTTTTTGGATGTGCCATATACTTTGTTTTCTAGCTCTTAGGTTCTTCGTTTTATATATAACTGTATACTTGTGTGTTGCATATATGCAGCTTTGATGAACCATAATGGAGCTCCTAGTCACACTATGACTGGTGTCAGGCACACTCCAAGGATACCTGAGAACGGAAATATACGTAGCTCTCATTCTCAAAATGGAATACTAGATGACAAGAAATCAGGGAGTTCTGCTAATAATGCATGGCGAAGATGGTCACTTGACAAGAGTGGGTTTAGTGATTTTCAAGGTTATATATATATGATCAACTTAATTTTCTCTTATTGTGCAGCATATTTGTTATACTTGATGATCTTAGTATAATTACTTGCTGACATTTGTAATACAATTGCAGCTGCTGAGATCCATCCTTCTGAGGGCAGAAGTTTACCGAAACGTGCTGACCTCGACACTGCATTGGTAAAAGATGATGTTCCTGGACCATCTAATGGCGTGGCTACAAGTGATTTTCCTAGTGACCATGTAGAGTCTGAAAGAGATGAGATACATGCGCGTCTTCAAAATTTGGAAGTGGATCTTACTGATGCTCTTAAGACGCTAAGATCAAGATTCGATAGTGTTTTGACAGATATGGTGTGTATCTATCTCCTCATATCGTCTTTTTTTACTTGTCAATCTTTTGTTGTGAATTCTTCACTTGTTCTGCAATTGTAAACTATGTACTTTGTAATGGACATGGTTTAACTGTTCCTAACAAAACACACAAGTGGATAAGATTTTGCTTGCTCTATACACCTAAATGTCTGCCTGCATTGTACCCTCTCCCATCACAAAAAATGTGCCATTATGAGAAGCATGCAGTCAAATACTTTAAACTTTGACTAAGAGGATGTTTTGAGTTCATTTGCAAACACAATATGCAGATCTTTTAGTAATAGATTTAGCATCATTTCCAGTTATCCCTTACCTTTTCATGTAATGTTGTAATTTTGCTACAATGATTTGGTTTACACATTATTACATGTCCTGAGGTTTACAGCTTACTGTTGGTAATTAGCAATTTGGCATAGTAAGGATTCAGCTTGAATCAAGGGATATCTTTGTTCGAAGTAAGTGATAATTGGGCCCAGCAGACCTTGCTATGAATTTGAATGATATTTGGTGATCATGATGTATCTCACATTGAGCTTTCTAGAGGCATTATACTTCTTCTAAGCATCCAACTTTGTTGTTTCATTTTCCAGTCAAATGGTGATGGAACAAATGTGCTGAATGGGCTTTCTGATGACTGGGAATTTGAAGAGACAAAGGTAATGCATGCCCAGGAAGAACTACGGTCAATCCGTGCCAAAATAGCAGTACTAGAAGGCAAGATGGCACTTGAAATAATGTATGCCCATCTCATGATTGAATATTGATCTACGCTTTGCATCTCATATCATTCTCTTTTATTAATTATAATCTCATGATATCAGTGAAAAGAACAAAATAATTGAAGAGAAGCAAATGAGGCTTGATGAAGTTGAGAAGGCTTTGAGTGAGCTCCGCACAGTTTGTATTGTGTGGCCCAATCCTGCTTCAGAAGTTCTATTGACCGGTTCTTTTGATGGGTGGACAAGTCAAGTTAGTACCTGTTCTGAGTCTCTTTTATCATTGTTAAATATATTCCAACTGTACGAATTAACTGCAAAGTAGGTGTCAGTTAAAGGTTTCACTGTACGCCACTTTTTGTTACTTGTCCAGTGAATTCCATCGAATTTCACTTTGAGTTGTTAATTAATAAACAGTGAAAGCTGACTATATTGCTTCACTTCTAGGTTTGCAAATGCAACTTACTGCCAACACCTTATCATTTGCTATTAATTTGTTTCTGATACGTTTGCAAAACAAGCATCAGATAAGGTTAGATATAGTAAATGTTTTTTTTTACATGGAAACCCTATATCTTAAAGAACTTGCCAAGGTTGGTGCATTTCACACACAAGTAACTTATGAACTAGCGACATGGTAGATGAGCTTATATTAAGTGGAAAACTGAAGCAGTAGCGATGTTCAATGAGCTTCAGTAGGTAAAGCCTAGTAACAAGTATTTATCTGTATTTAGTGCATTTTGTCGAGATTTCGTCAGTTGTGGGAGGATAATGGTCACATGATTGACATGCCCAAAATGAGGTTCTTCCATTCAAGCACATATAGGAGGATTACTAGATGTCGAGGGCTAAACTGTAGCTGAGTTTTTGTTTGCTACTTGATATTTGCATTTCCTGGAAGTATGTAAAAAAGCAATCAGTAGAATAATCTTAATAAATATGACGTTTAGCTTTGGAGTAGGAAATATGAATTTGTATGCCATTTGACCTCTCTTTACACCCCTTTAATATAACTTTAAAAATACTGAATATCCAATATTTTAAAGTACATCTGTGAGATATTGTTTTATTTGCGCTGTGTAGTAAAGGTAGTCTCCTTGTCAGTACCTATAGTTATGTGCTTTGCATTCTTAATGAAGGAGTCCATGTTTAGACTGGAAACTGGAAATATGACTGCCATCTTGTCCCTGATGATAATCTAACAGTGAGCTGCTTCCTTGCTGCAGAGAAGAATGGAAAGATCAGAGAGAGGCATTTTTTCCTTAAACCTGAGGTTGTATCCTGGTAGATATGAGGTAATGGTGCGATATTATGCTTCCATCATCACTAATTTTACATCATCTAATAGTATACGTTTGTGGTTCAGATTAAATTTATTGTTGATGGTGTGTGGAAGAATGACCCGCTGCGCCCTACTCTGAACAACCATGGGCATGAAAACAACCTTCTGATGGTCACTTGACTTGAAGCTGCATCCTTGTAGCGATTTTGTAGTTTATAGATTGTTGTCAACATGATTGGTGCCAACTGGTTAGATCGCTTCCTCTTTGTGTAGCTAATCAGCTTTGTCGTCCTGTTGTTTCTTATTATTTTTTAGAGAGAGAGAGAGAGAGCAATGTAGGGTCAGGGTGCTATCTTCACCCCGTTGAGATGGGAGAAGAATATAGCTGTGTATTCTTTTTTTTTACCCTCTTTTCTCCCTGGAGAAGCATACCGGTGCAGTGGATGCCCTTGTGGTGGTGATGGTGGGTAGTCCACCTTTATTGTGTGTATCAATGTACATATGTTGTGATAACAAAGTTGTCCTGGTTAGTTTGTCAAGCTGGTGTGAGTATGCATGTAGTTTCTGATTAGATTATATGCTGAGAATTTACCTGACCAAACAGAGGCTGACATTGTTGTCAGTCAATTGTTTTGCTTTGGTACAACACCATGGAATTTGCCCATTCTTGGCATTACTGCCTAGTGCAATAGGTTAGCTGCTGACCGAATGTCGACCAGTCATGATATCCTAGCTGAGCGCCGACAGAGTGGACAAAGCAAAATGAATGTAGATGTGAAGATACGAGTCTCCATTTGGTCGCTCATATGACAGCAGAGTTGAAGGCATAGAATGCCTGAGGAAACCATAAGTACAGAGAAAGGCATTTCATTTATCTTTCATTTTGACAACTTACAAGAAATTAACCACCCAATTAGGACTTGTTTGGTACTAGAGTTTTAGTGGGGATTAGCGGGGATAATTCGCTCTAAACTTCAAATCCTCACTTATTCCCAATACATGTTTGGTGCTAGAGTATGAGCGAGTTTAATCCCCACTTTTTCCCAAATTTTAGTTTAATTTTTTAAATTCCCAATACTTTACCCCTACCTAGTGGATTGGGGATGAGATTTTGTAGGAATTGGGTGACAGCAGTGATTCACCCAATACTCTAGAGTATTATTCCCACTAATCTTCACTAAAACACACTAGTACCAAACAAGGCCTTGATGTTATCTTTCTTTTCTTTCACCATCACCCACTTAATGAATTAAATTATAGGTTGAATTCGTAATGCAGGATTGAATCCGGTTAGGCGCAAGTTCTCTCCTTGTTGTTGCAAGAGTGCGCTTGAAGTAGCAGAGATAGGCCTGGTTGGTTGTGAGCGCCTAGGGAGACTTTTCAGACGATGTTCTCTAGGTTCTAGTCAGATTTTTCTTTTGATAAAGGATGCTTTATTACTTTAAAAAGCAATTACATCCAGCCTCTGTATAACCAGGATGCACACAACCGTTTACGTGTCTCAAGTCAAAAGATGGAAAAAAACTAGGTGAAATACATATCGAAACGATGAATCATATGACGCCTAAGGTGAGGGTGGGGCTTCAATCCGTAGACTATGCTGCCACCCATGTAGGGAAAAAATATCCCTCGCCGTAGCCTCCAACCATGTACAAACCTTCGTAAATAGGTCTCGGTTCTCCACTCGCTGAAGAGGTAACCACAAACGGAGAATACTTGTACATCTGTAGATGACCTGCAACAAAGAGCAATTTTTATCGTTAAAAATCTTGTCATTTCTACTTAGCCAACGCGCCCAGATAACTGCTAGCGCCCCCACCCTAAGAAGCAACTTGAACCTTGAATCGATACCGTGAAGCCAATTGCCAAAGACATTGGCCACACTAGTAGGAGGATACATGGTAGACGCTACTTGGATAACTGACCAAATAGATCTCGCAAATTGGCACTGGAAAAATAGGTGTTTAATGGTTTCATCATGATGACAGAAAACACACCGTGTACTTCCGTGCCAATTCCGCTTAACAAGATTGTCTTTGGTGAGAATGACTCCTCGACGAAGATACCATCCAATTTTTTTAATTTTTAATGGTATCTTCATCTTCCAAATTTTCTTATTATTATCAACTGGTACATCAGAATGAAGGATCACATTGTATAATGATTTGACTGAGAAAGTGCCATCTACATGAAGATTCCATCTAAATTCGTCTGGTTCAGGCGATAGGTGAATATCTCCCAGCCGTTGAATTAGGTTATTCCATGCCAGTAGCCTTTGTCCATGCAAAACCCGTGTGAACGTCATATTCGGGGGTGAGGCAGCCATTACTGTGGCAATGGTATCACCTTTGCGACGAACAATACTATACAAAGCAGCTGTTCACTTAAGGTTCTAGTCAGATGTGAGTGGTTTTGCCGGTTTTCCTTAATTAATCATGCGTTGTATGGTTTTTGGGTCCGGTTCTTCTTATTAACTGGACCAATTTTACCTCTTCTTATAATGCAATGCGGGAGCTCCCCACCCTTTGACGGGGTTCCGTAAAAAAATATACAATGTGCGCTCAACTCAAAGAAAGTTTTGAATTAACATATATGTATGATGTCTACGGGAGCTTCTATTCTTGTAGACAGTGTTGGGCCTCCAAGAGCAGAGGTTTGTAGAACAGCAGCAAGTTTCCCTTAAGTGGATCACCCAAGGTTTATCGATCTCAGGGAGGAAGAGGTCAAAGATATCCCTCTCATGCAACCCTGCAACCACAAAGCAAGAAGTCTCTTGTGTCCCCAACACACCTAATAGGTGCACTAGTTCGGCGAAGAGATAGTGAAATACGAGTGGTATGAATAAGTAGTAGCAACGGCACCGGAAAAGTGCTTTGCCCAGGACAAGAAACAAGCAAGTAGTAACGCAGCAGTAGTAACGCGATGAAACAAGTAAACAAGCGACGATAGCGATATTTAGGAACAAGGCCTAGGGATTAGACTTTCACTAGTGGAAACTCTCAACATTGATCACATAACAGAATAGATAAATGCATACTCTACACTCTTGTTGGATGATGAACACATTGCGTAGGATTACACGAACCCTCAATGCCGGAGTTAACAAGCTCCACAATTCAATGTTCATATTTAAATAACCTTAGAGTGCAAGATCAACACGACTAAACCAAGTACTAACACAGCATGCACACTGTCACCTTCACACTATGTAGGAGGAATAGATCACATCAATACTATCATAGCAATAGTTAACTTCACAATCTACAAGAGATCATGATCATAGCATACGCCAAGTACTAACACGGATGCACACACCGTCACCATTACACCGTGCAGGAGGGATAAAACTACTTTAATAACATTGCTAGAGTAGCACATAGATAAATTGTGATACAAAACACATTGCAATCATAAAGAGATATAAATAAGCACTTCACTACGCCATTCATAACAGTGAGTAAGTATTCTGCGAAATATAGCCTAAGAGACCCACACGGTGCACACACTGTCACCTTTACACACGTGGGACAAGGAGTCTCCGGAGATCACATAAGTAAAACTCACTTGACTAGCATAGTGACATCTAGATTACAAGCATCATCATATGAATCTCAATCATGTAAGGCAGCTCATGAGATTATTGTATTGAAGTACATAGGAGAGAGATGAACCACATAGCTACCGGTACAGCCCCGAGCCTCGATGGAGAACTACTCCCTCCTCATGGGAGCAAGCAGCGGTGATGAAGATGGCGGTGGAGATGGCAGCGGTGTCGATGGAGAAGCCTTCCGGGGCACTTCCCCGCTCCGGCAGGGTGCCGGAACGAGACTCCCGTCCCCGCATCTTGGCTTCGCGATGGCGGCGGCTCCTGGAAGGTTTTCCGTATCGTGGTTCTTCGCATCAGGGTTTTCGCGACGGAGGCTTTAAATAGGCGGAAGGGCAGCCTCGGAGGGGGCCTGGGGGGCCCACACCATAGGGCGGCGCGGCCCCCCCTCTGGCCGCGCCAGGGTGTGGTGTGGGGCCCCCAGGGCTTCCCCTGGCGGCTCTCGGGTGTTCTGGAAGGCTCCGGGAAAAATAGGGACCTGGGTCTTGATTTCGTCCAATTCCGAGAATATTTCTTTACTAGGATTTCTGGAACCAAAAACAGCAGAAAACAGCAACTGGCACTTCGGCATCTTGTTAATAGGTTAGTTCCAGAAAATGCACGAATATGACATAAAGTGTGCATAAAACATGTAGGTATCATCAATAATATGACATGGAACATAAGAAATTATCGATACGTCGGAGACGTATCAAGCATCCCCAAGCTTAGTTCTGCTCGTCCCGAGCAGGTAAAACGATAACAAAGATAATTTCTGAAGTGACATGCCATCATAACCTTGATCATACTATTTGTAAACATATGTAATGAATGCAGCGATCAAAACAATGGTAATGACATGAGTAAACAAGTGAATCATAAAGCAAAGACTTTTCATGAATAGTACTTCAAGACAAGTATTAATAAGTCTTGCATAAGAGTTAACTCATAAAGCAATAAATCAAAGTAAAGGTATTGAAGCAACACAAAGGAAGATTAAGTTTCAGCGGTTGCTTTCAACTTGTAACATGTATATCTCATGGATAATTGTCAACATAGAGTAATATAACAAGTGCAATATGCAAATATGTAGGAATCAATGCACAGCTTCACACAAGTGTTTGCTTCTTGAGGTGGAGAGAGATAGGTGAACTGACTCAACATAAAAGTAAAAAGAATGGTCCTTCAAAGAGGAAAGCATCGATTGCTATATTTGTGCTAGAGCTTTTATTTAGAAAACATGAAACAATTTTGTCAACGGTAGTAATAAAGCATATGAGTTATGTAAATTATATCTTACAAGTTGCAAGCCTCATGCATAGTATACTAATAGTGCCCGCACCTTGTCCTAATTAGCTTGGACTACCGGATCTTTGCAATGCACATGTTTTAACCAAGTGTCACAATGGGGTACCTCCATGCCGCCTGTACAAAGGTCTAAGGAGAAAGCTCGCATTTTGGATTTCTCGCTTTTGATTATTCTCAACTTAGACATCCATACCGGGACAACATGGACAACAGATAATGGACTCCTCTTTAATGCATAAGCATGTGGCAACAATTATTATTCTCATATGAGATTGAGGATATGTGTCCAAAACTGAAACTTCCACCATGAATCATGGCTTAAGTTAGCGGCCCAATGTTCTTCTCTAACAATATGCATGCTCCAACCATGAAGGTGGTAGATCTCTCTTACTTCAGACAAGACGGACATGCATAGCAACTCACATGATATTCAACAAAGAATAGTTGATGGCGTCCCCAAAACATGGTTATCGCACAACAAGCAACTCAATAAGAGATAAAGTGCATAAGTACATATTCAATACCACAATAGTTTTTAAGCTATTTGTCCCATGAGCTATATATTGCAAAGGTGAATGATGGAATTTTAAAGGTAGCACTCAAGCAATTTACTTTGGAATGGCGGATAAATACCATGTAGTAGGTAGGTATGGTGGACACAAATGGCATAGTGGTTGGCTCAAGTATTTTGGATGCATGAGAAGTATTCCCTCTCGATACAAGGTTTAGGCTAGCAAGGTTATTTGAAACAAACACAAGGATGAACGGTGCAGCAAGACTCACATAAAAGACATATTGTAAACATTATAAGACTCTACACCGTCTTCCTTGTTGTTCAAAACTCAATACTAGATGTTATCTAGACTCTAGAGAAACCAAATATGCAAACCAAATTAGCAAGCTCTAAGTGTTTCTTCATTAATGGGTGCAAAGTATATGATGCAAGAGCTTAAACATGAGCACAACAATTGCCAAGTATCAAATTATCCAAGACATTTTAGAGTTACTACATGTAGTATTTTCCAATTCCAACCATATAACAATTTAACGAAGAAGAAACTTCGCCATGAATACTATGAGTAGAGCCTAAGGACATACTTGTCCATGTGCTACAGCGGAGCGTGTCTCTCTCCCACAAAGTGAATGCTAGGATCCATTTTATTCAAACAAAACAAAAAACAAAAACAAACCGACGCTCCAAGCAAAGTGCATAAGATGTGACGGAATAAAAATATAGTTTCAGGGGAGGAACCTGATAATGTTGTCGATGAAGAAGGGGATGCCTTGGGCATCCCCAAGCTTAGACGCTTGAGTCTTCTTATAATATGCAGGGGTGAACCACCGGGGCATCCCCAAGCTTAGAGCTTTCACTCTCCTTGATCATATTGCATCATACCCCTCTCTTGATCCTTGAAAACTTCCTCCACACCAAACTCGAAACAACTCATTAGAGGGTTAGTGCATAATAAAAATTCACATGTTCAGAGGTGACACAATCATTCTTAATACTTCTGGACATTGCATAAAGCTACTGGACATTAATGGATCAAAGAAATTCATCCAACATAGCGAAAGAGGCAATGCGAAATAAAAAGGCAGAATCTGTCAAAACAGAACAGTCCGTAAAGATGGATTTGATTAGGCCACCAGACTTGCTCAAATGAAAATGCTCAAATTGAATGAAAGTTGCGTACATATCTGAGGATCATGCACGTAAATTGGCTTAATTTTCTGAGCTACCTACAGGGAGGTAGACCCATATTCGTGACAACAAAGAAATCTGGAACTGCGCAGTAATCCAAATCTAGTACTTACTTTACTATCAAAGACTTTACTTGGCACAACAAAACACAAAACTAAGATAAGGAGAGGTTGCTACAGTAGTAAACAACTTCCAAGACACAAATATAAAACAAAGTACTGTAGCAAACACATGGGTTATCTCCCAAGAAGTTCTTTCTTTATAGCCATTAAGATGGGCTCAGCAGTTTTAATGATGCACTCGCAAGAAATAGTATTTGAAGCAAAAGAGAGCATCAAGAGGCAAATTCAAAACACATTTAAGCCTAACATGCTTCCTATGCATAGGAATCTTGTAAATAAACAAGTTCATGAAGAGCAAAGTAACAAGCATAGGAAGATAGAACAAGTGTAGCTTCAAAAATTTCAGCACATAGAGAGGCATTTTAGTAACATGAAAATTTCTACAACCATATTTTCCTCTCTCATAATAACTTTCAGTAGCAACATGAGCAAACTCAACAATATAACTATCACATAAAGCATTCTTATCATGAGTCTCATGCATAAAATAATTACTCTCCACATAAGCATAATCAATTTTATTAGTTGTAGTGGGAGCAAATTCAACAAAGTAGCTATCATTATTATTCTCATCAAGTGTAGGAGGCATAGTATAATCACAACAAAATTTACTCTCCATAGTAGGTGGCACCAAAAGACCACTATCATTATAATCATCATAAATAGGAGGAAAAGTATCATCAAAGTAAATTTTCTCCTCAATGCTTGGGGGACTAAAAAGATCATGAAAACAAGCTTCCCCAAGCTTAGAACTTTCTATATCATTATCAACAATGGTGTTCAAAGCATTCATACTAATATTACTACCAGCATGCAAATAAGATTTCATAGGTTTTTTAATTTTCGCATCAAACCATCCATGTTTTAAATCAGGAAATAGAATAAGAAGCTCATTGTTGTCCATTATGCCAAACTAGTGTAAACAAGAAACAAAAAGATGCAATTGCAGGATCTAAAGAAAATAGTTTCGAGCACACACACAACGGCGCCAGAAAAATACTTTACCTGAGACCGGAGTATGAGAGCCTTTTACCTTTCCTCCCCGGCAACGGCGCCAGAAAAGTGCTTGATGTCTACGGGAGCTTCTATTCTTGTAGACAGTGTTGGGCCTCCAAGAGCAGAGGTTTGTAGAACAGCAGCAAGTTTTCCTTAAGTGGATCACCCAAGGTTTATCGATCTCAGGGAGGAAGAGGTCAAAGATACCCCTCTCATGCAACCCTGCAACCACAAAGCAAGAAGTCTCTTGTGTCCCCAACACACCTAATAGGTGCACTAGTTCGGCGAAGAGATAGTGAAATACAGGTGGTATGAATAAGTAGTAGCAACGGCACCAGAAAAGTGCTTTGCCCAGGACAGTAAACAAGCAGTAGTAACGCAGCAGTAGTAACGCAGAAAAACAGTAAACAAGCAGCGATAGCAGTATTTAGGAACAAGGCCTAGGGATTAGACTTTCACTAGTGGACACTCTCAACATTGATCACATAACAGAATAGATAAATGCATACTCTACACTCTTGTTGGATGATGAACACATTGCGTAGGATTACACGAACCCTCAATGCCGGAGTTAACAAGCTCCACAATTCAATGTTCATATTTAAATAACCTTAGAGTGCAAGAAAGATCAACACGACTAAACCAAGTACTAACACAAGCATGCACACTCGTCACCTTCACACTATGTAGGAGGAATAGATCACATCAATACTATCATAGCAATAGTTAACTTCACAATCTACAAGAGATCATGATCATAGCATACGCCAAGTACTAACACGGATGCACACACCGTCACCATTACACCGTGCGGTGAGGGATAAAACTACTTTAATAACATTGCTAGAGTAGCACATAGATAAATTGTGATACAAAACACATTGCAATCATAAAGAGATATAAATAAGCACTTCACTACGCCATTCATAACAGCTGAGTAAGTATTCCGTGAAATATAGCCTAAGAGACCCACACGGTGCACACACTGTCACCTTTACACACGTGGGACAAGGAGTCTCCGGAGATCACATAAGTAAAACTCACTTGACTAGCATAGTGACATCTAGATTACAAGCATCATCATATGAATCTCAATCATGTAAGGCAGCTCATGAGATTATTGTACTGAAGTACATAGGAGAGAGATGAACCACATAGCTACCGGTACAGCCCCGAGCCTCGATGGAGAACTACTCCTCCTCATGGGAGCAGACAGCGGTGATGAAGATGGCGGTGGAGATGGCAGCGGTGTCGATGGAGAAGCCTTCCGGGGCACTTCCCCGCTCCGGCAGGGTGCCGGAACGAGACTCCCGTCCCCCGGATCTTGGCTTCGCGATGGCGGCGGCTCCGGAAAGTTTTCCGTATCGTGGTTCTTCGCATCGTGGTTTTCGCGACGGAGGCTTTAAATAGGCGGAAGGGCAGCCTCGGAGGGGGCTCGGGGGCCCACACCATAGGGCGGCGCGGCCCCCTCCGGCCGCGCCAGGGTGTGGTGTGGGGCCCCCGGGGCTTCCTCGGCGGCTCTCGGGTGTTCCGAAGGCTCCGGGAAAAATAGGGACCTGGGTCTTGATTTCGTCCAATTCCGAGAATATTTCTTTACTAGGATTTCTGGAACCAAAAACAGCAGAAAACAGCAACTGGCACTTCGGCATCTTGTTAATAGGTTAGTTCTTGAAAATGCACGAATATGACATAAAGTGTGCATAAAACATGTAGGTATCATCAATAATATGGCATGGAATATAAGAAATTATCGATACGTCGGAGACGTATCAATGTACGCATGTGAAAATATTGATTTTACAAATCGTTAATTATGCATGTTATCACAACATTAGTTGGAATACATTCCAAGTCGATTATTCTCTGACAATTTTTGGCTTGGTGATCTAGAGAATCAGATCTGTGTTTGTAACATCGCCCCTCCTCGCCGCCCACTGTTTCGATCTACGTCTGGTGAACGCGCCCACGGTTTATTGGTGAATCGAGTTTGTAGTATATCAGAGCATCTTTACAATTGGGCATTGTGAATCATTCCGGCCTTAAGTTGACTCACATAGTCTGCAATATTCATAAGTGCGTGCATATATTTAAAAAAAGCCACTTGGTGCTTTTATGTCATGGTGTGAGGCTAGCTAGCTAATATTTTTCATTCATTTAACCTTTGAGATGTATAATACCACGTCCAACTCGCGGTTCCTTCGTTTTTTCCCATTAAATTAACATGTGATTCAAACACCAAATTGCTAGTTGAAAGTTGAAACCACCATAGTCCCTTGATTATGAAAGTTAACAATGATCAGCTTGGCAATGGAAGCAACATCAGCATTAACTCAAAGGATTAAAAAGGTTACAACTAGCTGGCAAGACCAATTGGTAGGGAACTATAAAAACAACGAGCAGAAGATTGCTCATTTCCACACAAACACATTATGGTGGCAAACCTTGCGATCTGCTCATCCCGTCAAAATCAGGTATGTATGCACCAACATGTGGACGTTGTACGTTCGATTTTCTTACTTTCAATTAACTTCCTGCTATTTTCGTTCATTTGTTATTTTCATTTACCAACTAGCATAATGGCCCTAGCAAATGCGAGAGCTTCATCTTCATTCTCTAGTATCTTTTGTGTCTAGTAAATTAATGGATAGAACAGGGACATGTTGTTTTGGCTCATAGGTATAAATGCACTTATTAAAAAAATGCATTATAAGTTTATTTTAAAATGTTAAAAAATTCTAAAGAAAAATCCTGGATGTACATTTAGACATTCTATGTTCACACACAAAAGTTTATAGAAAAAATACATTTTTTGTGGCCTACCAAAAAAAGATAAAAACATATCACGTTAAATGCTATTTTGAATCAACAAAAAATTGTGTTTTTTACACAGCCCATAAAAAATGTTATTTCTTTGCGAAACTTAGTGTGTGAATATAGAATATCAAGATGTACACCCAGATTTTTTTTGGAATTTTTGAACATTTTGAAATATAGTTTTTAGACAACGGATAGATCTTCACCTATGAGTCAAAGAGGATTTCCCATAGAATAGACATCATGTGACAATCTGATTAGTAATAATACCTTCTTATGGGCTGAATATATTATACAAATAAAACAACACATACGTACGGGATATAATTTCTGAGGAGTGCAGTTTCTACACTACTTAAAAAGGAGGAAGGTGTTCCTTATTCTGCCAACCAGCAATACGTCAAACGTTTGGTCGTCGCTTCGTCGAGCGTCGTTGGCGCACAAATGGGCCGAGCCCAACAAATCTCGCGCTACCTCTGTCATCCTTCATCCACCCGCATCGTCAACGCCTCTCTATCCTCTCCCAGTCTCCCTCCCTCTACACACCACAGATCCGTTCCTCGCTGCCACCGCTTGAATTCCGGACACATGCCCCGCGCATGGAGGCGGCCATGTCGAGACCCTTCACCTGGCTGCGACGTCCTCCACGAGATTCGTGAACACCGCAGCGTCTCCTCGCACCGATTACTCCTACGTGGGTTTCGTGGCCGCCGCCTCCATGCGCCTCAAGCTCTGCGACGAGACCGGATCCAGGGTCGTGAGCGACCACGATGCTGCGTTCGTCGCCGACCACGATGTTGCGGACCCGGTGGCTATGCTGGAGTACAGGGAGCACCTGCTGTGGGAGGCGTGGATCCAGAGGCGTGGATCCAGATCGAGATGGCCACCGTGTTGAGGGCATCGCTCGCGGCGCATCCCAGGTTCGTCGACCAGTACCTCGAGTCAACTAGCAGCGTCAGCTGGGGCAAGGACCACCTCCCGCCCGACCTGCGTGGTACAACTCCCATCCGAATCCTCCAGTTAAAAATAGTAGAATTCTTGTGAAACGGATTGAATTTCTCTTCAGCTTCCAAATACGGACCATGTTGCAATCCAGAATCACGTTTTACCCCAATCAACCAATCATCTTTTTGTCGATGCAGCGGAGCAGGAGATTAGCCAATTGTAGTTTGAATCGGACCAGGTTGCCGTCATCGGTGTGGCTGCAGAGTGGAGGATCTAAACCATGATGGACTGGTGCCACAGCGGTTGACCTCCTTGACAGCTGTTCGAGTTCTTGGGCGTCACTACTTGCCATAATACGCGGGAAAGTAACCCATTTCCTATAATTTTCTGCTGTATTCTCAAGTCCTTTGTACACATGTTTCTACATGATACCTATGGCCAACCGAATCAGTTTTTTGTTTCTGACGTAGATGCTTTTGATCTAATATCTTGTTTCTTCTAATTTGTTACACACCATAGGTATGAGGACTAAATTCTAAATTCCATGCACCAATTTTTCTAATTTTGTCAAAATCATGTATGATAGAGTTTATAATCTTTTCTTGGTTAGATCTGGTAGTTCCGTATTATTCACACTTCTCAATTTCCAGCAAATATCTGAGGCTAACTTTTTTTCCCCTCTTACTGCAGGTTAGTTCGAACAATGGGTTACACTGTTGTTTTTTCTGATAGTGCTCCTACATGGATACTTCAAGATTGCTGCAATTCTCAGAAACACTGGAGAAGGGCCTAGAGAAAATGATGGACTTAAAAAATAGATTTGGTGGCATGATAACTCAGGTATTCTTTGATCTTATAAAATTTCATCTTATTAGCAAACTACGATTGTTGTTGATTTGAACATGCATGACCATTCCTCACCCATTGCTTTATTGCTGATGTTAAGCAACCTTTTGGGAATTCAGGGGCCATCTGATACTTAAATTTCTTATGTTGTGTCCCTTTCAATATTTTTCCTATAAAATTTTGACGGACAGGTGAACTTTGGATCCTTCTTTCTTGTGCTGTGAAACACGAAATGGATATAGCAGGAGCTGAAATTGCATTAGACTCTGCGCTAGCATTACAACACCTGGACTTCTTTATTGCAGGAGATACTTGAGATAAAGAAATTATTCTACTTCCATTATAATGATTGTATTTAGCCTGCATGCAAGAGATAAATTTGCATTGTTGTATCTTGTCAACCATCATCAGTAATTGGACCTCGGTGGCACACTTCCTACATAGAAACTACAGAGCAAATGAATGATCAGTAAGAAATCATAAACCAGTAGGGTAAAGAAGAGACAAAATTAGTTCTTATATACCTTGGAAGGCTCTCCTCAATTACTATTGGTTTAATAGCTTATAAAATTCATCCTAGGTGCATCACCCAAGAAATTCTCAGTGAATTTCAACCTTGCTTGTAGAAAAGTTGTCAAGGGAATATTATTGCAGCCTGCTTATCTATACACAATAGGATATGAATATATAGATAAGTCAATTGTAAACAGAATAAAACACATACTTAGAACACACCACAATAACCTTAGTCTTTCAAGTTTTACACATCATCCGCTTCCACCATCTGCACCGTACCTACTCTTATTGTATTTTTGTCTTTTTCACAGAACATAAGGAGTTGATGGGCATGGTGTGATCAGCGACACAAAGAGGAATATGCATGCCAATGCTTCCCTTGGTTAGCATACATTGAATTTCCAGTTCTTTTCACTTTCATATTTATCTGTTGTTTTGGTGGTACACTGCAATATGTATCTAACTTCTTTGAATTTTCGGCTTTGAGCTGCCTCATGTTATTTCACTGTATTTCCGCACACTTAGATGTAATATAGTTTTACTGGATCTAAATAAGAAAGTAATTGTTCTAATGAGGGAGAAACATTTTTTTATAGCAGCTGAACGTGCATGAGCACATCAGCCAATCACCTGACATCATCAACTTACTCCACAAATACATTCAAAATTTGAAGCTGAGATTGTGTCCCGTGTGGCAGAGAAATGGAGAAAAATAATAGGGGTACAATGTGACACGGGATTTACTTAAATGTGGTAAAATGTAACATAACTTCTTAAATGTTGTAAAGTAGGGTCACAAGTAACTTCGTATGCGGTAAAGTATATCATGTAAATTTGATCATCATGCAATATGTTGCCGTACTCAGAAATAAGATGTGATTGTTTAAAGGATTTATTTTGGATTTCTATTGCTTTACAAACGTATTGTAACAATATGATAGATTTAGTGATGGTGTTTGTCTTTAAAAAAAAGCACCAACCTGGAAACATATAATTGTGTCTGTTTTGTTATGCTTTATCCATGATTGAGTTAATATACTTGTAAAAAGACACGGGTGCATTCTTTATTGCCATTTTCTAGCAAATAAACTATCCTGAATATTTTGTCAAAAATATGCACATGTGATTAAGGTATATGCCTGCAAATTATGTGGGTACTTTACATGTAAAGTGCAATGTGTATGTAAGAGGTATTTGCTGGAAACAAAAATTGTGTGTATATCGAGATATTTTATGCACAAAAAGTTTAAGAAAAAGAGTAAATGTTTTGTGGCTTGTGCAAATAAGATGTTTTTATGCTCTAATATGGCTATTCACAAGATTTTTGTTTTACCTTTTTACACACGCTACAAAAATCTTCTTTTGTGGGAAACTTTATGTGCAATGTTTAGATTTTGAAATGTGTTTTTTTATGTTTTTTTATACTTGGATGCTTCTACAACTAGGAGTAAGAGACCTCCAGTGATAAAATTTGTATTCACAAGAGGTGATATGTACTCTCTTATTTAGTGTAAATAACTTAAATATTTATGCTCCGGTTGCGATGTATAGTGTACATATTTATTGCTACTTTTACTAGGTGGATCAAGATAATGCAAGTGGTTGAGTATCGCCGCGGCGCCGAAGATGGAGGTAGACTTGAGAGATAGAAGAATGTGTTAAAGGTGGTATAAACATTTTCAAAGTTTCCCTTGAGATCAAAAAATGTACATGGCGAAGCGATCGGGGTCAAAAGCCATGGCCTCTCCCTGGTTGCTGCCGTCACATCTGTCTGTCTTCAAACCCAATACATCCATGCAAGTATTAGTTAACAACATATGTTCGCACGGGTGCAGCGAGAGCGGAGGTCGAGCCATGGACGCGGTGGTGGAGATCTTGGCGAGATTGCACCTCTCGCCCTGGCCGCCTTCGTCGACTTGCCGTGGTCCAGCGCCGCCACAAGGTGCTCCTCCCTTACGGGGTTGTCATGATCCATTATATGCAACTGTGGAGTGGCCCAGGTGGAGTGGATTTGGATTCTACATTAGTGGTACTAGGGATCTGAGGATTGAAGAAGATGAATCTTCTTGAGATTGAAGTATATCACCTTTTCTAGATATATCTATATTAGCATCAAGTAATATGAATTAGAGGGAATATCAATTTAGTGCAAATTCATGCTTAATGGAGAATTTTATTTCAGTGAAGTTATTCATGCTTAATCAGTTTCATACTTGAGAGGAGATGCTCTCAAGTATATATATATATTTATATATATTTATTGGAGACTCAAATCATATTTATATATATTTATTGGAGACTCAAATCATATGTATATATTTTTTTTAAAGCTGGCAACCTAGCCCTTTAGTAGACGAGTTTGTGCTTTGGATTATTTGATAGTGATTTAGCACTACAAGATTTGAACCCTGTTAAATTTGTGAACCTGACTGACATGACCAAGGCTAAATATAAGCCTAACAAAGGTGGGCGAGTTAAAAAATATGGTGGGCGATATTTTGACTTATAACAGAGGTACTGACAAAGACTAAAAGCTGAAATCGACGAGAAGAGAGAAACGACGATATGCAGTTTCTTGTGATGTTATAAAAAAATGTTGATTTTGCATGGGACATGCCAAAAATCTTTGCCCCGAGAATAATGTCTCATTTAATCACCTTTCCACAAATCACCTTCCCACAAATCTCGCTCCAGAAATTGACGATAGCCCAACACCTGGATTTTTAGTAAAGCATCTCATTTAATGAACTCCTAAATTTCGTTCATCAAAGCATCTCGGTACATATAGTTTCATTCATCAAACCCCTAAATTTCGTTCATCAGTTCAATGAGTAAATATTCAGTCAACAAATATCATTAAATCAACTCGCCCCAATAATATCTCGGTAGGCCGAAATTAACTCAACCCAGACATCAAGCTATGGTAATTAAAACGTTTTCCATAATCGCCCCGGGCATCACGCTATGGTAATGGTAATTAAAACATTGCCTATAATTATGAGAGGCAAGGAGTCATATTAACGGTACCCTTAACCATGGTTGGGGCAAGAGATCTCGTGTATCTGGAGTTGAACCTGCCCAATTTTTTTAAAAAATATCAAGGGACGTCACAAGGTAGATCATTAGAGAAGTTCAGGGTATGTAATCGCACCTCTAATACAAGCTGATGCACCATCACCCTCCCTCAGTCATGCTTTTTCTGGAATACTTTTGAAGAATTAGAGAATGTAACTACGAGTAGCAGAGATACATAGATTTTGCAATGGTAAATACATCAGTAGAGCAATATGGTCTTGGCAAAAATATTCGTATAGAATAAAATTACGTATACTGGTGTCATGAGAGAAAGATCTTCCATTATGTACAACTGCAGCTATCACACTTTGATGTATAGTATATGTGCATAGTACTGGAGATGATAGAAAAAAAAAAACGCAACCAACCCAGGCACTAGCACCCGTTGGCATTTTTATAGAAGAAAACTCCTGAGCACCCGTCGAACCCAAGGTTCGAACCCGGGTGGGCAGTGTGCGCTCCCGCACGCCTAGAACAAATTGTGTTTTCATTAAATTTAAGTTGGCCAACTAAACATCTGTTATTATATGTACTGTAGATTTGAATTTTCTATCTTTTGAATTTGCTATCATTTTTTTGAATTTTCATATGTGTGTTGTGAATTATATATATACATTGAGAAATAAAATTTGAGAACCCGTGGCAACGCACGGGTATTTGTACTAGTAAGAAAATAAGGCTCTACTGATTGTATGTGTCATCGGTATATATCTAATTAAATCTAGTGTCCGAAAACTCTAATATGGATCACTTTTCACACCAAGCTTATAAAGCTATGGAGATTAATGCATGTCTACTCTTCATATCGCCTTCAGTAGGATTGCACAAAACCTTCTGCTTGCATGCTATCCAAATTAACTAGATCGCCATGGATAAATGGTCGGACCGACTCCGGATAAATGAGTTGAACTACATTTGCCCATCTTATAGAAAAAAAAAAGCAACACAATTTTATGAAAAAATTATTAGTGTTGAGCTTCAAGTTTTCGATTTCAGCAACAATCGTTTCTCATGTAATCCGTTGTTGACGCTCAGGTGGTTGTCCAAACTATCACAATCTTAATGTAAGATTAACACAAAGGCACAAAATGCGTTAGATGAGGATGTTTCTGTACACCGAGTGCGTTAGATGAGGATTTGTGTGTCAATTGTTAGGCACAAAATGCTTAATCCGGCATGTTATGTATAAATGTTCTAGTCTAACTTATAGTTGCTATTTATATATTGTTACAATTCACCATGAGTTTGTGATATGTTCAAATCCACTCAAGAAATATATGAGTTGTGTTCCGGTTTGGTTAAGTCATGAATAGCTATCAAGTGTGATACCGTTAGCTGAAAATTTTGAAGATTTGTCAATTTTTCTGTGTCTACATACAATTATGATGGTCCTATATTGTGATTTTTCTCAACTACAATATCTAAGACCCCAACTGAATTTAGTTACCAATGTGATGATCTATTGGGCGTGGTTATTTTCGGCACGATCCTTAGAATCAATCATTTTCCTGTATACTAAGCTAGAGAGTCCACAAAAAGGGCCGTCAAATGTCTTATCTTTTTATGAGAATTTCAAACACATCATCCCTTTTTCTCTAGCATTTTACATTCAATACATGTGAACAATTACAATTATAATCACCTATTGGATGTGCTACCTATCAGTATTGGGCCTTCTGAAAAAAAGTGGTCAATCAGATCGACAAATGTATCCTTTATTTTCAATCTTATTGTGTCTTTAAGTGTACAATATTGTAGTAAAAGATCAAGATGTTGTTGCATAATATTTGGTTGAGTATGTGACCACTGGGATGATCCGAGCAAGATGGATAGTAGGATGCTTATAATTATTTTTCTTTGATTACCATCGAAAATGAAAAAATTAAATTGTTCTTTTTTGAGTATATGTTCACATGGAGAAGACACTTGCCCAAGCAAGACAAACAATAAGATGTTCTTAATTATTTTCTTTTTGTCAACGTGGACCCTTACAGTTTTTGCTCCATTAAGTATAAAGCTTGCAGGCTTGACCAAAAGGTGTTAGTTTGATTTTTATTAGAACTTGTGTACTTCGTATTTTGTATATAATCAACAATATTGTCTTATTTATTTTACAGTAGTACATATATATTCATGTACGTTTATAGGCCGGCAGCCTGGCATCCACGTCCGTTCCCCCGGCCGCGCGTGTCCTAGTGTATTTGTCCCTAACATCCTTTTTTCCCCCTTTGTATCTGTGATTTGAACTTTTCCTATAACATATGAGTAGATATAACGTGGCTAGTTGGCCTACGCCCGACGCCCAGACCATACCCTATAAATCAAACAAAGCTCTACCAATTAGTTACGTGAGTTTCTTCCGATACGTGTCCGACAGATTCTCCACGTAATCGCTCACCAAATTCTAACCCTAAATTGCAGATCTAAAAGTTAAAATAATTTATGATTTGGATTAATGTGATGTCTCTATATTATACTCCGGTAATTTTCCATTAGTACATAATACAATAGAAAGATTATATTTCAAAGTTTCCAAAAATTTAAACTACAGGTATATACACACCGACATGTGGCTCGTGTAGTTTGAATTAAAAATAATACACTCCATCCAACCAAAAGTGTCTCAACTTTATCTAATTTGAATGTATCTAGACACTATCTAATAGGTAGATACATCCAAATTTTGACAAAGTTGAGACACTTTTGATGGGACGGGGGAGTATGAATAAATTTCACATGTAGTTTAAATTTCAAGTTCCACTTTTTTGTTTGTTCTCGCCTGTCCTACAGCTGTTCAGTTTTATATTTGGAAATTAATAGAAGTTGAATATTCCAATATATGTTCAAAAATTCGTACTAATTCAGGTTTCCATCAGAAGAAATAGGTGCCCCTGATAACTGAAGCTAAACGAAGGTCGTCTAGAATCGCATCAAATTTCTTACAGTTTACCCAACAGTACAGGTATCATATTTTTCTCTCACCCACAATTTTCTTGTATACTGTCGTTCATCAACTCTGTAACCATGCATGCATGAACAGTTGATCCCTCATTTGTTGTAGCTGACACAAAATTCAGTTAACAGCCTCCCCACGGAAATTCTGTTAAACAGCTGACCCCTCTTCTAGTCCAAAGAGCTGCTCTTATAATCCATGAAAGTTCCAAAAAAAAAAAATCAGTATGCCTTTGCTATATTTTCTCGAATGTAGTTTTCAGAAACTTCCAAATTGAACACTTAGATCATTGAAATTGTATGGTAGTCTGGGACAACATACTCATTTTCCTTCCTTTTAGCAAAGAGTAATAATCATTATAAAACAAAAATATCACGATTATATAGTAATTTGGGCTGTCATGCATTTATGGTTCCTAATCAATTAGTTCAGTAGCATATAAATCTAAGATTCAAGATATCCCATATATATGAGACATTTTACATTTATATCATCCACCGCGCATACTGCATTTGAGAAATGATTTGGGGAGTTAATATTCGTGACAAATCCAGTGGTTTTATTTGCATCTAAGTAAGCGAGACATATTTCGTATAGAATAGCTTTGCAAATTGTACTCCCCCGTTCATAAATCTCAACTTTTCCTAGGTACGGTTGTATCTAGTCGCGTTTGTCTGTATGCAACCGTAAAAGTTGTTCTACAACAGATTTTATTTGAACAAAAGCAACGGTTAATTAATAATTATTGAGCCAAATTCATTCTAGGTGCGGCAACGGGTATTATCTTTGAGGATTATTATGACAGCAATTTCCTACCCACTGTACAAATTTATTTTCTCGAGTATAAGATTCTGCACGCAATGCAGGTACACCTAGTTTCCTGCCGGAGGAATCCAAGGTAGCACGTCATCCAAGATGTCTCGGTTGTGGGCGATGGTGCTGCTACTTGCAACAAGCTTGCTGGCAGCCGTTACCGAGCAAGCACCCTCGCCGCCGCCCATTACCATTGATCCACGCTGCCTTGCCGAGTGCGGGAACAAAAGTATTCCGTACCCCTTTGGCACGGGCACTGGCTGTTTCCTCCCGGGCTTCGAGGTCACCTGCGACCAAACAGTCTTTCCACCTCGCCTATTTCTGGTGGACCCCAGTGAAGTGTTCCAGTCTAATTTGTCTGGAAACTACTCCACCCAAGGGGTCAGCCATACAAGCGTCTGGGACAACAAGCCGGACCGTGGCAAACCAATGGAGATTATGGATATCTCAGTTTCTCTGTCTGAAGTGCGGATATCTTCTGCGGTCAGCACCGACTGTAGAAAATACGATTCCTACCATTCCTTCATTCAACAAACAACAACTGTCTCCTATAAGGGCAGTTTTTTCATTGCTACTGGCCGAAATGTCCTCATCGGCGTCGGCACGAACGTCGATGCTGAGTTGTACCAGAGTTACCGTGGTTCCGGGGATACTGTAACCCGCTGCATATCCGAGGTCACTGATTATTCGGTAATCTCCACAGGTGGGCCGTGCAACAGTCATGGCTGCTGCGAGGCCTCCATTACCAGAGAGGCCTTTAGCATGACGGCCATAGCTGATAAGAAGAGAGACGACTGGCCATACACCGATAGCAACTGCTCCGTGGCGATGATGGTGGAGAAGGGATGGTACAAATACACCCCAGATGATGTCTACGGGGACGAGGCCTACATGTCCAAAAAATTCCAGGGAGGCGTCCCACAAATCCTGCACTTCGCCGTCGACAGAAGTCCTTGCCCGTTGGAAGGACATCTTCCACCCCCGGGCTATGGGTGTCGCAGCGAATACAGCTCGTGCGTCCAACCAATCCAAAGGCCCGGCCATTTCTGCAAGTGTTCAGAGAACTACGATGGCAACCCATACATCCCTGGTGGATGCCGAGGTTAGTCGAACATGACAGTAGAATGAGTAATGTTATAACTATAATTATATATGTAGGTATATAATACATACTACGGAGTACCTCCGTTCCGAGAAATCGGACGTATATTTTTAGTCAAATGTCAACATCTTGTAAATTTGATCTATCTTGTAGATAATGATATAAAATATTTGTAATGGTTATAAAATACACCTATAAAAGTATATTGCATGGTGAATCTAATGATTTTGATTTGGTATTCTGGATGTTCATATTTTTATCTATAGAATTAGTCAAACATACATGATGTTGATTTTTATCTAAAGATATACGCCTCATTTTTTGAAACAGAGGTACTAACATAATACACCCTTCGTCCAACAAATGATGTTAGATACATTCAAATTTGGATAAAGTTGAGACATCCTTAACTAATTTTTTTCTTATGCAACCGACATAATTGTAGACATCGATGAGTGTGCACTCAGAGAGCAGTATCCGGACTTGCGAGTTAAGTATCCATGCTCGAGTGGCGGGGTGTGCAAAAACAGGGTAGGAGGCTATGACTGCCCATGCAAGCCTGGAATGAAAGGTGACGGCAAAACGGGAACCTGCATTGAGAAATTTCCCCGGCCAGCTAAGGTGGCTCTAGGTAAGTTCAAAACATTTAGTTCATTAATAAATGTACAGAGTATATTAGTTCATTCGTGAAACTGGAAATTTGGGACAAAACAATGGGCAACTTTATCATAAACAAAAACTATATGATAACTTCGAATGAAATGGTAAGAACATAATGGATAACAATCTTCACACATGCAGGTGTTATAGGTGGTGTTTCAATCATTGTTGTTCTAGTGCTTTTTGTGCTTTTCCTTAGTGAGAGGAAAAGGATGAGGGAATTTTTCATAAGAAATGGGGGCCCTTTGCTGGAGAAAATAAACAACATAAAGATCTTCAAGGAGGACGAGCTGAAGCGATGTACAAAAAACTATAGCACTACTCTTGGAAGTGGTGCCTTTGGTGTGGTATACAAGGGGATTCTTGAGGATGGAAAACAACATATTGCTGTGAAGAAGTCCAAATATGCTAGTAAAGCACAAATAGACCAGTTCACCAATGAAGTCATTATCCAGTCAAGAGTCATCCACAAGAACATTGTAAGGCTCATAGGTTGTTGCCTTGAGGTTGATGTTCCGGTTTTGGTCTATGAGTTTGTCTCGAATGGTAACCTTGAAGACATCCTTCATGGTAAGAGCAAGGTTTTGCTCACAATGGATCAACGTATAGTCATTGCTGCAGAATCAGCGGAAGGTCTTGCTTATATGCACTCCAAGACAACCACCAACATCCAACATGGCGATGTGAAGCCTGCAAATATACTTTTGGATGATAATTACATTCCAAAAATATCAGACTTCGGAATATCAAGGCTAATTGCAAGAGGTGATGACAAGCATAGTGAAGAGGTCATTGGTGACAACAATTACATGGACCCAGTCTATCGAGAAACTGGCCTGCTGACCAACAAAAGTGATGTTTATAGTTTTGGGCTTGTGCTCTATGAGCTCATTACTGGAATCAAAGCAAACTGCTGTGAAGATGGCAAACTTGTAAAGAATCACCTGGAGAGTTACACAAAAAACAACACAACATATGTAAGGCCTTGCATACAACTCAAACAGGACAAAGACACCGAGCTTCTGCAAAGTCTTGCTGAGATTGCCAGTGAGTGCTTATACCGTGATGTGGATCAAAGGCCAGAGATGACAGATGTTGCGGAGCGTATCCAAAGTATAAGGAAGTGGTATACCCAGAAGTCGCCATCTTCGTAGTGTTGACATTTGCAGTCAGTAATCCTGTCTAGTGTTTCAGTTTACAGTTTCAGCAAAATAACCGACGAGCGTGTCAGTCTGTTTGCACCTCGTCGTAGCTAGTCTTTGCAATCGTTTTCATAGGAATTTCTTTCATGTAAGAATCTTGTCTATGTAAACCACCAAGTCACCTTTTGGTATTTCATTGGATACAAAACCAAGTGCAACTGTATGTGCTGTTCTCTGACTTTTAGTATGCTTCAGGCAAACAATAGATACTGGGAGTTCTGTGTGTAAGCAGATCAGATCAGAACTTCATTAGCATGCAGATTGATAGCTTCTTACATGTTCTAAAGCAAACAGTACGTACATCACCTTGCATCAGTAAGTATTGGATAGGTATGAGATTAGTCCACACATCACTAGCTAGGAGGAGACCACAGCCCTGAAGACTTCCAGGCGATATGACCGTTAGGCGGTCTGGCGATAGCCCAGGCGACGTAGGCGGAGATCTGCCGCCGGCTACCGCCGGCGTTTCATCGCCGCCAGTCTCGACGTCAAGGCCTCATCTAGGTCGTTTCTGGGCGTTGTCCTGCGACGATCCTGGCTCTAGTTCAGATGAAGGAGAGGATGAGGGATGCCCAGCCAAGGCGTTGGCGTATCTCTGCAGATCACCTTCTCCAGACGAGGGCAGAGATCTTAGTGAGACCTCCTCAGGAATTTCCCGGCGGGCGGAGCGTCGTCTTGAACGTCAGCGACAACAACGGCTGGCCGCCCGGCAACTCTGCTCTCCAATCAAGGTACGTTCGCCATCGCTTCTGCCTCCGGCTTTGGCAGATAATCTCTCTTCTTCTCGTCTTTCTGTTCTCGAACCTTCTACGTTCACGATTGATGCTGATGATGTTGTGGGATGGACATTGGTCCAGCGACGGCGTCGTGCATCAGGTTCGTCGCTCGTCGCAGGTTCTGATCCGGATTTTCCGCGCGATTCAAATCAGGTGCTACTGGGCTCTAGTTCGAAATCGAAACATACTAAGAGCATGTCTAACAGGCCCCGTATTTTTTCGCCCCGTATAACACGAGTAAAGGGCCCTGTATCCGGATTTCGCCGGCCAAAAACTCGGGCGAGCTAGCAGAGCCCGTATCCCACCCCGTAAAACAGAATATTCTGTTTTACGGGGTGGGGATACGGGCTCGCTAGCTCGCCCGAGTTTTTGGCCCTCAAAACAGGGTTTTAGACAGAAATTTGCACAACAATTTGACATCAAACATAGCACATCCAAAATATGTGATGCATAATTCATAGTTTTAACATCACAACACGATCATAGGCAATGTTCAAGCCACGGAATTCCCAAATGTGATCAACCATCAACGGATCCATCACCACCGGCGCCACCGCTCGCCGGAGACTCACCTTGATCACGAGCTTGACGCGCAGCCTTCTTCCTCGCAATGATGTCCGCCTTGGTCTCCTTCCACCACGCCAGCTGATCCTCGTCCATGCCGTCGGTGCGCATCATCATGATTTCCCTCTCCTCGGCCAAGAGCTCCTTCATGGCCTTGGCTTCTTTGGCTGCGATCATCTTCATGTCAAGCTCCTTCCTTGCTTGCACCTTGGCAAGCTTCACCACACTCTTCTTGTCGGTGATGATGAGCTTGGTCTCCAACGTCTTCATCGTCAATGCCTCCTTGGACTTCATGAGTTGATCCAACTTCTCCCGGAAGCTAGCTGCTTCAAGTTCTACCTTGACCCTCTCCTTGGCCTTCTTGTTGCCCTCGGGCTTGCCGGTGTTTCTCCCCCTCATGTCGTCCGCTTCATCATCCATGGTGATAAGTGCCTCCTTCTTGCACTTTGGCTCGTTGTCCCGCAACTTCCATTTAGGAAGATGTTGAAGGATGGAAAAGCAATGTTCAAATTGAAATTCCTTGTTCTTTGAGCCGGCCATGTCCTTGTACCTACCTTGAGCATACTTGGGCTGCACAACAATACTATGAGGAGATGTTTCCACATCATGAACACATCATCAACACAAGGAAAACTTACGTAGTCCTCCGGCACGCATCCACTAGGAGGGTTGTCGGCCACTTGATCCATGGCAGCACTCCAACGAGAACAAGCCGGCTTGATGATGTTCCATCGGCCTTCAAGGGAGCGGTAGGATCTGTCCGCCATGCTCTTCGTGCGAGGCTTCAGCTGGTGGTATGGATCCTCAATGCGCTGCCAATAGCGCTTGCCGCCTTGGTCCACTCCGGTGCACGCATCCATCCCCACCTTGCTCCAAGCACGGACCAAGATGACGTCCTCGATCTCGCTGTAGTTCGCCGTGCGTGGCTTCGGCGTCGACGAAGAACCGGCGGCAGCCGGATCAACCTCAACCACCTCCTCCTCGTCACCCTCATCCTCCTCCTCCTCATCAATCTCTTCAACATTGCACTCCCCATCGAATGCACCGATACCGGCGTCCAAATTCACCGCGGAATCGTTGAGCATGTCCATGTACGATGTTGTGGACTCAACATCGAACACCTTGTCTACGTCGATGGTGGTTGGCGGCGGCGCGGGCGGCGCGGGCACCGCAACGGCCGGAACGGACGGAGGAGGGGTCGTGACCTTGGAGGCCGGCGGAGGCGCGAGGCCGATGCGGCTGATTGCCTTGGTCCGCACCTTGGCCGGCGCCACACCCCTCGGCCCGGCGGCTTTGGTCTTCACCCGGCCCGTCTTCTTGGCAGCCGGCGGCGCTTCGCCCGCTGAATCGGCGGCCGCCGGCGCCGATTCGAAGAATTGCTCCGGGATCCTCTTCCTCTTCGACGGGATGGTGGAGGCGATCATGGCCGACACGACGCCGGCGGCCGGCGGACCTCCGACGGGGACATCAACCACCGCGCCCGAAGGAGGTGTACCGCCGGCGGTAGGCGGCTCTTGCGGACGGTCCATGGCGGCCGGATCCGGCCGGGAATGGCGCGGGGAGGAGATCGGGCGGCGGCGGCGGCGGTTGGCTTCGGCGAAATGCTTCCCGCGCGGTGGAGTGGGCGATAGTGGTTTCGCCCACTATCCCCGCTCCCACCCCGCACAAGTAGGGGCGAGGACCCGCCCCGTACTCGAAAACAGCAAAAAACGATTCGGGGGCCGTTTTTACGGGGCGTGCTAGACGGCCGGGTAGACGCGAAACCCTCAAACCGGCGGTTATTATACGGGTTTGCCCCTTTTACGGGGTCTGTTAGACCTGCTCTAAGACATGCGTGTCGGGCCGGCCTCTTTCTCTCAATGCTGCACGTCGTGAGGCGCGGCGATCCAAGGCCCAGGGTGTTCCACCGATTCCCACGAAAAACCCTGTCGACGGTCACAACGCTGCTGGGCGTGTGTGGCGACGGAAACTAGGGTATTCGCGTGCGAACACAAACACTCGTGGCGGCGGAGTCTCTGTCGGCGGCGGATCATCTGCGGTCGATATGAACAATGGCGGTGGAGGTTTCGGGCCGGGACGTGGCGCTGGTCCAGGCAGGGGGCGCGGTGACCGTGGTGACCGTGGTGATCGCGGCGGATACGGAGGCCTGGCCGTGGCGCGAATTTCAACAACAACGGCAATGGTTTCGGCGGTCCATCAGGGTTTAGCAACCACGGCAATGGTCGTGGCGCTTTCTCTGGCCGTCCCAGGAACTTTGTCACAGGCGAGTCTAGCGGCACGGCGGGAGAGGATAATGGACAACGTTTCAATGGGGAGTTTGCTGCAGAGGCTGGACAATTCAACTGAGGTTCCAATTTCAATAACTACAACCGTAGTGGAGGTAACCAGCATTACCGCCCTCGTTCTTATGGGAACAACAATTACTATGCCAACAATCGGTATGGGTTCAATGGAGGCCGATCTAATTTTAATCAGAACCGTAATTATGGAGGTGGTTCTATTGATACCGGGATCTTAAATAATGTTAGTCTTGCTAGAGTTAACCCTGATCTGTTTAAAGAGGCAATACAGGGGGTGGTAGCGGCTCTGACTGCAGCGGCACAGAGAGGAGGGACTGAGGTTCCAAACTCGGTTTCGGGTGATGCCGTACCAACGGCAACACAAGCAGTTGTTCCTGTAATGCAGCAGCCTCAGGTCACTGACTCGCAGCAAGCTCAGCCGATGCAGTGGAAACAGATACAATGTCACGACAGGAGGTTACCAATCCGGCTAAGAAGGCGAAAAAGACAGAGAAAAATCCTTGTTTTAGATGTAAGCAACCTGGGCATCAAATTGATACATGTACTGCGCCCGTATGTGATATTTGTGAGTCAACGAACCATATTTCCAGTGCTTGTCCTCTTCTACTTGCTCCTAAACCATCGGTGACTATGTATGGATATGCAATAGAACAACTTATGTTCTTTCAGGTGCCCACACAGGGGGTTCATACAAGCCAAAGGTGAACAATTTGAAGTTAGTGAAGGTGACTGTTGAGGGTGATCCTATGTCCATTCCTGATATTGCAGACTGTTCGAGGAGAATTGTAACTGTGGAGAATTTCCAATGGGAAATTTATAATTTCCAAAACAATGTGTTTAGGGTCAAATTTCCAAACAAGTCTGAAGCCCAGAGGATGAAGACCTTCTGCGCTTATCCAATTCCAGACAGAGGTTCTCGGATCTTGACTTCCATGACAGTCTCCCCTCTCACTTCACCATAGAACTTAAAAGACATGTCACATGTTGGCAACATATAGCAGAGCTTAGCACCGCTCCCTCCTAAATCCCATCCGATCCAGCAATCTCCAGACATGTGGCGCCCAAGGAGTTTCGCCGAAGGAGCCTTCTGAAACTCGATACTCTGGACAAATCGAAGAGGACAAACATCAAACATATATTTGTCTTGGGACAAGAGGAATCCTAGGACCGCCGCCTTTATTCCAATGGAGCCAACAACCCCCACGCCACCTGTTGGCGTAGAGGAGAAGATGAACATGACAACGACCGAACAAGATGGATCAGGCGACAGACCCAGATGTCCACGCCTCCACCATCTAGCAGCCCATCTAGCCATGCACATAGTTGCCTCCGACCTGCTAGCCCGAATCGGATCAAGGACGGGTCCGTTACCGCTTACGTCCCGCCATGGCAGTAGCACATCAGATGGCATCGCTGAGGTCTCCCTCACTCGGTCCACGTACCACCACCACCTCCACCACTGCGCCTTCTCCTCCACCACCGTTTGTACACGTCCGCTGCTATGCCTCTCCACTCCGACGCATCGCCGCCGTGCGCCTCCTCTGCCCTCGCGAGACAGGCACCGGCACCGCCGTCGGCGTCGGCTACGGCAACGTCCAGATGATTGGCTGAAGGGGAGGTTGGCTAGGGTTTGGTGGGGAGGGAGGGAGGAGCGGACGATACTCTTTAGAAATGGGTTAAATGAAATGAAAATCCTCAACTTTTATCTAGATACAAAGGTATGTACGTTGTTGGATGCTTTGGTTATTTCCTGTTTTTTTTTTCTCCGAATGTTTATGTTGTTCATCAGTTGATCCATCTTTCCACCTTTTAGTTTCTCTTTAAACAAACCCCATCATCTGTGAACTAGAATGTTTGAACATGTCCTTAAGGTAGCTTGATCCCTGAGGAGAACCACGACATGAAGCCCTACTAAATTGCTGCGATCATTTATATACCCATGACTATCCATACTCCAATGACAATAAGGTCAGCTAAATATGTTCTTAGCTAAGAAGGTCCACCACATAAGCGTGGCTTAAGTTAACGGTCCAAAAACCATGTCAAACTCAACTAAAGAAATGACATATGCAAGCTATCTCATAAAGCATTTTACTGACATTTTTTTATTTTTGTAATGATAATACCACCCTTGGTTGGAGGGTTTCAACCCTCATATTTTGCAACTCATTTTATTTTTACAAAGGTGGTTGTGCCTATCAAGTTAGGGGTCAACCCACAACTATTTCTCCATCCCAAGCGTAGACAAAAGCATTAAATATTTTGGAATCTGAAAAAAATGGCCCATGAGAAATATACTTGGAATGACATAAAGCCATATGTAGGTAGATATGGTGGACTCGGTGGAATAACTTGACACGGGGTATTTGGATGAAAAACACTAAATCATGTTATTTCGTGAAAGGCTAACAATAGGGAGAAGAATGACCACTAGGAAAATGCATGCAAAAATGTCCATATTACTACTTATTTTCTAACATGAAATATAAAATTAAACATGAAAGAGATAAATGAGTACTAATACTACACGTGACACTTGCAAGATATCATAAACTCAAGAATAAAACATCACACAGATTGCAAAATTAGTGATGGGGTCCTCTTATATAACCATTCATACCTTCACCTTTCATCAATTGCATCCAAACTTGAACTTAGCTTTATACCAATAGCTAAATGGTAAATATTAAGCACCTTTGCGGGTAGTGGCATTCTATTCATAATCAAGATTGCTAACCAAAACTAAAAGCTAAAACTAGATAAAGATGCTCTAAGATTTTGCAAAAAAATCGTAGGTTGCTAAAAAAAAAAACTTTAGAGGTGTGCAAACCGAGAGTGTAGGCCTAGTGGGGTGCCTTTGGCATCCCCAAGCTTATGGTTTTCACCTTTCTTTGATAGCTCCTTGTTTGATTTTCCTCGGTTCTCTGTCAACAAACCTCAACACAGAACTGTCTCTCATTTCTTTTCTGTGGGACACTAGTGGCACAAAGATAATACTCCCTTTGTTCCATTCTATAGTGCCTATAGTTTTTTTGCACGGAAATTAGCGCAAGAGTATTTTTTACACAAGACCCCCTAGCTGAACGATTTGAGATCAACGTAAAATTTTGGAAATCCATATCTTCCTAACTTACCATAACAAATCCCATAAATCTCTCTTGTTGAATCTCCATATATGTGCAGCCAAGTTCAATTAAGGAAAGTAAATCATTGCTGCCTAATTTTAAGGAATCGTTGGGCCATGCATTAAGAATCTCAATTAATTGTTTCCAATTTTGTATGGATTTTTTCTCACGCATGTTGTGTGGGAGCTGAACGGGGGAGGGGGTAATTGAAAAAAAGCCAAGCTATAACCTTATATTCTGAAACAAATGCCAAAAATCTATAGGCACCATAGAAAGGAACGGAGGGAGTATCAAATATGTTATCCAAACTTCAAATAAATTGGAACATCAAATTTCTAGAGTTTCTTACATGGCCAACATTCAAAATACTTTAAGAGACTCACAAAGAATCAAAAAGAAACTCAAAAGACCACTTTTGCATCAAAAGACCGAATCTATCGAGAAAAATAGCCATTGGCAAAAGTAATTATTTAGAACACTTAGATGTGCCATGATTTGTTTCCAAATTGTTTTTGCATACATAGGATGAAAAAATTTACGACAGTAGAAATTTCAGCCCAATCACATTTACTAGTAAAAAAATAAAAAATATTTTCAAAAATAGTAACATGCAGAAATCTGCAACTCCGCATATGTATTATCAACTACATTATCAAAAATAGGTAAAACTTGATACTTTATTAAAAAATTCAGTAAAAAGATAAAAAAGAATGACTTTCATTGTTGTCAATCTATTGCTTTGCTTTGGTTACATGCTGGGTACTTTATTTGCATGCTGGGAACTTGCCTGACCAAATAGAGTCTGACATTGTTGTCAATCTATTGCGTTGCTTTGGTTAGCTGCTGCCCTGATGTTGGCCAGTCATGATTATCCTAACTGAGCTCCGACAGAGTAGACAAAGCAAAATGCAATGGAAATGTGAAGGTACGAGTCTCCATTTGGTCGCTCACATGACAGCAGAGTTGAATGCATAGAATGCCTGAGGAAACATAAGTACAGAGAAAGACATTCATTTATCTTTCATTTGAACAACTTACAAGAAATTAACCACCCCATTGTTGTTATCTTTCTTCTCTTTCACCACCACTCACTTAATGCCTTAACCTATATGTTGAATTCGTAACAGCAGAGCAAAAGAAAAGGGGAAAGAAGGAAATAGCTACTGACTGTGGTATAAGACATACGAATTTTAACATCTTTGTCACAAAGCTCATGCACCTCCTTAGTTGCTGGCTCCCTTGAACCTGTACCACCTTGCACAGATGATGAAGTAGACGAAGTTGAATACGCCGATGCCGGCGATGGTCCAGTAGAAGAGGTCGAGCCTCCCCTGGTTGAGATCCTGCGCCAGCCAGTTCTGCCCACCGGCCGTGGTCTTGTTCACGATGGTCGTGAGGAAGCCGCTGAGGTAGTTCCCGAGCGCGAGGTTGCAGAAGGCGAGCGCGCCGGCGACGCTCCGCATGTGCTCGGGGATCTCCTTGTAGTAGAACTCGATCTGGCTGATGAGGTTGAAGGCCTCGGAGAGGCCGAGGATCATGAGCTGCGGCACCATCCAGAAGCTGGACATCGCCGAGATGCCGCCGCCGGTCTGCGTCTTGCCGATGTTGGGCTGGTTGAGCGCGATGCCCCTGCGCCGGTCCTCCACGACGGCGGAGATGACCATGGCGACGGTGGAGAGCGCGATCCCGATGCCCTGGCGCTGGAGCAGCGAGAACCCCTCGTCCTTGCCGGTCACCTTCCGGAGGCGCGGCACGAGGATGCGGTCGTAGAGCGGGATCCAGAGCGTCTGGGCGAGCATGGCGAACACGGTGAACGACGCGGCCGGCACGTGGAAGCTGCTCCCGAGGCGGCGGTCGGACTGCAGCGCGGAGAAGACCACGTAGGTGGACTGCTGCACGACGGCCACGTAGTAGATGATGCCCGTCGACCACACCGGCACGATGCGGATGAGGCACTTCACCTCCTCCACCTGCTGCACGGTGCAGAGCCGCCACGGGTTCGCAGCCACCTCGCCGCCGGGCCGCACCTCCTCGGGGGACGCCACCATGGCCGCCTTGTCGAGGCACCGGAACTGGTCCGTGTGCGCGAGCTTGGTGACGATGGCGCTGGTGTGCGGCGGGTCGAACAGGTCCTGCTTCGGGTCCTTGGGCTGCTTCAGGGACCTCTTTGCGATCGCCGCCGAGAACACCTGCACGACGGTCGTGAAGGGGCTCCCCTCCGGCACGACCCGCACGTAGAGGCGCGTGCCCGCGAAGAAGAGCACGGAGGCGAGGAACATGAGCGCCGTGGGAATGCCGAGCCCGAGCGCCCAGTTCACGTTGCTCTGCACGTAGATGATGACCGTGGCGGAGACAAGCATGGCCGAGGTGAAGGTGAAGTAGTACCAGTTGAAGAAGCTGTTGATCCCGCGCTTGCCGGACTCCGTGTGCGGGTCGAACTGGTCGGCACCGAACGGCATGCTGCAGGGCCGGATCCCCGCCGACCCGATCACCATGAAGACGAAGGCGATGAAGAGCACCGCGAACTGGTACGAGGTCGCCTTCTGGCAGACCTCGCCCACGCCGCAGTCCGGCGGGTGCAGGCTGTCCGCGCCGGCGGTGAGTGTCAGGAAGAACATGCCCTGCGGAGGAGGAAGAAACGGAGGCGTCAATGTTAGTGTTGAAGGGAGATCAACATAAGATTTGAATTACTTTTATCAATTGCGCATCATCAAGTACTAGTACTGATTCAGTCAAACTGCCATCTCTGATGTCTGAAGGTGCTCATGCAAATGTGATCAGATGAAGCAGCTCAACTATCACAGTGCAAGCAACACGATTCATCTTACTATGTACGACTCACGATGTTTCTGTTTTTTTTAGAGAAAATCCGTAGCCGCTCATTTAACGGGACAATCTTTTGCTTAGGGGAGATCTGTTGTTATCTGAAGATCATTTGTTATCTGAACATTCAAAAGAACAGAAGATGGATGACGATGCATTTGGTAGCACATTATTTTAGAAGTCCTGCAGAAATACCGTGGTTTCTGAATAATACTCTCTCCCATCCATAATAAGTGTCGATGATTTATTACAAATTTTGTACTAAATCCTCCGCACTTATTATGGACTGTAGGGGTACTTATACCGTTTAAATCAATTTGATGAGTTCCGATCTATTATAAAAAAAAATTGCAGTTTTGAAAATCATGATATTGCAAAAAAAAATTGGGATTCTTGTTAGTAATGAAATATAAATGTTTGACCCTCTTTTTTGTAAAACTATGTAATGGGAAGAATTGCTCCACTGAAATAATTTGGCATATGACTCACGATTCAACATACGGTTGTAGCGCCGACCAAGAACCAACTGCACTACTGGTCAACCTAGAACTGGCAAAGGAGATTTTACATAGAGTAGCTTCACTCTCTTTGAAATACTCATAGGCAATCCATCCTATTTATCGCTTCAGTGCGGGAGTGAATAGGCCTCGCACGCGGGCGAGAGCTAGCTAGGCCACGGCGTACCTGCCCTTGGTTTTTTCAGTCTTAGGAAGCTACTAGAACTTTCCACGTATAGTTTTCTTGTTTTTTTTTTCAGGTATTCGCTGGTTCTTTTGGCTTTATATCGGTTTTTCGTTCTCTTTTATTTCATTTTTTCATTGAAAATTCTAAAAAAATTAAATATGAATATTTTATAATTTGAACATATTTTATCATTTTAACATTTTAAAATTTGAATTTTTTAAATTTCAGCTATTTTAAAACTTATACAAATTTCATTTTTGGATCTGAATGTAATACTATATGATTTGGTTTCAAATCTGGATTTATTTTACAAAGAAAAATCAATAGAAAAAGGGAAAGACTGTTGGAGGGGGCGCGGACTCAGGCGGGCGCTAGGGGCTCCTGTCCACCCAGGATGTGCAACGAGCCAAGAGTACACCTATCTGGGCCCTGCATGTCCAGTTCAGCCATTGAGCAGGGAACGCCCACCGGGCCCGCCCAATACATACCAACTACCAGGACGAACAGTATACCCTCGAGCAAGGCCCACCAGGTGGTAGCACTTGACGCGGCGGTCACTGGCAGCGAGAGCACACGTGCACGTCCAGCCCGGCCCGTCTTCCCCACCGCACCGCACTTTGAAGCGGTGACCGACAGTGCGATCCTGTCCTTGACTCCATCTTTCCCATGCCGTGCACGCGCCACCCACCGAATCCCAGCTCCGATCCGAGCATCCAGCCACACCCACGCCGGGGAAGACGACACGGCGCGCGCTGCCGCTCCCCTTCCCTACCACTCTCCATCGATCGAGTGGCCGTCGTTGTTACTTCTTGTCAGTCAGGCAGGCGAGGAACCTTCCACCACCAACTTACCAGCTCGGCGCGATCATCCAGCTCCAGCCGTTGGTGGGTAGCCAGCGACGAAGGTGGCCGGCTCACATTGATGCGGCACTTAACGTGGCCTGCGTGGTTTACGGATCGCTCTCGTGCCAACAAGGTTGAGGGCGAAGCAAAGACAGAGAGATGTAGTCGTCCTGGAGCGTCCACCATTTTCTACGAAACCGGTGAGCCGGTCAATGTTGATGGCGGCTGCCACTCCCGCAAGTCCACTACCGGGTCGTGCAGCTAGCTACTTGGCACTCGCTGCCAACGCTGACAGATACGTGTGTCTAACTGGATAAGGTGCGACGAGCCGACGACCATGGATGGATCGGTCTATGCCAAACTGTGCCTCAGGGTTCTATCTTCGGCGACGCACGATGCAGATGGCCGCCGCGGAAACGGCGGTCCACCTAATTTTTCCCACTCCTTATCGAGAGAGATTCTGAGATCCGTATAGTGCGGAACAGGCTTGTATTACTATGCGCAGCAGCACAAGTTGGTGGAATCATGCAAGACAACCGCACAGCCGCCATTATACAGTTATACTAGTACTCCACTCTACGTCCCGGCATGATTGTCCGCTTCAAAAAATCGATCGGTAGGCACATGACTGGCTTGGGCTACGTTGTCAACTGTATCTTACGTTCCTACTTGCTCGAGTTCTTCTTACTATCCGGATGTGGTCGCCATGTTATCATTGCTGTGTAGTGGGGAGCAACTCGAAAGGAAGTAGCTTGGATGTGCTGTGCATGACTCACTTGAGAAAGACAATACAATTAGCGACTTGGTCATCCGTAATCGAGCGCATAGGTCAGTATAATAATACGGGTTAGTGGAGTTTCAATCATGGGGTACACTTCTCAAGCGGCGCCGCTGCAGAGCGTGCTTTGTCACGTCTCTCTTTCGCAAAGCGTAATCATGCATGGCGTGGATTATTCAGGCCACGTCATGCCTAGGCATCTCACCCAGCGAGAGATCGTTTTGGTGCGTCCTCGGCCAACACGTACGTACGTAAAGCGGAATCTTTTACCCGGATAAGTAAGCTGGATTTTGCAGCAAACATGTAGTGCAGAACAGTGCTCCTACACAACGAACATTAACATCGACAGCTTCTTTTTGGGTGGAGAGCGAAACATCAACAACTCAACAGCTTATTGGACCGAATAGATAAACCAAACTCATTCCTTAATTGTGCTAGCCCCTACTAGCTGAGTATTTTTCCGGAATCGCTAATTCTCAGCTAACGTAGTGATCAGTCAAGACTAAAACCGCACCGCCAAGTTTATATCGAAATTAGTGTACGTGTCTAAGGAGTTGGTAGTGGAGTTGCGAGCAAGCAGAGGTTTTTCTGTAGCCTCTAACATACTGAGTTTTCTAGCAAAACTTGGCATGAATGTACAGACCATGTATACATATTCCCGAAACAAAATTTGATTTTTTTTAGTCAGAGGTACACATTTAAATTATTTCGAAAGAAGGCCACACGGGTGCTGCAAATTCGTGTCTTGTTTCCTTTCGCTTCAGTAGTTCAGTGTCTTGTTGAAGCCTAGTTTGAGTTACTCCTAAGAAACCGCCTTTTGAATTCGAGCCGTCCGATCCGGTACCAGCTCAACGGATCGGGCGGGTCCGGCGGCGACTCCGGCCTAACAAGTCAACTACTCATAGACGAGCTGAAACTTGAGCTAATTAAGCTCTGAACGGCAGTAAGCACCGCCGTTCCAGTTGCTACGACCGGAGAAAAGAAAAAGGAAAATCGTGCAAGAAGAATCGCACGCCTTTGCTTTGATCCTCCCATGTGCGCTGCCGCCCACAATCTCCCACGACGCAGAAAGATAATGGGAAACTACTGAGGCTCGCGCGCGCGGGGAGTAGGCGAGCTCGATCGGACGAAATTCCTACTCGCGGTCAGTCGCTGGACAGGCCACCAACCCCGATCCACCGACCCACCACTACAGTACCAATGCACGGGCAAGCTGAATCTGGCGGAGCCCGAGAGAGGAAACCGCGGTACAGAGCACCAGTCCCAAATTCCGGCAGGCGGCACCCAGCACCAGCAGCCGCCTCAAATTTCGACCCCAACCCCAAATTCGGTTGGTTGGATGCTGGCAATTCACATGGCATGGCAGCAAAAGCAAGAAAGAAGCGAAGGAGGAACGAATTCTAGCTCTCTGGAATTCAAGATGACAAGTGCTGGATCTGCTAGGAGGAGGCAGGAGGGACTCACGATGAGGGAGGCGATGGTGGCGATGGCGAGCGCGAGGTAGCGGCCGAGGTAGGCGTCGGAGAGGAAGGCGCCGACGATGGGGGCGAGGCTGGAGGTGCCGTTCAGCCCGTTGAGGAGCGTCGCAGCGTCCACGCTCTGCATGTGGAACACCTGCGTCAGGTACACCAGCAGGTTCGCCGACGTGCCCAGCGTACCAAGCTTCTCGAACGTCTCGTTCCCTGCAAACCACCAATCGCTCACCACTTCAGCCATGGAAACTCAGCTCAGATCCGATCACAGAGGAGCAACCGCGTACCTATGATGAAGGGCATGGCCCTCCAGCCGTGGTACTTGACGGCCGGCCGCGGCGGGTGCGGGCTGTCCTCGTCGCTGCTGCTGCTCCCGTTCCCGCCCTTCTCCAGCTTGTTCACGTCCATGCTCTTCAGCTTGTGCGCCGCCTCCTCGTCCTCACGCTCGCCGCCGCCGCCGCTGCGCATTCTCCCCGGTTGCAGCTGCAGAAGCAGCTGGTCTGTCTCGCTCTCCTTTCTCCCGGGTCGGGGTGTGTGTTTCCTTCGGGCACCAGCAAAATGGCACTGAGGGGAGTGTCCTGCCTACCGGCTCTCTTTATACAAAGGGGGGAAGAGGAACACTCGAACAGTACTGCTGGTCGTCACGAGGTCAGGGTATTTTCCACTCCAACTCACTCTCGCCCTGTCTTCTATCAGAAGTAGGTCCATGATGACAGGGGTGTTGGCAGGGGTGTAATAGTAAGCAAGACCCTGTCTTTTAACAGTACTGTACAAAAATAATAAACGTTCGTTCGGGAAGCAAATTTGGTGCACATGAACACCAGTGCTCTCAGTTTTTAAAATATTTAAAAACTGTATTTCTGCGTTCCAAAAAATCATCACATTTATTCCATGAATACATACACATGTTCCGAATATTCATGCAAAGTTTCGGTAGAAATTACATTGTATTTTGAGCTACAGGAAAAAAACAAATTTGTGGCTACGTATAGAGGTATATATTTGTCAGAAATTTGTCTTTTTTGTATAGTTTAAAATATAATATATTTTTCTCCAATTTTTTTACCGTACCTTCAGAATGTTTGTATGTGGGTGGGTATTTAATTTCATATTTTTTGAAATCCAAAAAATATGATTTTTAGAAATCAGGAGCACTGGTGCTCATGTGCCAAATACACTTTTCGGTTCGCAAGACACTATCTTTTAACGGTAGCGTACAAAAATGATAAACCTGTGGATCTTAGGAATTCTTAAAAGTCTATAAGTTTTGTTAGGTTATATCATCATTTTTAAAAGATACATCATTGACTACATCCGGGATTTTCTACGGAATGTTGAAACTTGTAAATATGATTTTTTGTTAAAGGGCTCCAAGAGTTCGGCCTCCATTTGTCCGCTCTCCATATGACATATGATACTTAGTGGACGGTGTGAACCGAAGATTTCAACATAATTTGTATGGAATGTTTAAGAGAAACTAATTCTAGTCAACTCACATCTCTTGTTAGACTCCTTCCTAGGCCACTCCACCGGCCCATGCGGTCATGCCAATATATATGTACCTCGACATATTTATCCATTCATTTAAATTTAATTTGGTGATTTTATTTTCAGTTTCTTTTAATACATGTGTTATATATGGAGTATATGTTTTCTGGTGACACATTTATCAATTTGATTGTACATCATGAAAATAGTTTTTTTGCTTTTTAAATTGCCAACATAGTTCTTTTCGAAAGTACTAGGTGGAACCAACTGCGCAAAGCCAGTGAAAAACAAGTGAAAAACGTGGTTTTGAAGGTTTAAATTTCTTTAAAAATACAATATGTTGGGGAAGTGATGATGTACAGCATGTTCAAATTTGAATTAGTTTACCTACCAAATTGGGTATGATTCTACACTTCAAATTTCATACTCTCTCCATTTTAATGAATAAGGCGACTCATTTTTCATGTTTTTTCTTTGACCAAGAATTGCTCTAAATATATAAAGATTATTGATATAAAATTAACATCATTAGAAAGTGTTTTTAATATGAATCCAATGACACTAATTATGTATAATATAATAAAGATTTTGTTGCTCAATTTTTTTTTGTCAAAGTTCATCTTGAAATACGCGTGTGACTGATTCATTGAAAGGCAGTATGATTATTGAACATCACCGTTTGACATAGTTTCGTTGGAATTTTTTTAGAGCTTTCGAACATGATTTCTTTTGAACGTTTCATTGGATTGTTACATCTGATTATCTGCCTCTGTCATTGGACGAGATTTTGCGGGTCGGCTCGGGCCTGGTATCGTGTGGCAGCATTGCTAAGAAGAAGAAGAAGAAGAAGAAGCAGCAAGGATGCCTTTCAATGATCAATCCACTGCAAGTGGATTTCCGGTGAGAGGAAGTACCGGCGTCGCTGTCGTTGCGTGGACACATGTTTTGAACCATCAAAACAGTGGTAGTTGCTATAGCGTTCAATAACCAAGTTGTCGGTGTGATATTCTGCATTTCACGAGATCACATTCCCATGCATCCATGTTCCCCGCTAGCGCTCGGAAGCTTGTTGTCGCCCTGCTACATTTCATGAAAGGCGAAGCTTGATCTGGATAAAGCCAGGTCCTTGATAATTTCCATGGACCATACGGCCGCGCCCTTTTTGCTGGTTGAGACGTGAGAAGGAATTTGCTGTTGAGCAAAAGGGGAGGGGTGTTGCCCTTTCCAGCCGAACTGATCGCTGGGAGCGGAGGACCAGCAGAAGCTAACAACGAGGTTAGGTGCCCGGAGACCGTGGCGTTTGGTGGTTGTTGGAGACGGATTGTTTTAGTTTGGGCGAGTTGTTGGCATGGCTGCGTCGTCCGGCGACGTTTCAGTGTTTCGAGCTTCATTATTGGCACATGGATACACGCAAAGCGATGGAGTTTCTCTTGGCATGCACACCATCTTCTTCTCTCCGATGAAAAAGTGCTAGCAAACAGGCATAATATGGCCTTGCATGCATTATGGATGGAAGAATCCGTCTTGCCTAACTAGGGCCACACCCACACCTATCAAAGGTTCTTGAGTAAGTAGCTCCTTTTTCCTTTTACCACAAAAGGGAAACCCTGTAGAAACAGATTTGCCTGTCAGTAAATCACTCAACAATAAGAGCTCAATCAAATCAGAACTTGCTGATCAATCACTCGAGGCAGGCACACAGTGCGCTTGACCTTTCGTCCGAATGCCGTTAAGAAGTGCACACCAAACACATTATGGAAGTTGTTGCACGTAAAAACTTGTGCTTTCTCTTGATCACTCATATTATTCATTGAAAGAGATGCGTGCGCCATGCGTTGTTTAACCAATCAATCGCCTGAAAAAGCTCCCGGGATTCGTCAAACACAAACTCTCTGGGATAAATTCATACACAAGTTGCACGGACAGATCGACCATGCTCATGGTTAGTTCGCGAACTATGGCAATTGCTATGCTATGGTATGATCTTCACATGAAGGTTGGTTGCAGGGCTTAGTTTTTAGGTCGGATGCGTTGTTTTTTATTGGTGATTATTGTTTAGTCTGGTCACGGGTCGACCTAACGATCGAATATTGTTTAAAATTGAGAAATATTAACAAAATGGTGGTCATGTACGTCTCCTGGATCTAAGATGTGAAGGGGGAGAAGCAACGTTGACTGGTTAGTTAGGAATATCAATCATGCAATTAAGTAGTTGTGGACAACAGTGCAGTAGCAGAATTGACATTTGAGAGGCCGGTTCATGGCACAGGCCAGGCTTAACTGGATCGGAGCCAACTAAATAAGGGAAGAAGTGGATAGGACCTGATCATGCTTTGGGTGGGTAAAATAATCATCGTATCATGTGTCATTGAGACATGTGAGAGTAAGTGTATCCGTAGCCAATTACTAGCTAGTGACATGCACTAGCAGGAATGCGTAAGAGCATGGCTAAGAGCAAGTATAATAAGGCTGACTCAGCAGGCTATAAGAATTAAAATATTGTTGTTTTGCTTAGGTGGATGAGAGAGAAGTGGAGAGAGAAGAGAGATGGGCTCTCATGCAAGAGCCAGCTCTTGTACGTGCTCCTAGGCACTTTGTGAGTATGTGTGGTGGGCCTTTTATACATAAAGTTATCAATCCTTAAAGCCAACTATTATACAAGTTAGCTATAAGCTGACTATAGCTGGCCTTATAGCCAGCACCCGGCTGTACTATTAGAATTGCTCTAATAGAAGAGCCGGCTGTCGGCTCTATGCAATTGCCATGTCACCAATAGTCTTCACAAAAGTAGACTCATACAATAGATTGGCTGTAAAATGGCTACAGAGATGGCTATAGCATTAAGTGCTTGCATGTGGAGGAGGCTAATTATTGGTAGGTGTTGAAATATTGGGCCCACTTTTAGTGGCCCAAATTAGATTTCAGTTTTTTCCTATAAATCTCAAAGCCCACATAGTGGCAGCCTTGTGAGTTTGAGCCCAAGTTGGTGGCAGCTCACTAGGGAGTGGCAAGGGGTGGGAAGTTTAGTCCCACATGGAAAGTTGGGAGGAAGTTAGACCACCTTATAAGGTGGGTTGTTCCACCACTAGTAAGTGAGTGAGAATAGGAGTGCTACACGCGCGCTCCTCCTCCTCCTCGCTCGCTCGACTCGACTCGTCACGACGCGCGCCGCGCTCGTGGTGAGTGGATTGAGCCTCGAGCCGAGACTTTCCTTACGGTTCGGGTCGCTCCCGGATCGTGGGCTATCTGTAACCGACTCGAAACGTTCGTGCGACGTGGGCGTGGCCCACGTTGCCTAGGGTTTCCCGAGCCTATATAATCTCCTGCCCGGCTACCGCAGAAACACATCCAATACACGAGTTTGCGCCGCCATCGTAGCCTACTCCATCCCGCGAGCCGACGTGCATCGGCGAACGGGAGAGCAGGTCTCCGGAACCGCTCGTCCTTGCGATTCTGTACGGGAGAGGGCGAATTAGGTTTTTGGGAAGCGCTCTGCGCGACTGCTCAAGCTCTTCATCACGGGTCGCCTTCCGTCCAAGTCGGGCGGTCTTGCCTACCGTCGTCTTCAACGCCATCTACTTCGACCCGTCGTCAACAACGTTGTCATCAACAACGTTATCGCCGCGACATCATCTCGCTACACCTCCACCGCCACCTCCACCGGATCGGTACGTGCGACATATCTCGATCCGTTTAGCGATGGATTTTGTACCGTTTGCTATGCTACTTGTTCATGTTGATCACTACATCTAGTATGTTCGAGTTTCACATGTTAGTAGTTACCGTCGTCATGCTTAATATTCTGGAATTAATCATGGAAATTGTGCCTAATTATCCAACAATCCAAAAACCTAAGTGTAGGCAATTTCCTGAGTTAACAATGGCTGGTTTTTCCGATGCACCGAGGCCGGATAAGTTTACCGGTGTGCACTTTAAGAGGTGGCAGTATAAGGCCATGCTCCGGCTTACTCATCCGAAAGTGTTCGAAGTTACCGATGGTTTACTCGAAGGAACTATATCCGACCAAGATCGAGAACAAGTTCAAGGAAAACAATACTCTCTTCGTCGGATGCGTTCTAAGTATTCTTGCCGATCGTCCGTGTGATGTGTACATGCACTTAACGGATGGTAAAGAGCTACGGGATGCAACTGAATGCTAAGTTCGGTGCAACCGATGCGAGCGATGAATCGTACATCATGGAGAGCTTCCATGACATCGGGATGGTTAACAACCGTTACGTAGTCGAACAAGCTCATGAGATACGAGTGCATTGCGAAAGAGCTTGAACTCCTTAAGTGTGCCTTACCCGACAAGTTTGTGGCTGGATGCATCATCGCTAAGTTGCCCCCTTCATGGAGGAACTTTGCCACAACTCTCAAACACAAGAGACAGGAGATATCGGTTGAAAATCCGATAGCGTCTCTTGATGTTGAGGAGAAAGCTCGGGCTAAGGATAATGCCGAGAAAGGAGAGGGTCATTCTAGCGCCAACATGGTGCGAAGAAACCCTACGAGCAAGAACAAAGGGAATAACAAGCCCTCCTTCAATAAGCCTATGAAGACTACAACCTTCAAGAAGAAGAAGATGATAAACAAAGCGGATCCGAGCTGCTTTACTCGTGGAGAGGCTGGCCACTTTTCTAAGGACTCGTCCAGAGAGGGCAGACCGCAAGAAAAAGGGGAGGCAAGTCAACACGGTGACCGCTAGCAATGCTTGATGGGTACGGTAATCTCTTTCTTGTTCTTTCGGTATTTCAATCTCCATGTTGGTGGATTGATACGGGTGCTAATGTTCATGTGTGTGCTCGACATATCCATGTTCACTTCTTACCGGGTCGCCCGGGATTCTTCCGTCTTGATGGGGAATGGGTCACATGCTTCGTTCGTGGTGTTGGCACGGTAGATCCGAAGTTCACTTCGGGGAAGATCGTGCGAGCCGAGGAACGTGCGACATGTCCCTACTATGAACAAGAATCTCGTTAGCGGCTCCCTTCTATGCGAGAGATGGGTTCAAGGTTGTTTTAGAGTCGAATAAAGTAGTTGTTTCCAAGTTTGGACAATTTATTGGTAAAGGCTATGAGTGCGGAGGCTTGTTCCGCTTTTCGCTTCGATTTCAGTAATAAGTCTGCGAACCATATTTGTGGCAATGTTAGTGATGATACCGGTGTTTGGCATTCTCGTTTATGTCACATTAATTTTGGTTTAATGTCTCGGCTATCCAGTTTAAGTTTAATTCCGAATTTTACCATTGCCAAAGGTTCTAAGTGCCATAGTTGTGTGCAATCAAAGCAACCTCGGAAGCCTCACAAGGCGGCCGAGGAGAGAAACTTAGCACCTCTAGAACTCATACATTCGATCTATGCGAGATGAATGGTGTGTTGACAAAAGGTGGAAAGAGATATTTCATGACATTGATTGATGATGCGACTAGATTTTGCTATGTTTATTTGTTGCGAACTAAAGATGAAGCTTTAGACTACTTTAAAATTTATAAGGCCGAAGTTGAAAATCAACTAGAGAGAAAGATCAAGCGTCTTAGGTCGGATCGTGGTGGTGAATATTTTCCTAAAATCTTTGATGAATTCTGTGAGGAACATGGCATTATTCATGAGAGGACTCCTCCCTATTCGCCCCAATCAAACGGGGTTGCCGAGAGGAAAAACCGCACGCTGACTGACTTGGTGAATTCCATGTTAGCCACTGCCTGGTTTATCAAAGGCATGGTGGGGGGAGGCTTTATTGACTTCATGTCATGTCCTGAATAGAGTTCCTAACAAGAATAAAGATAAAACCCCTTACGAGGAGTGGTGCTGGGAGAAAACCATCACTTTCGTATTTGCGCACATGGGGATGTTTGGCGAAAGTCAATATTCCAATTACTAAGAAGCGCAAACTCGGACCAAAGACGAGTGGATTGTATCTTTCTAGGTTATGCTCCGCGGAGTGTAGGCTATAGATTTTTAGTAGTTCAATCTGAAGTACCTGATATGCATGTTGATACTATTATGGAATCTCGTGATGCAACATTCTTTGAGAATATGTTTCCTATGAAAGATATGCATAGCATTGCTAGAATTTCTACCGAGATAGTTCCTGAATCTAGTACATCTAATGAGTATTTTGAACAATCACATGAGATTGTCATTGAGAAGGATGACAATGAAGCTCCTAAACGGAGCAAGAGACGGAGGATTGAAAAATCCTTTGGTGATGATTTCATTGTGTACCTTGTGGATGATACTCCCACGTCCATTGCAGAGGCATATGCATCTCCGGATGCGAGATGACTGGAAAGAAGCTGTCCATAATGAGATGGACTCGATTCTTTCTAATGGAACTTGGGAGTTGTCAGAACGACCCCACGGATGCAAGCCTGTAGGCTGCAAATGGGTGTTCAAGAAGAAGCTAAGACCTGATGGTACAAGGCGCGGCTTGTAGCGAAAGGCTACACACAGAGAGAAGGCGAAGATTACTTCGACACCTATTCACCTGTCGCTAGACTTACCACCATTCAAGTACTACTATCCATGGCTGCCTCCTATGGTCTTATCGTTCATCAAATGGACGTAAAGACAGCTTTCCTTAATGGAGAGTTGGAAGAGGAAATCTATATGGATCACCTCGATGGGTTTGTAGTAAAAGGTGCGAGAGAAAGGTGTGCAAGTTGCTGAAATCTTTATATGGCCCGAAACAAGCACCTAAGCAATGGCATGAGAAGTTTGACGAACTTTGACTTACGTAGGCTTTGTTGTCAATGAGGCCGACAAGTGTGTTTACTATCGCCATGGTGGGGGCGAAGGTGTTATCTTGTGTTTGTATGTGGATGATATTCGATATTTGGTACAAGCATGAAAGTAATACACGAGGTCAAGTCTTTCTTGTCAAAGTGCTTTGATATGAAAGATGCGGGAGAAGCTGATGTAATTCTGAACATCAAGCTTATTAAGAATGAGAGTGGGATTACTCTAACGCAATCCCATTATGTTGAAAAGATCTTGAGCCGGTTCGGCTATATTGATAGCAAGCCTTCTTCAACACCTTATGATCCCAGTGTGACACTACGCAAGAACCGGAGGATTGCCATAGATCAATTGAGATATTCTCGGATCGTTGGCTCACTCATGTACTTAGCGAGCGCGACTAGACCCGACATCTCTTTTGTCGTCGGCAAGTTGAGTAGATTCATGTCAAACCCGGTACTTGATCATTGGCATGCACTTGATAGGGTCATGCGCTACCTATGTGGTACAATGAGTTATGGGATTCACTATTCGGGGCACCCAGCCTGTGCTTGAAGGATATAGTGATTCGAATTGGATCTCGGATGTAGGCGATCCGTACGCCACAAGTGGGTATGTATTTACCTTTGGAGGTGGCGCGGTGTCATGGAGATCTTGTAAGCAAACCATATTGACGAGGTCAACTATGGAAGCGGAACTTATCGCTTTAGACACAACCACCTGTTGAATCGGAATGGTTGCGTGAGCTCTTGATGGACTTGCCTCGTGGTTGAAAAACTCTGTTCCGGCAATCCTTTTGAATTGTGACAATCAAACCGTAATTGTCAAAGTGAACAATTCTAAGGATAACGCGAAGTCATCAAGACACGTCAAGAGACGTTTGAAGTACTGTCGGGAAATTGCGAAACTCCGGAGTAATAATCGTTACATATATTCAAACGGACAAAAACCTGGCAGATCCCTTTACAAAGGGACTATCACGTAATGTGATAGAAAGTGCATCGAGGAGATGGGTTTGAGACCCGTTGATGTTACGCCATAGTGGTAACCCAACCTTTGTGATCGGAGATCCCGTGAATTAGGATCCGGGAAGAACAAACTAGTGGTTTAATTGAGGAGAGTATTATGTAACCCTCTCTATGTGAAGATGCACAACTCTCAATTGTCTGTAAGGCAGGTTGGCAACAAGCCTTAATGTGTTTATGTTGGCTACTTTAGCAAAGATGCTTGTCCTACGAGCATTCTTGAAATAACACACCTATATGAGTCCGATTGTTAAAACGTCGCAATCTATGAGATTTGGGTGATCTCTAGTAAACTCATGAAGAGACCACGAAGTATGACGCATATGCTTCACCCGCGGGGTAGGCTACCGGCAGCCATGTACTCGGTCATGACTTTGAGTGAAACCCGTTCACGCAAAACTTGCAATTCAAGGCTTAGTCCATTGTTCAAGTGTGAATGGATGTAGCTTAAGGTTCTAGGCGGAAGTTCAACTTAATGAGTCTCCGCTGAAACACTCGGTATATAAACAAGCGATGAGTATTGGTAAATCTCTAAATGGGGATTTGAGATCCGGTGGGGGATTGTTGAAATATTGGGCCCACTTTTAGTGGCCCAAATTAGATTTCAGTTTTTTCCTATAAATCTCAAAGCCCACATAGTGGCAGCCTTGTGAGTTTGAGCCCAAGTTGGTGGCAGCTCACTAGGGAGTGGCAAGGGGTGGGAAGTTTAGTCCCACATGGAAAGTTGGGAGGAAGTTAGACCACCTTATAAGGTGGGTTGTTCCACCACTAGTAAGTGAGTGAGAATAGGAGTGCTACACGCGCGCTCCTCCTCCTCCTCGCTCGCTCGTCTCGTCTCGACTCGACTCGACACGTCACGTCACGACGCGCGCCGCGCTCGTGGTGAGTGGATTGAGCCTCGAGCCGAGACTTTCCTTACTTTTTGCAGCTCGGGAAAACGAACGGAGTCCTAGACGGACGCGTCGCGGTTAGTCGGTTCGGGTCGCTCCCGGATCGTGGGCTATCCGTAACCGACTCGAAACGTTCGTGCGACGTGGGCGTGGCCCACGTTGCCTAGGGTTTCCCGAGCCTATATAATCTCTGCCCGGCTACCGCGAAACACATCCAATACACGAGTTTGCGCCGCCATCGTAGCCTACTCCATCCCGCGAGCCGACGTGCATCGGCGAACGGGAGAGCAGAGTCTCCGGAACCGCTCGTCCTTGCGATTCCGTACGGGAGAGGGCGAATTAGGTTTTGGGAAGCGCTGCGCGCGACCGCTCAAGCTCTTCATCACGGGTCGCCTTCCGTCCAAGTCGGGCGGTGCTGCCTACCGTCGTCTTCAACGCCATCTACTTCGACCCGTCGTCAACAACGTTGTCATCAACAACGTTACCGCCGCGACATCATCTCGCTACACCTCCACCGCCACCTCCACCGGATCGGTACGTGCGACATATCTCGATCCGTTTAGCGATGGATTTTGTACTGTTTGCTATGCTACTGTTCATGTTGATCACTACATCTAGTATGTTCGAGTTTCACATGTTAGTAGTTACTGTCGTCATGCTTAATATTCTGGAATTAATCATGGAAATTGTGCCTAATTATCCAACAGTAGGAAAAAGTAAACGTCAGCTAAAGTCCTTTGCATGCGTTGCATGCTGCCTCTTGTGGCTCGGGTAATGTGCTATAGCCGGGCTGCAAGTATAGAGCCCGCTCTATTCTCTCTCTTGTCTTATCTCTCCTCCACATAAGATTTTGCTGACATGGAAGATGCTATAGCCAGCTGACTAGGATCTATTATACTTGCTCTAATTGTAGTGTAGGATTATTCTTATCCATCTTGACGGCGGACCAATGAAATATCATATGGATGTACTTTAGGAGTAGCAGTTTATCGAATGGGGCATCCAATGCAGAAGAGCACTAGGAGCATCTCCACTGGCGCGACCCAAATAGGCGTCGGCTGGGGTGTCGGCACCTCCGTTTGGGGACATCGGCACAACATCCTCTATTTGGGGGAGCTGCTCCCACACCGGCGCCCCCAAACAGGCGGCCCCGATAGATAATTTGAATTTAAAATATCAAACACAACCATAGAAATTCGAATAAGTCTACGAATATGAAGTTGGGCCAAACACGGCCACCAAATACGAATAGGTTTTGGAATAAGAAGTTTGGGCCAATAGACGGCCACTAGATCGCCGTTTCCGGCGCAAAAAAAGGGCTTTGAAGCCAGATGATCGCATGATCACACGAAGGAGGTCACGGGTGGCGCAACCTCGACGACTTCATCATCGGCGGCCGGCGGCAGCTCCGTCGCTGCAACAGGATCCACGGTCGCCGGGGGAGGCATGAACGTCGACGGTGCCGGGGGAGACATGAACGCGGATGGTGCCGAGGTAGACATGAACGCGGACGGTGCCTGTGGAGACATGAACGCGAACGGTGCCGGGATAGACATGGACGGTGCCGGGGGAGACGCCGACGCAGCTCGCGCCGCCATCACCTATTGGCCGATGCGCTCGCGGTACATCTCGTGCCACGCCCGCGCCAAGGGGTCCATCTTCTTCATGTCGGCTATCAAGATTTTCGATTCTTGAGACATTTTGGCCAGCGATAGCTGCATCGCTTCGTTGTTGGCCTTCATGGCAGCGGCGTGAGCTTCCATCTTCGCCGCCTCCACCCTATCCCTCTCCAACTCGATCTTGGCGTCTTGCTTGTCGAGGATGGCCGTCCATCTGCGACAGCCGCATCTGCGAGATCGACGGCGCGTCCGCGCTGTACCCCGCGTAGTAACCTGGCGACGACGGGGAGCTCGAGATGCTATTCAGCCCGCCGCCCAAGGTCAGGCACGCTTCCGCAGAGGCCACCGCTTTCGCTGCGTCGAGGGCGGCGATGCGGCGCCTCCTGCGGTCGGCCGTGACGAAGGCGCGGCGTTCCATCTCCGTCTCCCAGTCCTCCTACGACATGGTCGCCGGCTTCTCCTTCGGCGCGATGGTGCGCGTCGAAGGCGGCGCCTTCGTCGGCGGCTTCGCTGCCTTCGCCGGAGCCCTTCTCTTCGGCGGCTGGGGAGAAATGAGCTGCGGAGGGGACGGGGTTTTGGGGGAGAAGATGTATATTTTGTTGTTGTGTGGCTGACAGGCGGCTCCCACGCCCAAAAATTTTAGCCTCGCGAGGCGTCGACGTGCCCGATTCGTGCCCTTGGCGAAGGGGCTGGCACGGGTTGCCGGCGCTTCTATTGGATTCCAAAAATCGCCAGCGCCGTTTGGGGCGCGCCGGTCCAAGCCCATTTTCGCCCCCAGACCCTAAAAAGCTACCGGGACCGTTATCGGAAGTGCCGGTGGAGATGCTCTAACTAGATTAGCGTAGTCAGCAAGTAAGACGAGCGATATTCATATGCCGGCTTTCACATGCATGAGACAAGCAAGAGTCGGGGCCAGCTAGCTCGTTGGGACCTTCTTCACACGACGCCCCACTTCCAGTTCACGGCATGGCAATTGGCAGTAGAAACAACAACGTTGGACGCTTGGACCCGAGTCTCGCCGGTGGGTCCCCGGTTAGGCCGTTCGGTGGTACGAGTAGGACCCGTCCCCGTCTTGGTAGCTTCCATGCCCTGCAAGCAATAGTTCTGGCCGGACTGGATTGCGTTGCAGCTTGCATGCACCAATCTTGTCCTCCTACGCTACAACAACTTTTGCATATTTTTCTCTTGCAGTACGGCGCACATTGCAGTGCAGCGGCTACTGCTCGAGTAGTGAGTACAGATGAGGACAAAAGATCAGACCCGTCGTGAGCTGGTGGTGGTCTGGTGACGGCACCACGGAATGATGATCGGGAACGCGCGCCCAGCTTTGTCGCGTCCAAAGTGACGGTTTACATCTGTACGGATAAAAAATACGTATGGCCCAGCTCAACAGCGCGATGCATAGGACGGCGTTTGGTTACCTGGGTTCGATTTGGGTACTGCTGCCCTAGTAAGAAAAAGGGATTTCTATTTTCGTGCCCCTGCTTCGTTAGTTGTACTCAGTTTTTTCCAGCCCCTTAGTTTTTCCTCAGCTTTTCCCTCCCTCTAGTTTGAAACCCCTCGAAGACGCGGGTTGCCGTCAGATCAGAGGCCTTACCGTTACCGTCAGGTCAGTTCCTCTCTACGAGTCTCGTCTTGACGGGTAGCCATCCATCTACTGACTGACGCGTGGGCCGTTTTATTTCTCGATTGTATACGCGGTCTTGCTAATGATAAATGGGGCCGCTCTATGGACTTGCCGCGACCAATGACCAGTGGGTCGTCTATTTATTTATAGAAAATTATATATTGCCGCTCGTGGGGCCTCACGTGACCAATGACCGCTGTGGCGGTGACTATTTTCGCGACTTAATCTAAAGTGACTCTTATGCTAAACATTGTGCATCCCGACGTTGACCTAGTAGTGGCGGCGAGCATAGCCGTTCTGACCATGCCGATATTGGCATCGGCATCGGCATCGTTTGGAGGATGTGGGGCTCGAATAATAGTGGAAAGGCGATATTATTTTTTACATGCATAATATATAGAAAATAGCTAGATCTCTAAATCGATGCATATGAAGCTACATATATATTCTTGGTCATAATCCCCTTATCTAAAGGGGATGGATGCATGGCTTCACGTCGTCGTCGCTTTCATCGTCAGTATCTTTGTCGTCTAAGTAGTAGTACCTCCTGCACATTGTTCCGTCGAACACCTTCACTGTGAGCACATCATCGCCTTCATATTTGAAGTGTACGTAGCAGCCGAATCCACACCGTGCGCGATGGAGAATTTCTTCCAGCCCTTGTCGAGGTACATCCGGCCTTGTCCGTCAAATAGGACCTCCACGGTCCAGAGACGAGGACCGCGATCAGTCGCTCGCGGATACACCTTAGGCTGGCTCTGGCCGTCAAGATAGTCCGCAAACTTTTTTGGGAGTTCCTGCAAAGAGATCGAGCGCCGATCGTTTGAAATTAAAGGTTTTTAGAACATGCCCATAATTAATCACATGTATCATATATGTGGGAACGCGTACGTACCTTCTTGACCAAAGGGTCTTCATAGACGACGATGAAGAACTCCTCTATGATCAATGGCAGGGTTGACGGTGGTGGTGGCAATGATGATGATCCACTTCCCCTTCCCCTTCCCTTCCCCTTCGGGTCCGCGTCCGAGACGTGGAAGCCATGGCAATGGATGATCAAGTGTATGTGAACGAAGAAGAGAGAGGCGGAACCTATTGACACAAGGGATGGCCGTGTGGGTGTTTATAAGGGAGAGATGACCGTTGTAGGGCTTTACACAATAAAATAAGGAGGAGGTGAACGTTGGTGGGGGTTTACACAATAAATTAAGGAGGAGATGACCGTTGTGGGGGTTTACACAATAAATTAAGGAGGAGACGACCGTTGTGGGGGTATATATCTCAACAAAAAAGTAATGCGGACTATCTTGACGGAAATGGAACTTCGTGATATAGTTTATCATTTTACCGTGAAAAGTAATGCCTAAAAGAAATGGTAATTCGTGATAGTTTATCATTTACCTTAATGGCTACAACAAATCGTTGATGGTTTATCATTTTTTGCGTGAAAAGTAATGGCTACAAGAAATGGGTGATGGTGTATCATTTTTTGTGTGCAAAGTAATGGCTACAACAAAATCGGTGATGGTTTATCGTTTTTTGCGTGAAAAGTAATGGCTACAAGAAATGGGTGATGGTGTATCATTTTTTGCGTGAAAAGTAATGGCTACAACAAAATCGGTGATGATTTATCGTTTTTTGCGTGAAAAGTAATGGGTACAAGAAATGGGTGATGATGTATCATTTTTGTGCGTGAAAAGTAATGGCTACAACAAATCGGTGATGGTTTATCGTTTTTTGCGTGAAAAGTTATGGCTACAAGAAATGGGTGATGGTGTATCATTTTTTGCGTGAAAAGTAATGGCTACAACAAAATCGGTTATGATTTATCGTTTTTTGCGTGAAAAGTAATGGGTACAATCCCTACAAGAAATGGGTGATGGTGTATCATTTTTTTGCGTGAAAAGTAATGGCTACAACAAATCGGTGATGGTTTATCATTTTTTGCGTGAAAAGTAATGCCTAAAAAGAGTTTATAATTTAGCTCGTGAAAAATAATGCGAGAAAACCAAACTTTGCATGAAGCTAACCGACGACAGAGAGAGAGAGGGTGGTGGCCCCGACCAGAGAGAGAGATAGGGGTTATCCTGCCCGTTAGATCATACGATCAACGGTCGGCGGGCACGATTCACGTGACATGGGCTAGACCAATCAGGGCAATGTTGGGCGTCTGTGAGAGTTTGTGAAGGGAGAGGGCAAAACTGACTAGTATCAAGAAACCAAGGGCAAGTGAGTAGTAAACAGACTAAGGGATTCAAATATGAGATTTAAAAAATGGAAAATGCGTGTTTTGTACAATGAAACCCATCTTGGCCTACCTCAAACTATTTGCAATACAAATCTACATGAGTGTGAAAATTATGGCCTCATTCGGACAAAGTATGTTTTGGGGAAAGCTGTTTTGGGTAGGGCTTATTATGGAAAACCATGCACCTTCATAGCTACTAGGTGATTTGAGAAGTGGCAATTTGTGGTGAAACTTGATTTATCTATGATTTATCTACGATTTGAGAAGTGACAATTTGTGGTAAAGACTCCATGAGTAAGTGCCACTCTTTTTCGGAATTTTTTGCACATTAAATAACTCATTTAACTAGTTAATCCCATTTGTTGACTCTCTGTTGACCAGCCACTTGAGGGTAAAACTGAGTATATTACACTAGCCAGTATTAGCACTCAAGGAGAAAACTGAGCACACAAAAAATGCTAGTATATGACTCGGGGGTATGCCCGAGTATATCTAAATTTCCGGTGGTTAGACCCGAGGACGCGTGTTGCGGTGCGAGAAGTGGAAGACGTGCCATTGTTGACGCGTGTCGCGGTGCAGACGTGCAAATAGTGGACGCGTAGGACGCGGGTCGCATTTAGGACGCGTAAGCCCCTCCCTCCCTCTGCACACAGTCGTCTCATTCTCGCTCACGCACAAAACCACCCCTCTCACGTCCCATCAACTTCTCCAAATCGAAAAAACCCCAACCGCCGTACGCACGCTACCCTGCCGGCGATGGAGAAGAAGAATGCGCCGGCTGCCGTCGCCTCCGAGCCCGTCGCCTCTGAGCTCGTCGCCTCCGAGCGCGTCGCCGCCGAGCCCGTCGCCGCCGAGCGCGTCGCCGCCGAGCGCGCCGCCTCCGAGGGTGGCGCATCCAAGCGCGGCGCCTCCGTGAACTGGACCTCTCTCTCGGCTGATGGACCACTTCACAAGATCGGCCAATGCTTACTGGCGAACGAGGAGTACGCCGACACCTACTCTGCTATGAGGCAAGTCCGTAGAAATTGGCGCTCAGGTTTGCCCGAGCCCGACGTGCACCCGGACGAATGGATCATGCTACACCACGCCCTTCCACGCGTCGCTGAGTTCACCTTCCTCCAACTCGGCACATCACGCTACGTCACCATAGATCTATCGGAAGTTCATACAAGGTTCAAATTCCTCCATATCTACCTTTTTATTTTCAATCCTAAACACATCTTAGTGTTGAATGTTATCTTCATCAATATATTTTAGATACTACTTCGTCGGCTTTTGCCGTGGTGTCATCGTGCTTGCCCAGAAGAACCCGCCGCACAAGATACGGCTGCTGAACCCATGATACGTCTCCGACGTATCGATAATTTCTTATGTTCCATTCCACATTATTGATGATATCTACATGTTTTATGCATACTTTATGTCATATTTATGCATTTTCCGGCACTAACCTATTAACGAGATGCCGAAGAGCCAGTCTTTGTTTTCAGTTGTTTTTGGTTTCGAAATCCTAGTAAGGAAATATTCTCGGAATTGGACGAAATCAACGCCCAGGGGCCTATTTTGCCACGAAGCTTCCAGAAGACCGAAGAGATGACGAAGTGGGGCCACGGGGCGCCGCCACACTAGGGCGGCGCGGCCCAGGGGGGGCCCGTGCGGCCCTGCTGTGTGGGGCCCCCGTGACTCTCCCGACTCCGCCCTTCCGCCTACATATAGTCTTCGTCGCGAAACCCCCAGTACCGAGAGCCACGATACGGAAAACCTTACTGAGATGCCGCCGCCGCCAATCCCATCTCGGGGGATTCAGGAGATCGCCTCCGGCACCCTGCCGGAGAGGGGAATCATCTCCCGGAGGACTCTTCACCGCCATGGTCGCCTCCGGAGTGATGAGTGAGTAGTTCACCCCTGGACTATGGGTCCATAGCAGTAGCTAGATGGTCGTCTTCTCCTTATGTGCTTCATTGTCGGATCTTGTGAGCTGCCTAACATGATCAAGATCATCTATCTGTAATGCTATATGTTGTGTTTGTCGGGATCCGATGGATAGAGAATACTATGTTATGTTGATTATCAATCTATTACCTATGTGCTGTTTATGATCTTGCATGCTCTCCGTTATTAGTAGAGGCTCTGCCAAGTTTTTACTCTTAACTCCAAGAGGGAGTATTTATGCTCGATAGTGGGTTCATGCCTCCATTAAATTTGGGACGGTGATGAAAAGTTCTAAGGTTGTGGATGTGCTGTTGCCACTAGGGATAAAACATTGATGCTATGTCCGAGGATGTAGTTATTGATTACATTACGCACCATACTTAATGCAATTGTCTGTTGTTTGCAACTTAATACTGGAAGGGGTTCGGATGATAACCTGAAAGTGGACTTTTTAGGCATAGATGCATGCTGGATAGAGGTCTATGTACTTTGTTGTAATGCCCAATTAAATCTCACAATACTTATCATATCATGTATGTGCATTGTCATGCCCTCTCTATTTGTCAATTGCCCGACTGTAATTTGTTCACCCAACATGCTATTTATCTTATGGGAGAGACACCTCTAGTGAACTGTGGACCCCGGTCCATTCTTTTACATTGAATACAATCTACTGCAATCCTTATTCTACTGTTTTCTGCAAACAATCATCATCCACACTATACATCTAATCCTTTGTTACAACAAGCCGGTGAGATTGACAACCTCACTGTTTCGTTGGGGCAAATTACTTTGGTTGTGTTGTGCAGGTTCCACGTTGGTGCTGGAATCCCTGGTGTTGCGCCGCACTACATCCCGCCGCCATCAATCTTCGACGTGCTTCTTGACTCCTACTGGTTCGATAAACCTTGGTTTCTTACTGAGGGAAACTTGTTGCTGTACGCATCACACCTTCCACTTGGGGTTCCCAACGGGCGTGTGCTTTACGCGTCATCAAGCTAAATTTCTGGCGCCGTTGCTGGGGAACTGAAGAAAGGTTACACCACAAAGATTTCTAAACTCCCACGTCAACTACACGCCAGCAAGTAAATTTCTGGCGCCGTTGTCGGGGAGATCAAGACACGCTGCAAGGGGAGTCTCCACAATCCAATCTCTTTACTTTGTTTTTGTCTTGCTTTATTTTATTTACTACTTTGTTTGCTGCATTATATCAAAACACACAAAAAATTAGGTTCTAGCTTTAATTTATTTACTGTCTTGCACTCTATATCAAAAACAAAAAAAAATTAGTTACTTGCATTTATTTTATCTAGTTTGCTTTATTTACTACTGCTAAAATGGGTACTCCTGAAAATACTAAGTTGTGTGACTTCACAACCACAAATAATAATGATTTCTTATGCACACCTATTGCTCCACCTGCTACTACACCAGAATTCTTTGAAATTAAACCTGCTTTACTGAATCTTGTTATGAGAGAGCAATTTTCTGGTGTTAGTTCTGATGATGCTGCTGCCCATCTCAATAATTTTTTTGAATTGTGTGAAATGCAAAAGTATAAAGATGTAGATGGTGACATTATAAAATTAAAATTGTTTCCTTTCTCATTAAGAGGAAGAGCTAAAGATTGGTTGCTATCTCTGCCTAGAAATAGTATTGATTCATGGACTAAATGCAAGGATGCTTTTATTGGTAGATATTATCCCCCTGCTAAAATTATATCTTTAAGGAGTAGCATAATGAATTTTAAACAATTGGATAATGAGCATGTTGCACAAGCTTGGGAAAGAATGAAATCTTTGGTTAAAAATTGCCCAACCCATGGATCGACTACTTGGATGATCATCCAAACCTTTTATGCAGGATCGAATTTCTCTTCACGGAACCTATTGGATTCAGCTGTTGGAGGTACCTTTATGTCCATCACTCTTGGTGAAGCAACAAAGCTTCTTGGTAATATGATGATTAATTACTCTGAATGGCACACGGAAAGAGCTCCACAAGGTAAGAAGGTAAATTACTGTCGAAGAAACCTCTTCCTTGAGTGATAAGATTGATGCTATTATATCTATGCTTGTGAATGATAGGACTAATGTTGATCCTAATAATGTTCCGTTAGCTTCATTGGTTGCCCAAGAAGAACATGTTGATGTAAACTTCATTAAAAATAATAATTTCAACAACAATACTTATCGGAACAATTCTAGTAACAACTATAGGCCTTATCCTTATAATAATGGTAACGGTTATGGTAATTCCTATGGGAATTCTTACAACAATAATAGGAACACACCCCCTGGACTTGAAGCTATGCTTAAAGAATTTATTAGTACACAAACTGCTTTTAACAAATCTGTTGAGGAAAAACTCAATAAAATTGATATTCTTGCTTCTAAGGTTGATAGTCTTGCCTCTGATGTTGATCTTTTGAAATTGAAAGTTATGCCTAATAAGGATATTGAAAATAAAATTGTTACTACAGCAAATGCCATCCAAGTTAGAATTAATGAGAATATAAGATTTATGGCCGAATTGCATGCTAGGTGGGAAAGAGAAGAAAATGAAAAACTAGCTAAAGATAATAATGTAGCTAAAGTTTGGACTATTACCACCACTAGCAATGCTAATGCTCCACATGTTGCTGCACCTCCTACTAATAATGGTAAAATAATTGGTGTTGGCAATGTTTCCACTTCTAATGCAAAGCACTGCAAAGCTGCCGGAAGCTGCTGAAACTGCACTCGTGATAAAGCTGCTGAAATTTTTTCCAACATTGGGGATGATGATCCCATTGCTTTAGATTATAATGGTTTGGATTTTGATGATTGCCACATCTCTGAATTTATAAAGTTCTTACAAAAACTTGCTAAAAGTCCCAACGCTAGTGCTATAAATTTGGCCTTTACAAAACATATTACAAATGCTCTCATAAAAGCTAGAGAGGAGAAACTAAAACTTGAAACTTCTATTCCTAGAAAGTTAGAGGATGGTTGGGAGCCCATCATTAAGATGAAGGTCAATGATTTTGATTGTAATGCTTTATGTGATCTTGGTGCAAGTATTTCCGTTATGCCTAAGAAAATTTATGATATGCTTGACTTGCCACCATTGAAGAATTGTTATTTGGATGTTAATCTTCTTGATAATTCTATAAGGAAATCTTTGGGGAGAGTTGATAATGTTCGCATTACCGTTAACAATAACCTTGTCCCCGTTGATTTTGTTGTCTTGGATATTGAATGCAATGCATCTTGTCCCATTATATTGGGAAGACCTTTTCTTGAACTGTTGGAGCTATCATTGATATGAAGGAAGGAAATATTAAATATCAATTTACTCTCAAGAAAGGTATGGAACACTTCCCTAGAAAGAGAATGAAGTTACCTTTTGATTCTATTATTAGAACAAATTATGATGTTGATGCTTCATCTCTTGATAACACTTGATATACACTTTCTGCGCCTAGCTGAAAGGCGTTCAAGAAAAGCGCTTATGGGAGACAACCCATGTTTTTACTACAGTACTTTTATTTTATATTTGAGTCTTGGAAGTTATTTACTACTGTAGCAACCTCTCCTTATCTTAGTTCTGTGCATTGTTGTGCCAAGTAAAGTCGTTGATAGTAAGGTTCATACTAGATTTGGATTACTGCGCAGAAACAGATTTCTTTGCTGTCACGAATTTCGACCTGCCTCTCTGTAGGTAGCTCATAAAAATATGCCAATTTACGTGCGTGATCCTCAGATATGTACGCAACTTTTATTCAATTTGGGAATTTTCATTTGAGCAAGTCTGGTGCCTCAATAAAATCCGTCCTTACGGACTGTTCTATTTTGACAGATTCTGCCTTTTATTTCGCATTGCCTCTTTTGCTATGTTGGATGAATTTCTTTGTTCCATTAATGTCCAGTAGCTTTGTGCAATGCCCAGAAGTGTTAAGAATGATTATGTCACCCCTGAACATGTAAATTTTGATGGTGCACTAACCCTCTAATGAGTTGTTTTGAGTTTGGTGTGGAGGAAGTTTTCAAGGATCAAGAGAGGGAGATGATACGATATGATCAAGGAGAGTGAAAGCTCTAAGCTTGGGGATGCCCGGTGGTTCACCCCTGCATATTTTAAGAAGACTCAAGCGTCTAAGCTTGGGGATGCCCAAGGCATCCCCTTCTTCATCGACAATATTATCAGGTTCCTCCCCTGAAACTATATTTTTATTCCATCACATCTTATGTGCTTTGCTTGGAGTGTCGGTTTGTTTTTGTTTTTGTTTTTGTTTGAATAAAATGGATCCTAGCATTCATTGTGTGGGAGAGAGACACGCTCCGCTGTTGCATATGGACAAATATGTCCTTAGGCTTTACTCATAGTATTCATGGCAAAGGTTGAATCTTCTTCGTTAAATTGTTATATGGTTGGAATCGGGAAATGCTACATGTAGTAATTCTAAAATGTCTTGAATAATTTGATACTTGGCAATTGTTGTGATCATGTTTAAGCTCTTGCATCATATACTTTGCACCTATTAATGAAGAAATACATAGAGCTTGCTAAAATTTGGTTTGCATATTTGGTCTCTCTAAAGTCTAGATAATTTCTAGTATTGAGTTTTGAACAACAAGGAAGACGGTGTAGAGCCTTATAATGTTTACAATATGTCTTTTATGTGAGTTTTGCTGCACCGGTTCATCCTTGTGTTTGTTTCAAATAACCTTGCTATCCTAAACCTTGTATCGAGAGGGAATACTTCTCATGCATCCAAAATCCTTGAGCCAACCACTATGCCATTTGTGTCCACCATACCTACCTACTACATGGTATTTCTCCGCCATTCCAAAGTAAATTGCTTGAGTGCTACCTTTAAAATTTCTATCCTTTACCTTTGCAATATATAGCTCATGGGACAAATAGCTTAAAAACTATTGTGGTATTGAATATGTACTTATGCACTTTATCTCTTATTAAGTTGCTTGTTGTGCGATAACCATGTTCCCGGGGACGCCATCAACTACTCTTTGTTGAATATCATGTGAGTTGCTATGCATGTCCGTCTTGTCCGAAATAAGGGAGATTTACCACTCATTTAATGGTTAGAGCATGCATAATGTTAGAGAAGAACATTGGGCCGCTAACTAAAGCCATGAATCATGGTGGAAGTTTCAGTTTTGGACATATATCCTCAATCTCATATGAGAACATTAATTGTTGCTACATGCATATGCATTAAAGATGAGTCCATTATCTGTTGTCTATGTTGTCCCGGTATGGATGTCTAAGTTGAGAATAATCAAAAGCGAGAAATCCAATGCGAACTTTCTCCTTAGACCTTTGTACAGGCGGCATAGAGGTACCCTTTGTGACACTTGGTTAAAACATGTGTATTGCGATGATAATCCCGGTAATCCGAGCTAATTAGGACAAGGTGCGGGCACTATTAGTATACTATGCATGAGGCTTGCAACTTGTAAGATATAATTTACATGACACATATGCTTTATTACTACCGGTGACAAAATTATTTCATGTTTTCAAAACCAAAGCTCTAGCACAAATATAGCAATCGATGCTTTCCTCTTTGAAGGACCTTTCTTTTACTTTTATGTTGAGTCAGTTCACCTATCTCTCTCCACCTCAAGAAGCAAACACTTGTGTGAACTGTGCATTGATTCCTACATACTTGCATATTGCACTTGTTATATTACTTTAGATTGACAATATCCATGAGATATACATGTTATAAGTTGAAAGCAACCGCTGAAACTTAATCTTCCTTTGTGTTGCTTCAATACCTTTACTATGAATTTATTGCTTTATGAGTTAACTCTTATGCAAGACTTATTGATGCTTGTCTTGAAAGTACTATTCATGAAAAGTCTTTGCTTTATGATTCGAGTTGTTTACTCATGTCATTACCATTGTTTTGATCGCTGCATTCATTACATATGTTTACAATAGTATGATCAAGGTTATGATGGCATGTCACTCCAGAAATTATCTTTGTTATCGTTTACCTGCTCGGACGAGCAGGAACTAAGCTTGGGGATGCTGATACGTCTCCGACGTATCGATAATTTCTTATGTTCCATGCCACATTATTGATGATATCTACATGTTTTATGCATACTTGATGTCATATTTATGCATTTTCCGGCACTAACCTATTAACGAGATGCCGAAGAGCCAGTTGATGTTTTCTCGCTGTTTTTGGTTTAGAAATCCTAGTAAGGAAATATTCTCGGAATTGGACGAAATCAACGCCCAGGGGCCTATTTTGCCACGAAGCTTCCAGAAGACCGAAGAGATGACGAAGTGGGGCCACGGGGCGCCGCCACACTAGGGCGGCGCGGCCCAGGGGGGGCCCGCGCGGCCCTGCTGTGTGGGGCCCCCGTGACTCTCCCGACTCCGCCCTTCTGCCTACATATAGTCTTCGTCGCGAAACCCCCAGTACCGAGAGCCACGATACGTAAAACCTTACTGAGACGCCGCCGCCGCCAATCCCATATCGGGGGATTCAGGAGATCGCCTCCGGCACCCTGCCGGAGAGGGGAATCATCTCCCGGAGGACTCTTCACCGCCATGGTCGCCTCCGGAGTGATGAGTGAGTAGTTCACCCCTGGACTATGGGTTCATAGCAGTAGCTAGATGGTCGTCTTCTCCTTATGTGCTTCATTGTCGGATCTTGTGAGCTGCCTAACATGATCAAGATCATCTATCTGTAATGCTATATGTTGTGTTTGTCGGGATCCGATGGATAGAGAATACTATGTTATGTTGATTATCAATCTATTACCTATGTGTTGTTTATGATCTTGCATGCTCTCCGTTATTAGTAGAGGCTCGGCCAAGTTTTTACTCTTAACTCCAAGAGGGAGTATTTATGCTCGATAGTGGGTTCATGCCTCCATTAAATCCGGGACAGATGACGAAAGTTCTAAGGTTGTGGATGTGTCTGTTGCCACTAGGGATAAAACATTGATGCTATGTCCGAGGATGTAGTTATTGATTACATTACGCACCATACTTAATGCAATTGTCTCGTTGTTTGCAACTTAATACTGGAAGGGGTTCGGATGATAACCTGAAAGTGGACTTTTTAGGCATAGATGCATGCTGGATAGCGGTCTATGTACTTTGTCGTAATGCCCAATTAAATCTCACTATACTTATCATATCATGTATGTGCATTGCCATGCCCTCTCTATTTGTCAATTGCCCGACTGTAATTTGTTCACCCAACATGATATTTATCTTATGGGAGAGACACCTCTAGTGAACTGTGGACGCCGGTCCATTCTTTTACATTGAATACAATCTCATCGCAATACTTATTCTACTCGTTTTCACGCAAACAATCATCATCCACACTATACATCTAATCCTTTGTTACGAGCAAGCTCGGTGAGATTGACAATCTCACTGTTTCGTTGGGGCAAAGTACTTTGGTTGTGTTGTGCAGGTTCCACGTTGGCGCCGGAATCCCTGGTGTTGCGCCGCACTACATCCCGCCGCCATCAACCTTCGACGTGCTTCTTGACTCCTACTGGTTCAATAAACCTTGGTTTCTTACTGAGGGAAACTTGTTGCTGTACGCATCACACCTTCCACTTGGGGTTCCTAACGGGCGTGTGCTTTACGCGTCATCAAGCTAAATTTCTGGCGCCGTTGCCGGGGAACTGAAGAAAGGTTACACCACAAATATTTCTAAACTCCCACGTCAACTACACGCCAGCAACCCACTCACAGAGAAATCGAACACTATGTTTGAGGCGCAGATGCCATCTGTTTTTCTGAAATCCGTCGTTGTTATCAAATCCCCGACTATGGTCTTCGTTGCCGCACATTACCCGTCGGAAATTGGTTGGGTCGATGAGAGCACTCCAACTAAGGATATAAATGAAGATTGGGGAGAAGGAAGATTTTCGATCAAGAACCATTGTCTGCGTTGCATTACCCCGTTCAATAGTGAACTGTATGCAGTAGTTGCGGACAATTTTGAGATCAGAAGAATAGTGTGCACCAATGTACAGTTGCAGCAGCGCGCGAGCACTATCAAGATGGAGACACTAATTTCATTTCCAGAACTTGGACGTCAGAAGTTCTACCTTCGAAGTCGGATGGTGATCTCGCTGCTTGTGTTGTTGGTCGGCGAGGCTTTGGCGGGCAAACCATTGGTGTACCGTGTGGACACTCGAGCCGCTCTCTCCATCCGGTCGATAACATTGGCGGTAATGCCTTCTTCGTGAATTATATCCGGTGTATCTCCGTCGACACCGGAGTGTACCCGACACTTCGACTCGGCAGCATCTACTACGCGGATTTGGGTTATATCGAGAGTACTCTCATGATACAAAGGCTCGGGATGAGTGGCCAGTACGTGTGGATAGAATAGGAAGCTACGGTATGAGAAATGAATACAAGCCATACCGTTTGGAGGATGTATTGGCCGCACACTGCAGACGGAAGGAGTTCAATGAATATTTCCTTGGGGAAATGCACGAATGGAGCGACGAAGAAATATATGAGGAGGAATGAAGAACAAATTCATTCATCCTAATCTTCTTGTTGTCCATACATTGCGTGCGTCTTGTATATTTTTCAGCTTAGTTTGTCGTGAACATTAACAACGTTATTGCTCGCTTTTGGTCTGTCGTATGCGCTTTATGTATTATACTTAGTTTTGTGATTATGCTATTGTGAATTTATCATATACTAGCTTCTAGATTTGCTACTAGATTTGCTGCCATATTGGGCAAAAAACGAGGGCCAAAAGGCATAAATAACCTCGTAGATTTGCTACTAGATTTGCTGCCATATTGAAGAAAGACGAGAAATAGAAGCTTCTCCGGATTTGATACTAATTTGGTGAAAAAGACAGAGAGAGAAAGAGGGGAAAAGGTGCTCTTAAAAATGCCAATTTGGGCCGAGAGAGACAAAACCCAGCTCCCGCTCACGTGCAACCAAACGCTTCTCGTCCCGTCCCACGCGGTCCCTTTCTACCAGCCCCACGCGACGCGGCCCCACACGACGCGGCCCCACGTACGACGCGGCGCAACACGTCGCCACGTAACGTCCAAATAAACGGATTCCTTCCGTCTGAGCTCCTTCTGCGGGTTTCAGACATAGGCTTGGGGAAAACTGAGGAAAAACTAAGGGGCTGGGGAAAACTGAGTACAACTAACGACCTGGGAGAAACGTAGTCTGGATTGCATCAGTTGGTACCCAGGTGCCACTTTGTTTTGTTGGTCGCATGTTTTTTCTGGCCTCATCTATATGGCAAGATCTTACCTCACGTCCTGACCCATCACAAGCATCGGCACGTTCTTAATGATGAATTATAGTGGCAGGGTTACAGTGGTGAATTCTCTACTTACCTCAATAGCAAACTTCACCATGTGTTCCATTCAAATTAACCCCAAAATTTTAGAGCATGTGGAAAAAATAAGAAGGCACTGTCTTTGGAACAAGAAAACAGAGGATGGAGAGAAAAGAAATTCCCTAGCTGCCTGGGATATGGTCTGCAAGCCAAATGACAAAGGAGGATTAGGTGTTCTAAATCTCAAAATACAGAATGAAGGACTACTCCTCAAGTATCTACACACGTTTTATAACAAAGCAGACATTCCTTGGGTTCACTTACTATGGAATACCTATTATAATGGGAAAGTACCACATAACTTGAAACCATGTGGATCAAATTGGTGGCGCAGTATTTTTAATCTTTCTCCTATCTACAGAGGAATCTCTATGAGTAATATTAATGATGGAAGAAGCACACTCTTTTGGAAGGACAAGTGGTTGCAAGACATTAACTCGGAAATATTTCCCACAGCCTTTTCCTTCACCAAAAAAGAAGATATATCAGTCAGGGATTTTTTAACCTCTCAACATTTATCACAGAATTTCCACCTGCCATTAACACCACAAGCTCTTGATGAACTCAGAACTTTACAGAGTCTAGCTGGCCACATTGACTTTTCCACTGATACTCATGATTCCTGGACCTATGAATGGGGTACTGGGGAATACTCCCCAAAGGCTTATTATAAATTCTGCTTCAGAGAATGCACTGCTCATAAAGCCTTTGTTTGGTTATGGAAATCCAAGTGCACCCCAAAACTGAAATTCTTTTGGTGGCTAGTGCTAGTGGATAGGCTGAATACCAGAAATATGCTCAGAAGAAGAAACTACACCATCAATTCCACATACAATTGTCTGATGTGCTCCTCACCACCGGAAGAAACCATTGAACATCTGATCTTTCACTGTGATTTTAGTAAAGCATGTTGGAGCAAATTACATATGGTGTGGACAACAAATGGGGACAGACTGGAGATCATAGAAAAAGGTCATGATGCTTGGCAAAAACCCCTATACATGGAAATAGTGATTGTTGCATCCTGGAGCATATGGAAAGAAAGAAACAATAAACTCTTCAATGGTATAGATCCAGATATTCAATCCTGGACTAGAAGATTCAAGCAAGATTTTGCTCTGCTGGAACACAGAACAAAGAAGGACTTGCATCCCTCCATTACCAAACTATTAGACACTCTTTAGAACTCTTCTCCCCTACTCCCTTGTGTCTCTGTCAGAGCTTGTAAAAATGTAAAAATTGTAACTTTACTTAGGCTTTCAGGCCCCATATTGACATAGGTAACAGTAGGAGCCTTTCCTACTGTTAGAGCTTTCAAAAAAAAAAAAGAGATAAAGTGCATAAGTACATATTCAATACCACAATAGTTTTTAGGCTATTTGTCCCATGAGCTATATATTGTAAGGTAGAGTATAGAAATTTTAAAGGTAGCACTCAAGCAATTTACTTTGGAATGGCGGAGAAATACCATGTAGTAGGTAGGTATGGTGGACACAAATGGCATAGTGATTGGCTCAAGTATTTTGGATGCATGAGAAGTATTCCCTCTCGATGGATTTAGGCTAGCAATGTTATTTGAAACAAACACAAGGATGAAGCGGTGCAGCAAAAATCACATAAAAGACATATTGTAAACATTATAAGACTCTACACCATCTTCCTTGTTGTTCAAACTCAATACTAGAAATTATCTAGACTTTAGAAGACCAAATATGCAAACCAAATTTTAGCATATATATGTTCTTCATTAATAGGTGCAAAGTATAAGTGCAAGAGCTTAAACATGAGCACAACAATTGCCAAGTATCACATGTCCAAGACATTATAGCAAATTACTACATGTATCATTTTCCAATTCCAACCATATAACAATTTAACGAAGAAGAAACTTATGTGAATATTATAGGTAAAGCCTAAGGACATATTTGTCCATGTGTACAGCAACGGAGCGTGTCTCTCTCCCACACAAAGAATGCTAGGATCTGTTTTATTCAAACAAAACAAAAACAAAAACAAACCGACGCTCCAAGCAAAGCACATAAGATGTGACGGAATAAAAATATAGTTTCGGGGGAGGGAACTTTGATAATGTTGTCGATGAAGAAGGGGATGCCTTGGGCATCCCCAAGCTTAGACGCTTGAGTCTTCTTGATATATGCAGGGGTAGACCACCGGGGCATCCCCAAGCTTAGAGCTTTCACTCTCCTTGATCATGTTACATCATCTCCCTATCTTGATCCTTGAAAACTTCCTCCACACCAAACTCAAAACAACTCATTAGAGAGTTAGTGCACAATTAAAATTTACATGTTCAGAGGTGACATAATCATTCTTAACACTTCTGGACATTGCACAAAGCTACTGAAAGACCAGTGGACCCGAAGAAATCCATCCAACATAGCAAAACGAGGCAATGCGAAATAAAAGGCAGAATCTCGCCTAAACGGAACAGTTCGTGAAGACGGATTTTGTTAGAGCACTCAGACTTCGCTCCAAATGAAAATGCCCAAATTGAATGAGAAGTTGCGTACATATGCTGAGGGATCACTCACTGACAATTGGCACAATCCACATGAGCTACCTACGAGAAATTTAGCCCCAGATTAACGTGACTTGACAAAGAAAAGCTCAATTTCATACCAACGACAGTCCAAATCTAGTATGAGACCTTACTATCAACGACTTTACTTGGCACAACAATGCACAAAACTAAGATAAGGAGAGAGTTGCTACAGTAGTAACCCAACTTCCAAGACTCAAATATAAAACAAAAATACTGTAGTAAAAGAAACGTGGGTTGTCTCCCATGGCGCTTTTCTTCGTTGCTATCGGCCTAGAGCGCAGAAAAGTGTATCTCAAGTGTTATCGAGAGACGAAGTATCAACATCATAACTTGTTCTAATAATAGAATCAAAAGGTAACTTCATTCTCTTTCTAGGGAAGTGTCTCCATACCTTTCTTCGAGAGGAAATTGATATTTAATATTACCTTCCTTCATATCAATGAGTAGCACCAACGAGTTCGAAGAAAAGGTCTTCCCAATATAATGGGACAAGATGCATTGCATTCAATATCCAAGACAACAAAATCAACGGGGACAAGGTTGTTATTACTGGTTAATGTCGAACATTATCAACTCTCCCCAAAGGTTTCTTTGTAGAATTATCAACAGAGATTAACATCAAATAACAATTTTTCAATGGTGGCAAGTCAAGCATATTATAGATTTTCTTAGGCATAACGGAAATACTTGCACCAAGATCACATAAAGCATTACAATCAAAGTCATTGACCTTCATCTTAATGATGGGCTCCCAACCATCCTCTAGCTTTCTAGGAATAGAAGCTTCAGCGTTTCTAGTTTCTCTTCTCTAGCTTTTATGAGAGCATTTGTAATATGTTTCGTGAAAGCCAAATTTACTAACACTAGCATTAGGACTCTTAGCAAGTTTTTGTAAGAACTTTATAACTTCAGAGATATGGCAATCATCAAAATCTAAACCATTATAATCTAAAGCAATGGGATCTATCATCCCCAATGTTGGAAAAAAGTTCAACCGAGTTTTATCACGGGCGGGTTTCGACGGTTTTAGCGGTTTCGAGGCAGTTTTTCGCGCTTTGCATTAGAAGTGGAAACATTGCCAACACCAATTCTTTTACCATTATTAG